>NW_028258377.1:20978214-21304285 GCF_053883595.1 Heterocephalus glaber | reverse complement strand
TACAGGGAGACATTTCTGACCCCTCAGTCTCCTGTCCGTTCCTTCTTCCTGTTCCCCTGACCCTCTCAGATGCTTCTTGGCTAGTTGTACCCCAGTCTACCCCCGAAGTCATCTGTTCCTGCTCCTGGATTGGACTCTTTTGCTTGTTCAGGTTGAAAGGCATGAAAGTCCCATTGCATGTTTGAGAATGCTCTGACGATTCCCACGGTGTGTTAGAGAGTATGGTATGCAACACAAACTCTTGTTCACTCAGTCGTGCCAGCTAGGAACAATTTTGTTTCAAGGTAAGACTCTCTTGTGCATCCCAGGCAAAACTGTCTCCAGCAGCCTGCACACCCAGTAAATAAATTTGTAAACAAACTAATGTGTAAACTGCTGCACTGTGTATGCTCTATTGACGTTAATATTTATGTGCTCCTCGTTCATTCACTTTATGTCTACTAAAACAAACATCAAGCTTGATACAAAGTTGGATGAAGCCAGCGATCAGTATATTTTCACTGAATTTTACTGGGATCTTGACATGGGGAATTCTAACCAAGGAAGGCAGAAACACTGCTGCCCTCAAAGCATTGAAATTCTAGTAGAGTACATCTTAAAGCTGGGGAACTTCTCTCCACTAATCTCCTTCCTTTCTGTTAACTGGAAAAAAAGCTAACTTTGTTTTACTCTCCTCATCATACCCGCCCCCCATCCAGCTCTTGAGGAATAAACAGGAATTCAGTTGAAGAACCATTGCCAAAGATAGCAGAGGAGCAGAGGTTGAAGAAGAAGGCTCTTGGGAGCCTTCCCTGTGTCTTAACATCTTGTCATTATAACTGCACTGCTTACTGAACCCTCCTGTTAGCCTGTTGCCATGCTAATAGCTTTATACCAGGCATCAACAAACATTTTCCATAAAGGACTGGATAGCAAATAGCTTAAGCTTCGGTAGCCGTGTGGAGGTTTTTGCCATTACTCAGCTCTGCCACTGTGAAAGGGATGAGTCACAGAGGATACATAAGCAAATGGACGTAGCTATGTGCCAATAAAACTTTATTTACCAAAACAGATGGTGGGCCAGATTTAGTCCTTAGGCCATAGTTTGCTCACCCCTGTTCTGTACCCAACCTTCATCACGTTGATTCCCTCAGCTATACTGAGTGTTAGTATCATCGTTTCCATTTGGCAAATGAAGAAACAGGCTCAGAGAGGGCTAGTAACATGCCAGAGGCTGCACACCGGATAAATGGCAGCGTCTGGGTTCCAGCCTAGCCCACTTTTTTCCAAACCCCTGCTTCTTCTCGGGTGCTCTCCCCCTCCGGCTTCTCTGAGGTCACGGGACTAGTGAATCCTCCTGACTCACTGAGCCCATTTCCCTCTCTCCAGATTTGACCTGATCGCCAATGGCGGCGCCTCCTTGACTCTGCACTTTGAGCGAGCCCCATTCATGAGCCAGGAGCGCACAGTGTGGCTGCCGTGGAATAGCTTTTATGCCATGGACACCCTGGTGATGAAGACGGAGGAGAACTCCATCCCCAGCTGTGACCTCAGTGGCTTTGTCCGGCCCGACCCAATCATCATTTCCTCCCCACTGTCTACCTTCTTCAGTGCCGCCCCTGCACAGAACCCTATCGTGCCTGAGACCCAGGTAGGACGGACAGGTGTCAGGATGAGACGCTCCGTACTTCCCTAACCAAAATCAACCAGCCAACTTCCTCTGTCCCCTCTGCCTCCTTCAGTGGGCCAGAAACTAATATTAAAAAGGAGGGACAAAAAATAGGAGCACAGTAGAATTTATAGCCACTGGAGACCAAAGTTTGAATCCCTCCCGGACATTCTAGATGTTTGCAGATAGTTGTTCAAGACTTTGGCAGTCGCTGGAGCTTTTAATAAAATAAAAACAATCTACATATGTGCAACCCACCTGCAAATTGCTTTTTATTCCTGTTAGTCACCGAGATACATGATAAGAGGCTCTTTAATGATCTACATCGGTGTTACGACAGAGGGCAGATTACATTATTGCCTCCCTGTTGCTTTATACCGATTGTCAGTGGAAGTTGGAGGTTCATATAATTACAGCCTCTTGTGGCCTCCTTGCATGCAGCTAGCAATAAAGCCTGCTGTTCTTATTTACATCTTTTGCCAACAGTGTGTTTTTTAAAAGAAATACAACAGTGACCAAGAATAATTATTAATCCAAAAATCATAACCTCAGCCCCTTCACTCCATGGTGCAGGATGAAGTTAGGGTTAGTTTTCTCTTTTTCCCTCTCAGCTGTGGGAAGTGGTTCTTGCACCCACGTATGTTATGATACTTTTCTGTGAGGGAGGCAGCAACCATCCAGCTTTGGGTTGCTGGTAGCCCACCTGCCAGGGTGTGTTTGATATGCTGTAGCTACCATGTGTTTCCCTCCAGGTCCTTCATGAGGAAATTGAGCTCCCTGGTTCCAACGTCAAGCTTCGTTATCTGAGCTCTAGAACTGCAGGGTACAAGTCGTTGCTGAAAATCACCATGACCCAGTCCACAGTCCCCTTGAACCTCATCAGAGTCCACCTGATGGTCGCTGTCGAGGGGCATCTCTTCCAAAAGTCCTTCCAGGCTTCTCCCAACCTGGCCTACACCTTCATCTGGGACAAGACCGATGCTTATGGCCAAAGGGTGTATGGACTCTCAGATGCCGTTGGTATGTGGTGGTTTCAATCATTTACTAGTTCATGGACTTAGTTATATCTTAATTCAATCAACATTTACTGAGTTCCTGTTGTATACCAAGCACTGTTGTAGCAGATAAAGACACAGAGGTCAGTTACACAGACAAAATCCCTCTTCCCTCTACCTTACATTCAAGGGGAAGATCAAGATAAAAAAGAAACACAGAGTGGACAAGGAAATATCAAGCTATAATAAGTGCTAATAAGAAAATAACAATAAGAGATATATACCGAGGAGAAGGCACATCTGTGGACAGGCATTCAAGGAATTCTTCTCAGCAGGGTGACAGTTAAATGCAGATGTGAGCATCAGAAGGCGCCAGGTGACTTCAGGAGATGGGCATTCCAGGCACAGAGAAGAGGCAGGAGTGTGTGAGGGACACAGAGAAGACAGCTACGGCTGGAGCATGGTAGGCAAGGCGAGTGTTCAGGGTGAAGGAGAGAGGTGAGCGGGGACTGGTTCGTGTTCCGGAGAGAGGACTTGCAAATAGCACAGAATGCACCTTTGAGAATAAGAAATTTGAGTTCAAGTTGATCTGAGAGCTACCTGCTGTGTTTTAGGGCTTTGCCTTTTGAGGGACTCACACCATCCCCTACTTAGGAAAGATCACTATAAGAGAAAGTTCCTGTGGCTATCAGAGTTGTGAGCTCTGGATTAATATCTGCCCAGGATCTTCCTACTGGTAGAGAGCTATCTAGGGATTAATTAAATTCCAGCGTCCTGTATTGTCTTCACAAGTAGGCTCGTAGTTTTCAAGAACTGTGAGTAAAGATAAGTTCCCAAAGTAAGTAACCAGTAAGCTCAGATATTTTCACTAGAATTGGCAGCCAGTGTTTATCAGGCACTGCCTTTGTGCACACAACATTGCTGAGTTGGTTGTGTCGGGTCACCTCATAGTCCCTCATAATCCCTATGCTGTAGATGGGGCAGAAGAGAGAAAGCCCAAGGAATTTGTCTAAGATCACACAATTGGCCTGTTACAAATGCCCAGAATGTGACCCCAGTGTCAGCTTCATCATTGAGTGGAGTTAGTAACTTACTCAAAATTGTCAGAAGGTATTGGAGTACTGAATGTATTTAATATCAAGGACCATCCATACTGGATTTAGCAAATATCAAAATAATAGCCAATATCAAAAAGTAGACTGAATATAATAATCCACCCTTATATACTTCAGATTCCACTATTATCAGCTCATGATGAATCTTGTTTGCTGTACCTTTATCTACTCCCCTGTCTCCTGCATTTTTCTGAAGTAAGTCAAAGATATCCCATCCCTTCCTCTGGAATATTTCAAAATATATCTCTAAAACTCACTTTGAGAACATAATGGCAATATCATTATCAACAAAAACCCCCCACAATTTCCAATCATTTTTCTATATTTCAGTTGTCTCTTGAATATATTAAAATATTAATACTTTAAGTCAAGATCCAAATAAGATCAACCTTTTGCAATTGATTGGGCTCGTAAATATTTTTAAAAGTTTTTAAAGATTTTAATCTTTCCATTTCTCTTTTGGACATTCATTCATTCATTCATGAAACTGGGTTGTTAGTGTAGAATGTCCCATCGTCTGGTTGCATGTTTCCTGATTGCATGCTGGTGGCCATTTGACCTGTTCCTCTGGCCCCAGCATCTCTGGTGAATGGATGACTGGGTCTGAGGCTGTCTCAGTTCAGGTCTGACTATCCTTTCTAGCAGCACCACCTGACAGGTAGTTCTGTGTTCTTCCACCTGGAGGCACCTAGTGTCAGGATGTGTGCCTCTAAAAATCTGGGCAGCCGTAGACGCTCATTGCCCAGATCTTGTAGGTCATTAGGGACCGCACAGTGATATTTTAATTCTGTTATTGCTTCCCATCTGTTAGCTAGAATAGTTTATATGAGATGTTTTGTCATCAACTATTTGGTTATTTGAGGCATAGTTCAAATAAGAAAAGACAAATGCTTACTTAGTTCGCTTCTTTTCTAACTTTCAGTGTAATGAATTGGTTTGTCCTCCGAGAGTGGCAAATTGTTTCTTTAAATACCATTATAAACTCAGACTGAAATGTATCTAGTATGTTTCAACCACTGAAGTCATTCTCCTAATAATAGTCACAAGGTCCCATGTTTGAGCACTGGGAGCATCTTTAAGTGGACTCCCGAATCCTTGTTTGTGACCCTAGTAGATGCCTCTCTTGCTATCTGGTGTGGTTAAATGCACGCCTGATCTCATATCATTCATTTCTTTCTTGGGTCATTTCTTCAAGGGGTCCAGGTTCTTTTCAGTGAGGAATAAAATATCAAGGTGACAAGCAGAGCACTAGCAATCCACTTTTCCCCTGGGCTGGTCACTGTTTCTTGGTGTTTTTAGAGGACAAGCTAGGAAATACATGGGCTTAGTTTTTGGTTTTCAGTTTCTGTTTTTAGGATAAAATGTACTCTTCACTCATATCAGCACTTCTATAGCTCAGGATTTCTAAAAAGCTGCAGAGAATCCCAAAGGTGACACACATACTTAAGAGTTTAATGTAGTAGGAACAGCAATAACAATGTTTTATGTTTCTAGAATAGTGTTTCAATTAACAATGTGTGGTGCCCAGCATTTCATCTTATTCACCCTTACCACATTTCTTGAAGAAACTGAGGCTTGACTTTACCCCATTTTACATGCGAGAAACGTGGAACCACGAGCATAAGGCAGGAGGCAAGATAAGACTAATGCCCGTCTCCTTCTTCCTCTCTCATTTGTCCATGTAGCAAATGCAAGGTTTTTACAAATAAGATTTTGGGTCTGATCCTCTTTGGATCTCCATGGCACTGGTAGGCTGCACATCGCTTAGTGCCTGCCTCTCCTGGCACTTCCTGAAAAATCTGAGTGAACACACAGTTATCCCTTGGTACCCACAGAGCCACGGTTCCACAACCCCTCACAGATACCTAAATCTGAGGTGTTTGAGTCCCTTATATAAAATGATGCCACATTTGCATACAACCTATGCACACTCTCCCATACACTTTAAGTCATAGCTAGATTACATATGATACCTTACACAATGTACATGCCATGCAAATGGTTATTACACTGTATTATTTAGGGAATAATGACAAGAGAAAAATCTGTACATGTTCAGTGCAGATGCAGTATTTTTATTCAGATATTTTCAATCCATGGTTGGTTGAATACATGGTTGCAAAACCTGTAGTTACAGCATTACCAGTTGTAAAAAGTGCTTTGACTTATACAAGCTGGTGCCTCAGAACTCCTCCTCAATGAGCCTCTAAGCTTCCAAAGTTCTTTCTCCTAGTAAGTGAAAATAAGTAACACAAGATATAACAAATGCACTTGGTGAAGAGCAGGCTGAGAGAAACAGTCTCCCATCTATTTCTAGAGAAGAATTATACAGTATTCAGTTTTTAAATGATTCCCCTTCTCCCTCCACATCACTGGGGTCATTTTCAAACATTGGTTGTCCGTTGGACACAAAGTACGTGAAGTACAACTGTATAAAGTTTCAAGGCTGAGTTCAGCTCAACATCTGAAGTTAACATTGTGGAATCACAAAGAGAAAAGCAATCAGCCCACCTCTTGGGGTGATTTTGAGAACAGCGTCTGTATCCCCCAAACACGTGTTTCTCATTCTCACTAGACTGCTCCAGAGTAATCAAAACCTCTGTCTTTTCCCCTGCTCTGTCCCACCTCCCTTTTGCCTTTCAGTGTCTGTGGGCTTTGAGTACGAGACCTGCCCCAGCCTCATCCTGTGGGAAAAAAGGACCGCTCTGCTGCAGGGCTTTGAGCTGGACCCTTCGAACCTCGGGGGCTGGTCCCTGGACAAGCACCACATCCTCAACGTGAAGAGCGGTATGTGAGCTCCTCTGCTTTCCTGTGGACAGCCTCGTGCCTTCCCTGGAACCATCGCTCCAGCCTTGACATTTCCAGGAGCAGCCCTTCCCCTTCCCTCAGCCATGTCACCAAGTGCCACCCTCAAAAAAATCACAGGTTATTTTCCTACCTCCTTTAAAATGTCAGCTAACATGGGGCTGGTTCGCTCAGGACATACCTCATAGTTCTTCACATATCCCTCAAAGTGCTCTTCACCCAAGCCCATGGCATTTGAGGGTTGCTGTCCCATTCTAGCTCCTTAAGCCTCATGAGGAAGTAGGAGAGCACCTGAAAAGAGGTTTCCAGAATCTTCTCTCCTCCCTGTCCCTTCCCCTGACCCTCCCTGGGCCAACATGACTGTCCTCCCCAGAGAGCTGCGGTGACCACTCCCCTTTGTCTCCATCTCCCAGGAATCCTGCACAAAGGCACTGGAGAAAACCAGTTCCTGACCCAGCAGCCTGCCATTATCACAAGCATCATGGGCAATGGCCGACGCCGCAGCATTTCCTGTCCCAGCTGCAATGGCCTTGCCGAGGGCAACAAGCTGCTGGCCCCCGTGGCTCTGGCAGTGGGAGTCGATGGCAGCCTCTTTGTGGGTGACTTCAATTACATCCGGCGCATCTTTCCCTCTCGAAATGTGACCAGCATCTTGGAGTTACGGTAAATGAACATGCAAGCAAACTTCTGCCTCTCACTCCCTGTTGCTCCTGAGTCCCTTGGGATGAATGGTAGCTGTATTTGGGGTTCTCCAGAGAATATGTAATCCCTGTGATCCCAAACCTAGGCCCAGAATCAACTAAGGTTGCAGAGAAACGCCAGCACACACAGGTTGATATGACTGTCAACAACTGATTTATGAGCAAGGGAAATGACTTTCTGTCTTCAGACTAGAGAAGGACCATGATGTCTTTCATTCTTTTAAAATCTCTGTAAAACATTGTGATGCACATCAAAGTGTGCGAGACACTAATGTTTATTTACTAATTCAAAAGTTTTTGTTAAGCACCTCTGTGTGTTAGCTCTATAAATTCTTTGAATCTTTGCACATTCACTAGGATATGATGCAGCATAATTGCATTAGGCCTTCCTAGGTAATTTCTTGCCACCTTGGCAGAACCTCCTGCCCTTTGCTTGCTGCTAGGTCCAAAGTCCAGACTGCATGGTGCTAGGGAAATATTAACACCGGCATACACCTGAAAATGCTTTCTCTAGGAAAGTTGATTCCAGACTCTCAACTCAGAGAAAGATATGTAAATAGAGGGAGAAATAAGGTCTGTAAGTAAGCTGGGGAAGAATGCTGAACAGAAAGACGTTGTGCAAAAGCCCTAATACTAGCCAGTAACCTGGCTTACTGAAGGGGCTGACAGGCATTCAGTGTGTCGGGGCACAGTGAGCCCAGGGGAGTGTCCTTAGAGGAAATCAGAGGGGCAGGGAGGGGATCGAAGCTTCAGCAACTGACTGGACATGTGGACAAGTGTGAATTGCATTCTTGCTGCAGTGGGCAGCCACTGGAGATTGAAGCTGAGGTGGCTACACTGCACTGGCCTTTTCTAAAAATGCCCCTGGCCAGCATGTGGACAGACCACAAGAGTGAAGCTATGGAGCTGGGAGATTCATCAGGAGGATGCGGCAGTGCTGCTGGTTTTGGGTGATGGCAGTTTGGACTAGAATAGTAGCAGAAAGATGTAGAAATTCTCCAACTGAAATATATTTTCTAGTTACATCAGGTAGGATTTGATGAAGTGAAAAGAATGAAGAGAGAGAGAAACAGACACAGAGAGATTGCTGGATCGATCAAGGGCGCCATTTAGGATTTGGGCCTAGGCCACCGAGAGGCCAGCGATGCCTCCCGAAGCAACCTCACCCATGAGGTAACAGACAGGAGAAGCTTTAGGTCCCATTTGCATTGTCCTTGAGGCCTCTTCTGGGATACAGATCAGTAGCCTGACCACCAGCAGCTACTGATGAGTATTCTTGGGAGCAAAGACTGCCAGGCACTGCAGGGAATAAAGAGAGGAGAAAACAGCAGCCCCACACTGAGGAGGCTGCAGTCTCAGGGGTCAAAGGCTGAGCCACCCCTGTGCTGGCCCCTGAAGTCACAAGAGCGAGGAGACACAGGCTGAAAGATCCCCCGCTGCAGGAAGAGGGCACCTGGGAAGTCGCTGCAGTGCAGGCCGCGCTGAAGAACGAGATATCAAGCAACACAGAACACAGGGTGGGAGTTCGTGAGGTGGAAGAGGCTTCTGTATCCAAAGGACGAGCAAAGAGGACAAGAAGGAGGCAGAGTAGAAAAAGCAGGGTGACTCTCAAGCTATCGAGCTGACAGTTCAACACAGTGCTTTCCTAGCTCTCCCCACAGAGGTCTCCTTGCCAGATTTTTTCTCTCTATCTTTAACCCAGGAAAGCCAGGATCCTGTGAGGAGAGGAGAGACACAGGAGGAGGCAGGAGGGGGATGGAGGTAGTATGAAGCTTTCCCGAGACGTACAGTGAAAACCAGACAAATTATTATTCTTGCAGGTGTTTATCCTGCATGCCTGGCCCTTCTTCTCCCGCCACAGTTCTTCCTCCTCAAAGTCAAATCAGCCCTGCCCGGTATACTCCCACCTCAAAATCATGACTCAGGCTGCTTGCTCGACTCAGAATAGCTACTCTACCAAGTCTCCCTCTCCATGACCACCAGATTGAAGATTCCCCCTTTCCATCAACCCTGATCACCCTAGGAGAAATCATTCTCACCCTCCTCTGGATCACTTAAGCGTCTGATTTCCCATTTGAGTTGACGCCACCCACTGCCTCGTTGTTCAGTTAAGTCTGCGTGAGTCTTCAGGGCGCAGTGTGTGAACTTCTGTAGGACAGACGCCTCCATCACTGTCACCTCATGATGCTTAGAGCAGTGCCCATCCCCTCCTGGTGCCCAGGAAACCACGCCGTGCCCACACAGTGACACTGAGGACAGCGTGAGGGAATATGACTCCCAATTTCCCTTGACAGCTGTGTGATTTTGTTTTACTTTTTTAACTGTCTTTAGACTTGTTCGTGCTTTCATCAGCCAGGAACCTAGAGCCGATTAGAAGTTAAGCTTTTACAAGAACACTGGTTTGATTCTTCTTTTCTTCCCACTATATCCCTGAAAACAAAGGGCTGTCAATCCCCTTTCTTCAAAACCGTAACCAGCCAAGAAAGGGAGGAGGGAGAAGGAGACCTGTCTTGCTTATGTCTTTTCTCCATTGTGA
Organism: Heterocephalus glaber; assembly: GCF_053883595.1. Taxonomy (NCBI): domain Eukaryota; kingdom Metazoa; phylum Chordata; class Mammalia; order Rodentia; family Bathyergidae; genus Heterocephalus; species Heterocephalus glaber. The sequence goes on along the minus strand of NW_028258377.1, from coordinate 21,294,485 downwards.
GTTGGCAGTTGAATGATTCAATCTGGGGAGTCAGAGCCCATCCCCATCTTGCTTACCCACCCCAGAATTGAGCCTCAAAATTGGGATCCTATTGAAATGTTGCCATGGTTCTTTCACCATCCCTGTCCCTCCTTCCTTTCTTGGTTTGTACAAAACACACAAGGTAGAATTCTACACGCTTTTGAGTAACTTCTCATGCTGGAAAGAGCCTTCTCTTAGGTGATATGGTTATCACCTGTGAACTTTGATTGAGCACATTTTCAATACCCACTTCCCAAAAACCCTGATATCCCACCTTTTATATCCCCTTTTCCTTATAATTATCACCCTCTCCAACTGGTCATTGTGCAACCTAAGCCCTCTGAAGCTGAATACATTTGTCGGTTGTTCACATCTTAGGATGAATTCCTCTCATAGGAAAATCCTTTCTCCCTCCACAGTTTGCGAATATCTTAGAAACTGGACCCTAATATAAGACATTAAATGATGAAGAATGAGACACTGTCTCTCTGCCTTTTTTATGTGGCCCTTTTTGGATCTTCTTTAATATTTGAAGTGCTTTAATTATTTTTCTTTTTCAAACATAGGTATATTGTGATATTAAATGTACTATCTTTTTCTTTTTTCTCTCTCTCTTTTTTTTTTGGTACCAGAGATCCAACTCTGGACCTTTCACTTGCGAGGCAGGTGCAGTGCTGCTGAGCTAAATCCCCAGCTGTACTGTCTTTTTCAATGAAACCGCTTCTCCATGCTGACTTTCTGTGGTGCTTTTGAGGAGGGGTCAGGGCATCACTGCATCAGGGAAGATCTTCAGGGAGAGGAAGGAGATGTGTCAGTGCTGGAGGGGATGGCAATGTGAGGAAATAGGAACCTGGGAGGGAGGGCAAAGCTAGCCGGAAGTGGAAGCAAGAATTGACCTGAGCAGCCCACAAGGGCAGGCGCTGCTGGACAGCAGGGTAGGACAGTGTTAGGGAGGACTCAGTGGGTGGGTTAGAGAACGCCAGTGCTTGCCATGTGGCCAGGCTTTGAAGACGAGGCTCAGGAAAGGAAAGACAACAGAATCCCCGACCCAGAACTATAATAATGGCCGTGTGTCCACGAGATTCTGGACAGTGCTTGACACCATGTTCAGAGCTCTTTTACCAAAGACAGATTCAGTTCTCATGGGACCTGAAGCCAATACATATTGGGGGGCGGGGGGGGGGTTCCTCTAAGAAAGAAACAATGTTACAATAAGAAAATGAAAAATGAAACTGAATATTATTCAGGATAGGAAAACAAAACAAATGGCAACACTTAAAAAAACCAGCTATAGGGACTGAGGATTTAGTTCAGTGGTTCTGGCACCTGCCTCGCAAACACAAGGTCCTGAGTTTGATCCCTGGTACCAAAAAACAAGCCAACTACCAGCACAAACATCACAGAAATCCAGACAAATAACCTAATATTTTGTGTTAATTAACTACTGTTATACTTTCATAATACTTGTTTCCCCACACCTTTTGGCTCCATATTCCCTAGCTGTCTTTTAATATGAGGGTCACTTTCAGTATCTATAGAGTGAATGAAAAGCTATTCAGTCTTTCCTCCAGTATGGCTGATCAAAACTTGTTTCCGATTATTGACAGAGAAAATTCCTTTCACGTTTGCAATTGATTATGGGTGATGTGTAAGTGGGTAGAGTTGTAAAACTTGGGGAAGCCTCCATCAAGTTTCCTTTGTAATATTTCTGAACATTTTAAATTTTCTTGTGCAGCGAATAAATACTCTATGAGTTGATAGTCATTAATTAACCAGTTTCTCACTGATATCCTTGTGGCACTGAAATATGAATTCTACACTGGACATCACATCCCCTCGAGTGATGCCACACAGTAGCAGAGACAAATCAACACGGTAGGACAGGGGCATTCCTGAAGCTCTTTTACACCAGAATGGCTGGCAGTAATTTAACTAGATGCTGAAAGGATTGTAAGCCACATAGTTACACTTGCCTATAACTGAACTAAATGTGTCCCAACTCAGTTTCCCTTCACTTAAAACAACAACAAGAACTATAGTCAGGGGCCGGGGATTTAGCTCAGTGGTCCACCTCCTGCCTTGCAAGCACAAGCTCCCAAGTTCAATCCTCGGTACCAAAAAAAACAAAAAAAAACCTGTAGTCAGTCCAACTTACCCTCAGTCCAGCTCAAGGGGCAAAATGGGACAGAAAGGGAGTTGGAATAAAAAGAGACAGTGAACCAGGCATGGTAGGACACCTGTGTAATCCCAGGGCTCTGGAAGTTTCAGGCAGGAGAGTCTCAAGTTTGAGCCCAACCTGGGCAACTTAGAGACTTAGTGAGACCCTATCTCAAAAGAAAAAAATTTAAAGTGTGAAGACCCTGGTTTTAATGCCTAGTACTGCCAGAGACAGAGAGAGAGAGAAAGAGAGAGAGAGAAAGAGAGAGAGAGAGAATAGTCCCAACTGATTGTAGCTCCATACTTCCAAGCAGAACGTGAGGGATTGGAGATCGTCCCAGGCAGGGTCTGCCCAGCACTGAGGGGAGCAGCCTGAAGAACACACTTTCTCAGCCCTTGCCCCATCCTGGGCTCTCCACTGTGTCTGCAACACAGAGATGAGTAAGTCACGTTCTGTTCACAAAGAAGTGAGGAAGACAAGCACACAAACATAAATCACAAGTCAGTGTGATGACAGCTTGCCAGACAGTCTGTGAAAGCTAAGAGAGACCCTGTAGGCTTCACAGAGGAGTCATTGAAACTCTGTAGTATGGAGAGCTAATCCATCTCAATTCTTAAATCAGAGACACCACTTTTTCCTCAAAGGGACGCTTAAAGGATTTGTGTTATTGAGCGCACACATACAAGCCTAGGCTTGTTCCTTGTAAGTAGGCCATCCGTACCCATCTGCATAGACTGATTCGAGGATGCTGTTATTTTTATTTGTTTCCTACTAAGCACCCAACCTGCTACAGACCCTAGATTGGAATAGCAGTGACCTCTGCCTTTATCCAAAGTTCATATCCATCAGATCATTTGGACTCTACACTCTCCAACGACTTGATTCTCTTACCCCTTCCCATCTTCTTCCCCAACATAGATATTATATTAATCAACTTAAAGCAGATGTTCTTAGGAAAGAAGTAGGTCAGGTCTGCAGACCTAAATCCCATCCAGTCTTTTCACAAAATCTTGACTTTAAAAAAAAGTGGAATTGATATTGCAATAATTAAGAGCCAAATATGTCTACCACTGGTGGCAGATAACATTTCACTTTCATTAAGCAATATAAAATAGACGCGAGAATTCCCGACTGCCACCCTGACACACCAGGCTTTGCAGAATGAATCTTAAATTGCACTATGTCAGTCAGAGCTCAGGAGTTATCAGCATCATTTAATTAACTTTTTTTTTTGCAAAAACTAACACGTTACAATGAAATATAAAATGTAATCCCTGTGCAAACCCACCACTAATGATGGCCCCCCGGCAGAACCCCGAGCTGAGCCTAAGCCAGAATCAGAACATCCAGCCCTCTTTGTCCCTTCCCAAAAGCCTCCCTCTTCCGGCTGGAAGGAGAAGAGAGGTCGGCGACTCCTTCCCCCTTAACCTAGAAGCCTCAAGGATGGGGAACCGGTTTCCTTGCTTGAGGCACTGACTTCTCTTCTCTCCATTGTTAACTTTCAGCCACTTTCCTGTTGAAGTTGAAATGTATTTTTGTTCTTTAAAGAAAAAAACAACCTATCTTTTCCTAGTTCTCCAGAAAAGAATAGAAACTGGCATCTCTGGGTTCAGTTAAGAGAGGACTGTTATTGCCTATAAATTAATGCCATGAATGATAATGGAAATCATCACAGTATTAGATGTTGCTGTGAGAAAGGATGCATATTTAGGGTCACAAACACACACACACACACGAGATGGGAGGAGGAATAAGAAATGCCTCAGAGTCTCCAAATTCAACAGAGCCTCTCTGAAAGTGCAGCTGAGTATGAGCAGGGGCTCTCTTGGGTGGTACTGACTCTGTGTTGTAAACAGATGGCGCAGGTGTGACCATGCTGCCTCCACCCAGTGTAAGCATTCAGAACGACTCACCCTTGCAGCTGAACTCAAAATGGGCTTCAGAGTCCTTCTCCCACCACACTCTCAGTAGTTGCTGCTGGTCAACAGGTGTCACTGAAGGTTACAGGTGTAACCTACCTGTGGTTCCTTCATGAGCCAGAAGTCCTGTTTCACCTGTTGCTCCCTGTCCCGTGACAGCCACATTACATTGCCTGTCAGAGTCTGAGCGCTCTTGTCCAGATTTTCTAGCTGACGGGATGAGTCCTAAATCAGGGGTTCTTCCCAAGTAACTGAGCCAAGAGCTGTCAGGTAGAAGGGGGGAAAAAAAGAAAGAAGACTGCCCTTTTGGGGACCCCTTTATACAAGAAACAAAAAATATATATTGTGTTTGCTTTATCATCAATTCTTCAGCTAACTGTTTGTTCTTTTTTCCTTCTGTTTTCTTTCTATAAAGAAATAAAGAGTTTAAACATAGGTAAGATGAAGAACTCTTTCCTGTATAATTTGATATGGTTCGTTTGCTTCCTTGTGTTTGCTTTTTTGTTTTGTGCTTCTTGTGTAATATTGTATATTTTTATGTACCAAACATAGTAACTTTTTTATGTGCTAATTGTGTGTTGTGGATATGATAAGCTTTCGCAATTATGAAATGCAGTCAAAAAGCAACCAAATAAGCTGACAGTAATTAGAATTTCCAGGAGATGCAAGTGCGAGATAATGAACCCTCCATGAACTTTCATCCCGACTGCTCAGTGCAGCCCAGAATTGGGCAAAACAGTTGAGGCAAACTTCTGGCTTTTGTAAATTCTGGACTGGGTTCACAAAAGCTTTAATGAACTGGAAACGGGTCAAAAACTCATTTTCAACTCATTAATGATTTTTTCCCCTGGATATATGTTCATTTTTAAAAATACACACATGCATGCATACACACACAACCACACAAAGTTAATTGCCAATCTGCTGGTCCACACAAATCCAACCCTGAGATGTGTGAGCATTTTCATGGAGTTGAATCACTTTTGAGTAGCCTGCGGGGTGTAGACCAAGTGCTGTTTGTCCAAATAACCTCTGTTATTTCACTGATCAAAGGTTATCATGTAAGGCCATACTGATTCAATTCATATACAAACTGTACAGCACATGCATATACTCCACTGAAATGGACCTAGCATGCACATTCTGGGAGAAAAGGGACCTTACTTTTATTTGAAAGAGGAAAAGAAGCAAAGCTATTTGTTTCACTACTTGAAGGAATTCTTCTCTGTCCTGTGAAACATGGAAGGGGCTTCCTTATGATATTAAGTCAACATTAGACCAAGAGTGGTGTCCAACTGTATGACATCCCCAGTCAGTGGAAATTCATAGGAAGAGTCCTCTTATTCTCAGGCACCTCAAAATTGGCTGGTTATAGGGACCTCATTTGAGCCCAGTTGAGAAGGAGTAGAACTGCCCCAGAAGGACACCCAAGCCCACCTTTGTCCCGTCACCCAGCTAGGCAAGCAGGGCCGTCCATCTGACTTGAGCAGCTCTGTTATCCTTGGTTGGAATTAGCATGGGGCCATGGGAAAGAATGATCTCCCTGAGCAAGAACTAATCCCAGACCCTCAGTTGCCTGCTTTTATAGCAGACACTTGGAAAAGCCTCCTCAAATCAGGCTCCCTAGAAAGTCCAGAATTAATTATCCTGCTCGTAGATAGGCACAGATGTGCAACGCCTTGATCTTTCTGTTGATCATGCCAGCTACTGCTCATTCAGTAAGAGAGTGCAGCATCTAATTTAAAAAATGGCATGAGTTTTTCCCTTTCTGCCTTAATTTGTTTTGCATATCCGGATATTCTCTAATGACTTAGCCAAAAAAAGAGGAAGAAGAAAGATGGAAGGAACGGGAAGGGAGGGAACCCAGCTAGCCTACCCTTACAAGCTAGTTATCTAGGCTGGGATTTTAGAAAGACCTTGACTTCTAGTTCAGTTGTGTCTTATAGCAACCCAAGGAGAAGCTGGGATTAAAGATGGTCTCGCCTCACAAATTACCCCTAAAAATAGCTCCCTAGCTCCTTTTTCTCCTTAAATCGGGGAAGAACCCAAGTGGTAGTAGTGTTTTAATCAGTGATTTACCAGCTAATGGCTACAGGACAAATGTGCCAAACACTGTCATCACCTTCACCTTCCCTCCACCTCACCTATGCCCTCTTCTCACTGGCCCAGAGTCTAATTTTAAAATATCAGGAAGACAAGACCCATGCTTGTCTCAGGCATGTGGTTTGAAAAGCTGGTTTACCCCACTGGAGCAGAGAGGCAGCCCCTGCAGAGTTTCAGCTTGAATAACCGCTATTGACCATGTAGGAGCCCTCATTCTGATTCCACTGCAAGGGGGGAGAACTGTTGGGTTTTGAGCTCGAAAGAACATTAGGGATGATCCAGGCTGATTTCTTCATTTCCCAAGTAAGGACGCTAACACCCAGAGCACCCAGAGACTTAGCTAAGGTCACCATGTGGTCTGAGTTAAGTTTTGAGTTTCCTGTGTCTTATCCTGAGCCAGGTCTAGCTCTCACTCTGTCCTGGCTGGCCCTTGCACAAGACTGGTAGGTGCACGGCAGAGGAAGTGCCCCAGTTTCTGAGCCTCACACTTTCCTCGTCCACTTCACATGCACAAAGCCATTCATCTCCTAGTGTGGCATAAGGCCTTGGCAGTCACCCTGTGACCTCACTGCTACCCAAGATTTGAAAATTCTTCACTCTGTAATTCAGATTTAGCATGATAGTCACATTTCTTCACTCTGAACGCCAACTGTATTGTATCTACACTAAAGAACAGTAAGATCTAAGGTTGGAAGGGGGATACTTCTGGGGAGCTTCCTGTCAAAAAGGAAAACTCCAGTTGCCTCGGTAGTAATGATCTAGTGCCTTGGAGGCATTAGGATGCGTCGATGAAATAGGGAGCATTGTCACATGGCCGTTTTCCTCAATCCCATTTGAGAATATGCTAAGCCCACAGTGGGAATAAAAGGCTGACACGCACTTGGTATTGAACGACTTGACTATCCTGCCCATGGAACAGGACTAGAGTGGGATCTTCTGTATGGCTCAGTGACACAATAGTCTGTTAGTGTGTGCGATGGAATCTCTGAATTTCATGATAGCATGAGGCACTTACGTCTCATTAGAAGTAGTGAAGAGCCATGTTATATTAGAACACTAAGTTATGATTCTTTCCAGTTCACTAAAGTGGAAAGATGCTAGAGAAGATAAGAGTCAGCTAGGGTTTTTGTCTTCTCTCTGACCAAGGAGGCAGCTGTCTAGCCCCTCCCTCATTTCTCTTTGTGCTTCTTCTACCAAAGCAACAACCCTGCGCACAAGTACTACTTGGCCGTAGACCCAGTGTCCGGCTCACTCTTCGTCTCTGACACCAACAGTCGCCGGATCTACCGTGTCAAGTCTCTGAGTGGAGCCAAAGATCTGGCTGGGAATTCAGAAGTCGTGGCAGGGACTGGCGAACAGTGTTTGCCCTTTGATGAAGCCCGCTGTGGGGACGGAGGGAAGGCTGTGGACGCAACCCTGATGAGCCCGAGAGGTAAAGCCTGCAGAAGAAGAAATCTCAATCCCAGATAGAGCTTGCCTCGAGCTTTGGTGTCTTTTTGAAACTGAACGGAGCCCAGCAGTCCAAAACACAGCTTTCCCTAAAATAATTTAACTCTGATAGATCGCTTTGGTGTGTGGGTGGGTGTTTAAATTTTTTTACTTATTTGAAGTAAACTTATTCACCCACATATACTACAAGTGAACAGTGGGGTGGATTGCACCTGGAGGTTTCTGACTGCTGCTAGTCACGCAGCCAGAAGGAGATCTTAGTTCCAGAGGCCAGAGTACCAACTATGGGAGATGGAGACAGAGCGAAGCCCAGTAGGGGCCTCCAACCACTCCCAGACTTTTGTGAGAGACAATACACTGTAGAAAGTCTAAAGCTCAGTGCCTGCCATGTTGTAAATGCCCAAGAAAATGGTAGCAATTAAGAATGGGTATAATTTCCAGGGGTCTGGAATGGAGGAGTTCTTGGAACCAATAGGTCCCCATTTGAAAAGGACTAAAGGTGCTTAAGGTTAAGGAGCAATCATCTGAGGGTCTAATTCCTGTTAGCATTTTTAGCTAGTGTGAAAGCAGCTTGCAGCATGGATTAAGGATGTGAAGCCTTGTACTTGGGCACTGAAATGAAAACGAAAAAGAAATAGAAACCAAGGTCTGTGTCTTATCAGCCCTGCTGTGACAGGGGAATGCTAGGGCTTGGTGTCCCCCAGGGCATTGGAGTGCTGATTTGAGTTAAGGCTTAATTGGGAATTCTTCCTGGAGGATGGATACATTTTGCATTGGGAGTACATGACTGAGAACCACTGTTTCTCAGCCACATTGTTGGAATCATCAGTGAAGGATATTCAAGTGATTTACCACCAATAATTTTTAGAGCAATGAACTTTGGAAATAACTTCTTTGCAAAAGAGAGTAAATATAGTCAGTTCCTCGTTTGTTCATTGGCAGCCTTAGTTCATTGGCAGCCCAGGGTTCTTCCTTCAGTTGGAGGGAGGGATGGTGCTATCGCCAGCACCCCAGGAATTATGCAGATCTCACTGCAGTGCCCCTAAGACTGAGGACCGCTGCTCTGTGTGTTCTAATCCATCCCAGTAAGGTCCAAGCAGAGAACGAGTGGGAAGGCATCCTCCACCTCCACCCCGCAAACCAGATTGCTTTCCAAGAGCTATGTTCCCACTGGTTGTCCTTCCACAGGTATTGCAGTGGATAAGAATGGACTCATGTACTTCGTGGATGCCACCATGATCCGGAAGGTGGACCAGAATGGAATCATCTCCACCCTGCTGGGCTCCAATGATCTCACCGCTGTCCGGCCACTGAGCTGTGACTCCAGCATGGATGTAGCTCAGGTGGGACTCTCTTACTTCTCTCATCATTAAGCAACTTCCAGTTCTTGGCCTGACATTTTCACCTGCTTCCTGTTTGAACTGGAAGAGGAATGGTAGGGTGAGATACGGGCACTGATCACAGGTTGTTTGGAGAAGGCCCCCAGGTGAACTAGGCAGCAAGATGGAGTGGAAAATCTCAGGTAAGAATGGGAGAGAATGTGTAAGAGAGAGGGAAATGCAGCTCAGAGAAGTCAAGTTGGTGACATACTCCAGCCGTTGCAGATTACAGGGTAGGAGTTGCTGTGTAATTACTGTTCTTCTCCATCATTATTGCAGGTTTGAGGCTGTACCATATGGTGTTATGTGTCAATCAGAGCATCCCTGTTAATCAGAAATGATTGCATCCTCACTATATAAACCTTTACTTTGTGCAAGAGTAACTAGAGCACAGCCCTCTGTAATAGTCCCCAAAGTGTGTGTTTAATCAAGGCTCTTAGGGTGGCAGAGAATAGAGGCTTCCTTGAATGTGTAGCATGTTCTCAAACAGCCTGGAATGTACATTCACTTTTCCTGTAAGAGTCTTTTCAACCCTCGGTCAACCTCATAAATTTCAGCTCAAATTTCACAACAAGCTGACAACTTGCTACTAAGATTTTTATTTCAAATTCCACAGAGGAGGAATGTGTTTGATTCAGTTCTTTTTTTCTTTTCTTTTCTTTTTTTTCAGGCAAACACTCAAGTTGAAGTTTCCTAGCCAGCCTGTACTTTGTGTGCCCTTGAGTTACAGTCACCTTTAAAGCTACATAGTCCTTTTCTGTTATTTAGATAAAGATGTCTTACCCAAATGAACATAGCCTTCTCAGGCTCATGGGCTGGATTCCACTGGTCCCTTTTGCAGTGAACAGCCTGTGCACCATATATGAGAGCTTTGACCCTGGTTAACCATCTGGGACTGGGAAACAGCATCACGGGTAGAACTGGCAGTCTACTCTAGTCAGGGCATGTGAAGGTGCAGGAGATGTTTGTCACACGGTCAACAAGGGCAGTGGGCAGCTGGTTCATTGATGCACACCTCTAATGGAATGTGTTAAAGGCTAAGTCTCTTTTTCTAGGTGCATAAAAATCAATGTACATGCCCCACGTTTGAACACTGGATATAGTAGAGCCTGTTCCTTAATGTGTTACCGTGTCATCGACAGGTTCGCCTGGAGTGGCCAACAGACCTTGCTGTCAACCCCATGGATAACTCCCTGTATGTTCTAGAGAACAATGTCATCCTTCGAATCACTGAGAACCACCAAGTCAGCATCATCGCAGGACGCCCCATGCACTGCCAGGTTCCCGGTATTGACTACTCGCTCAGCAAGCTCGCCATCCACTCAGCCCTGGAGTCAGCCAGTGCCATTGCCATCTCTCACACGGGGGTGCTCTACATCACTGAGACAGATGAGAAGAAGATTAATCGTCTACGCCAGGTAACAACCAATGGAGAGATCTGCCTCTTAGCTGGGGCAGCCTCAGACTGCGACTGCAAAAATGACGTCAGTTGCATCTGCTACTCAGGAGATGACGCCTACGCAACTGACGCCATCTTGAATTCCCCATCCTCCTTAGCCGTAGCTCCGGATGGCACCATCTACATTGCAGACCTTGGGAATATCCGGATCCGGGCAGTCAGCAAAAACAAACCTGTTCTTAATGCCTTCAACCAGTATGAGGCTGCATCTCCCGGAGAGCAGGAGTTGTATGTTTTCAATGCCGATGGCATCCACCAGTACACTGTGAGCCTGGTGACAGGGGAATACTTATACAATTTTACATATAGCGCTGACAATGACGTCACTGAATTGATTGACAATAATGGCAATTCCCTGAAGATCCGTCGGGACAGCAGTGGCATGCCCCGCCACCTGCTCATGCCAGACAGTCAGATCATCACCCTCACTGTGGGCACCAATGGAGGCCTCAAGGTCGTGTCCACACAGAACCTGGAGCTTGGCCTCATGACCTATGATGGGAACACTGGGCTCCTAGCCACTAAGAGCGACGAAACAGGATGGACAACTTTCTACGAGTAAGTGGGTTTGTAAAGTATCTCTGCCCTAGCCGGCATCAGGATCAGGATTGGCTGTTTGTGTTGCTTTTAAAATTGCTTAGTCAGGGCCAGGGATTTAGCTCAGCGGTTTCGCCGCCTGCTGCGCAAGCTCAAGGACCCGAGTTCGATCCCCGGTACCATAAAAAAAAAAATTGCTTAGTCACATTGTCTTCCCAACTTTAATGATTTTTCATGGCCTCAAGATATTCATGTCTCTCTCCCTGACTCTTAAGTGATTTGCTCTATTGGGTCTCTGATATTGAACATCCTCCCTACTAGCACTGGGAATTCCTGTTGTCTGCTTGCCATTCAACTTTCAGGATATTGGACACCCACAGCACCTGGAAGATAAAGTGCTGATTAACTTTGCTGATTATTCGTGTTTGCCATGGGTGCGGAAATGAGAACCTAAAAGGCAAGCTCCCAGTGGGGCTCCTGTAATTTGCCAGTAGGTCCAGCAATACTTGATTGCACAGACAGGTAGATAAACTCTGAATTTCCTCTTTAGCAGAAGAAGATCAATACAGATAAAGTGCTAGGTATATTAAAAGATGTGAAAGCTGGTCATATTTCCCTTAACAATTATCTCATACTTAATAGTCTTACCATTTGTTTTGCCAAAAAGCTGTTCTCCCTAGCTCCTGAAGCAGCTCTTGGTCAAGCTGCCTGCTCCTCCAGGTGTTAACCAATGAGATGCTGGTTGGCGGAAACTGCTAAGACCTGATCCCCCCAATCACTGCCTGAGATAGGAATGGAATTTATAAGTATCCAGCTGTCCTTGATGGGGAAGAAGTGCGTTAACCTTTATGTATATGAAGTCCTTGCTTGCTTTCTGTCTGGATGTTGCGGCTAGGTAAAAATACAGTAAGTTAGGGGGAGGATGTCACAGAGTGAAAAGGGAACAAGAGAAAGAACAGAAGATTTCACTGTTGATGACTCCTAAATCTAGCAACATTCATTTCTCATTCGTTTGTCAATGGGCTTGGGAAGATTTAAAAGGCAGCTGTTGCCACCTGCTGGAGATTTGCTGAATTATACAGTTGCTTTCCTTGCTGTGGCTTCCTTCTTTGGACAAAGATGTCTTCTAAAGCCTCTTCACGTTCTTCAGGGCCCTGGGATGTGATCACACTTCACCAGCCAACGTTTCTTCCCTTGAGGGCACCATCCGAGTGCCACCTTTAGCTCTCGCCCCAAGTAGTTGGAGCTGTACTTTAACCCACACACTTCCTGGATTCTCATTTTCCCCTAGTGGCACTTTCTCCTGAAGACGCAGCACATTTAGAAATTATTTGTTGGTTGAAGGCAGGGGAGGGGAATGGGAAAAAAAAGAAGCAGCGAGATATATCATGTACAGGTACAAATTCCCTAGGATGAGTCTTACCATTATGTATATCTAAAACGTAGCAGTAAAATAAAAATAATAATAGAAATGATTTGTTGAGGCTCCTGGGTAAAGGTGAAAGGCTGCTCTAAGGAGCCCCCCTCAGGCTGTCTTGAAAGCCATAGTGAGCGGCTCTGGTGTAGCTCTGGTGTAGCTCTGGTGTAGCTCTGGTGTAGGTCTGGTGTAGGTCTGGTGCAGTTCCCAGCATCCTCCAGCAAGGGTCTCCAGCTTAATGAAAACATAGGTTTGATTCGTACATTTTTAACTTTTTTTCGAGAGTTAGCATAAAACTGAATAATTTTTCTCTTCATTGAATAAGCTGGAGGGGTTTTCATAATATGGATAGATTTGACAATTTCCACTATTTCATTGATAAGGCTGAGATATATAAGGTTTTCTTAGGCTTCCTAGGAAAAAAAAAAAAACGAGGATTGTGAATTCTCTTGGTTTTGTAACACTTGTTATGCATGGTCAGCAAATTGGCTGTTTAAAAATAAACACAAACTCCACTTCCTGTTGGGGCTGTGTGCTCATGGCCAACACTGCATACCCTCAGCCAAAACTCTAGCAAGAAGAGTTAACAGAGTAGTGAGGAAAACCACATAAGGATACTGGCAGACAGTCTGACCTTCAGTGAGAGCATCGTTAAGGGGATCCTGCTTCCCACCCTGTTACACAAAGCAAGGTGCACACTGTCCCATATCTGGCAGCAGTAGCAATACCTTCTGTCTGCATAGAACTTCACAGATAGAGAAGCCGTTTATCTGTTCAACATCACAGTGATCCTGTGAGTAGACATTTGATTGCCCTCGTTTTATACACGATGAAACTGAGGCTCCGAGAAGTGTGCCAGTTCTTCCCAGGCTGCACCGAGAGTCCGTGGTGAAGCAGGCTTATTCAGATGTCCACATCTATTCTTTGCATGATGCACCACTGTCCTGAAACAGGGCTGTGGATGGAATTTGGAGCTCCACCTTTGGACTCCACATGGGAGTTTTTCCTAAACTGGGAGATGTTCCCAACAAGGCAAGCCTATTAATGACTTGGAGCAAAGAGATGTATAGAGAAAAATAACAATAATGACTCACCCTGGTCTCATTTTATGATCAGAAAGTTTCAGGAAGCCCCAGCCTTGGGAATAAGATTTCCCCAGATGCAAAGCCACTGGGTCCTGAGAGAAGTGTCCTGATCAAGGCATGTCCTAAGGGAGCACAGGTTTTCACAGCCTTCCACAAAAGACAGTGTGCTCCTGAGTGACAGGGGCATGGACGTCAGTTCTGCCGCATAATTTCTGATTGACCCTGGATAAGTGAATCAGCCTCTCTGAACCTTAATGCCCACATTTGTCAAATGGCAATAATAATGCATACTATATACTAGAGGCGTCACAGCAATTCATTGAGCTACTCCACTTTTAGAGATTAGCAAAGCACTTGGCACATGGAAGTTGAAGAAAGAACAGAGGCTAATAGAAGATGAGGGTAATTACTAAGCACACCTCTGTCTTCACCCCATCCCTCGGATTCCAAACAAGCGCTGGATCCACAGTGGACACAGGAGTCAGACAGGTAGGGACTTATTTTGGAAAAGCAGAACCAAAGAATGTAGCTTGTACGTTAGGTCTTCTTAATGTCTCACTTTGAATGTATCCTGCTCTCCTCATCCCCAGTACTGCTGCTCTTCTATCTGTGGCAGGTGCAGAGTCTGCCTCAGCCAACTGGGCGCAGAGGCGCAGAACTCAACACCCATGACAGGCCCTCCAGAAGAGAAAAACTGGAAAGAGCTCTCAGTGATGTTCTTCCTGTAAACAGTGGGGAGGGAGAGGATGGTGGATCCCGGAAAGGGGTGGGAGGAACCTGTAGAATAGAGTTCAAGAGTTATTTTCTCGGAGGAGCAGGTTTTGCAACTTGTGAGTCTGGAATGGGCCCCTTTGATAGCTGTCATCTCCTTCTCCCTCCTCTCTGTGCTAGAGATCTGGGCTGGAATGGAGCAGACATGGAAATGCCCATGTGGAAACCCTGTCTCGTCTGTTGAATTCCCAAATAGGAGAAGAGCAGCTGAGGTTTATTTGTGTTCTTTTTATCTAACTAACATGAGTGCAAGGATTTTTGTTCATTATGTCCCTGGCCATTCCCCTAGGACTCTGAACAGTGCCTGGTACATAATAGGTTCTTTGTGAATATTGACTAAAGGAGTTAGATCCACTGGGTCAGCTTTGAGATCTCACTGCTGGAACCCACAGCTCTTACTCCTGCACACATAGTTATTTGCACAGAGAACTGGATCTGCAGATGCTCCATGGAGGAAATGAGCAAAGCTGTCGGTAGCTGAAGCTTCCCAAAAGGGAAAGAGGACATGCTCTTCTCCCTATGGCCCCTACAATTCCAGTCTCTCCCCCAATCCTCTGTTGCCCCAAAGTGGAAGTTCTGGCCCATCTTTCTTCTCTCAGAAGGAAGCACAGCAGCCTTTATACTGTAAGGGTCACCAGACCACAGGGGATGGGATTAAAGTCCTCAATGTGTGTCCCAGAGAACGAACTGACACAGTCCCAACTGCAGCGGGAGGAAGGGCGCTTTCTGTCCCTGAGCACTGTACTAGACATCCAGAACTCAAACACTTACAAATGCCTCCCTTTCTTATTTTAAGTATCTTCTCTGCTTGTAAAACATGAAGGCAAGTCATATTGATTACAAATAATTCCTAACATATTAGAACACACAAAGAAGAGAACAAAGATTACTCAAGATTGCACAGAGAACCAACTCTTAATGTTTAGATGTTTCTGTGTTCAGAGAATTTCTTCTGCACGCAGACACTTATATGCTCTCGAGGAGTATCCTTAATACTCAGCTATTCCACTCAACAATATATGTATTTTTCTGTGGCAGTAAATAAAAATCTATGCCATCCATTTTGATAGCTTCCTAGGTTTCTACTTTATGGATAGATCCTCAGTTACTTAATGAATCTTTCATCAGTGAACATTTAGATTGTTCTAATTTGTCACTATCACAAATTGCATCTAGGTAGCCATCAGAGGGGCAGTTTCTTTACAGGTGAGAAAACCTCAGACTCAGAAGGCCCGAGTGCCCATCCCTCCTTACACACCAGGACCTTCCAGGGAAGGTATTACCTCCCCTGTCTCTCCTCTTGTCACCAGCTTCATGTGGGAGAGCTAAAAGGCCTCCACATGCAGATATTGGAGTCTGTTTCCCTCTCTTGGGGTGTGAGGAGGACCCAGTTTTGGCATGAATGGCTCTTCCAGGGTAAGGAGATACTGTACCCACTAGAACAGTGAGGCTTCTTGTGAAAGGAGGTAGCAGAAAATAACTCCACGCCCTGAGGAAACTAAAGATGACACATAGACAGAAGGCAGAAAAAGTCCAATTTCAGGCCCTTTGCAGGCAGCAGGGTAAGACCACAGTTCAACTGGACTTGGGTACAGAGGACAGCTGAGCTCTACAGTCCCTGGAAAACTACCCAGGAAAGTGCTTGGGGAGCAGAGACATGGGTGGTTTGGGGCAACAGGACCAAGGAACAGGCTACATGAAGCCTGGCTTGCCATGCTTGAGGTGAGACAAAGAGGAAGCATTTGGCCCAGACTGGCTTTTGAGGGGTCTGTGAGGTGACAAGACTGTACCCCAGTAGAGGATTCCAGGTTTGGATGGTCTCAAATGCCAGATTTTGACTTGACTGAGCAGTGACTGGGAAAGTGTGGTTTGCTGAGCAGAGAAGGTGATGAGCAGAGAACATGATGAAATTGATATTTTGGGAAGATTAATCTGGTGGCTTTATAAAGAGCAAAAGATGCTTATAAGTAGCAGTTCTCTTTAACTTAGGAAAGCATAATTAAGTACAGAGACGAGAGGAAATGTTTTTGCTATGATGAAGCCACTTACACCAGCGGGCAGGAGGAAATACCACCACCAGTTCTCAGGGCAGGCTGAGGCTCTGGTTAGGACAGGGTCCTTCAGTGTGGGACACTACCAGCCACTCCACCTTCCACCCTCTTTCTCTGGCCCCATACATCTGTCCCTTGTATAATTCTGAATGTCAGGTCAACCTTCATCTTCACTGACTGTACTTCCAACCAGTGTGTTTCTTCTACCAGCTATGACCACGAGGGCCGTCTGACTAATGTGACACGCCCCACAGGGGTGGTCACCAGTCTGCACCGGGAAATGGAGAAATCCATCACCATTGACATTGAGAACTCCAACCGGGATGATGACGTCACTGTGATCACCAACCTCTCTTCGGTAGAAGCCTCCTACACAGTGGTACAAGGTAAACCCCACCCCAGCATCTCTGTGCCCCAAACTTGCTCCCAGTCCCAGCACTCAGCCAAGTCCAGAGGGAAGAACTCCCTAGCTTGGGGGACTTCCAGACACCTAGAGCGTTCCTCAACTTTCTGTCTTATCCAAACATCCACATGCGGCAACCCAGCTCTACAGAAGAGGAATTAAGATGTATTATATACATGTACCAACTCCCTAAAAAGGAGTGTAAACATCATGTACTACACACACATACTAAGAAAAGAGAGGGGATCTTGTTTTTTTAAAGAAGTCTCAATCAGATTCAGATGTCATTCACACTCAACCAAATATCTAGATACTTGGAAATGTCTACTTATCTGAAAATGTCCATTTTTATCCCTCATCTTTTTTCCCCATGTCTTACCCTGTATCACCACCACTCTCCACCAACAGAGCACACACAGCTTTCTTCTCAAGGGCTATTTATTCTCTTGATCCCACCACTAGATTTGGGGGTTTAGTTTGATTTGGCTTGGTTTGGTTTGGTCTGGTTGTTGTGTTGCTGTTGCATTCTGATTCTCTCTTTCAAACATGTCTTTCTTGAGTTGGTTACCCTGGAGTCTGAAGTCTTGAGCAATTTCTTGCCAGAACCAGGGTCTCCAAGGGTTCTGACCTCCCTGGGGTTATTGCTGCCATTAAACATCCCACATGGTCCAGGACAAGCACCGGGGCAGGCGAGAAAAGGACATGTGCAGATTAATTTTTCTTTTAATTGAGATATAATGTCAGTGGGTTAGCCAGTTAGTTGTCAGAGGATAAAAGTGTCCTCTCGGCAGATAAATGGTGACATTTCTGGACTATCATCCTGAGACAGAGCCTGTTTCAATGAGTCTCTTTCTGCTCTATGGAATGATTAATGATTTAGATTCTGTCCTTCTGTATGCTGGCTGGAGTCACAGAGTGACAGGTACACCCTGGCTCACTCCCCCAGAAGCTGAAATCTCAGAGGCCCACCCTGCCCAGCTCCTTCACCCAGGCAGTTGGGAAGCAGTGTATCTGTAAAAAGAGTTTCTGACTCACACTGCCTTCCTGAAACTTTCCAATAAAGAAAAAGGTCAAAGTCTGATTGACTAGTGTAAATTCGTTCAAGAAGACAAACGGCACATTATTGGCACCCACTGGCTCGCTCCACCTCAGTTATTTGAGTCGCTTGAGAGTTCCCTCTCATGGAGGTGGTATCGAGGTTGAATTAGTGACAATGGCATTAGCAGACGAAAGGGGTCTTTTTCTCTTGAATCTGTTGAAGAAGCCTGGACTTGCTTTGCAATGGATCTGACCTGTGGTTAGACCAGCAACCTTGGGTTAGATGTTAGGCAAGAGAGGGGGAAAAATTAAAATAATTTGCCTTTCATTTACTTTTTTTTTTCATATGAGCTAAAATGTGTATGTTAAAGTTCAGGAATTTGATTGACACAAATTGTGTAGGCAATAGACATTTTTAAATGTTTAAATGTACTATTAATAGTCTTCTGTGAGTAAAAGAAAAATATCACGGCATAATTATTTCTGGAGTGCCACATATTAATAATGTTTTTCTTCACATGGATCAGTAACATCTCTGCTACTCACCTTCACATTGTATGTGTGCTAATTGAAGGCAGCCTTCGATTGACAGCTGCAAAGTACCATGGAAACCTGTAAAAATAGGGGTTCTATTCTCTTCTGACTAATCGAGTGGATAATTTCTTTCCCTCTCCCCACCTCCACTCGTGCTTTTCCCAGATCAAGTGCGGAACAGCTACCAGCTCTGTAATAATGGCACCCTGAGGGTGATGTACGCCAACGGCATGGGTGTCAGCTTCCACAGTGAGCCCCATGTCCTTGCGGGCACCATCACCCCCACCATTGGGCGCTGCAACATCTCCCTGCCCATGGAGAATGGCCTGAACTCCATCGAGTGGCGCCTGAGGAAGGAGCAGATTAAAGGCAAAGTCACCATCTTTGGCAGGAAGCTCCGGGTAAGTGGTCCCACCCAACTTGTTGCCACAAAGTGAAAGGCCACATAGCACACCCTTTCCTCACAGTGCAGAGAAGAATTTCCCAGATTCCAAGCCTTCATTCCTCCTTTCTTCTGTGGAAAGGGTAAGTTCTTGCCTCAGAAGGTAGGTACCACATCCCTTTGGGTCTTGTACCTTGAGGCAAATGTTCTCCATTTCCTAGGACTGAAAAGGGCAGCCATCTCCTGCTAGGGGGTTCACATTATGCTGTAGCTGGGCAACTCTTTGGTCTTCTTTCGCATTTGCCATCTTATCCCCCAATTCTCCCTGTCTGGACAGTTCGACAAATGAATTGGTGCTGGTGCCTACTGTGGGCTGGGTAATTTAGTAAGTACTGGAAGAATAAAACCTGTAAAGTAAGGCCAGGGATTTAGCTCAGTGGTTCCACCACCTGCCGTGCAAGCGCAAGGTCCTGAGTTCCATGTCAGGTACCAAAAGAAAAACAAAACTATAAAGTATATTCTCTTCACTCCAGGCCATATGACAGAACACAGGGCCGCAGAATGGTCACGGGTTAAGTGAAAAGACAAAGGTTCCTCCAGGGTCTGATGGAGTCCTAAGAGCCCAAGGGAAGAGATATCAGCCAGCCTGCAGGGGCCAGGGAAGGCACCCAGAAGGGAATTAACAACCAAACCACAGGAGGACGTTTAAACCAACCCTAGTTTCCCCACTAAGCAAAGTGCCCCAGTCACATCTTCTGAAAACTGATATATAGCATGTATTGAGGACTTCTGTGTCACAGGCATCCTAGTACATGCTTTGCTTGTATTATCTAATTTTAACCTTTTGACAGCCCCAGTGAGGCAGTGACTGTCACCTCCGTTTTTCAGATGAAGAAACAAGTCCAGAAAAGCTAATGACTAAGGATGCAATGGCTAGAACACAGGCAAGCCAGGCCTCAGCCCCGTTCCATCTTTCTCTCTGGCTTGTCCACCAGTTACCTTAACCACTGTCCCAACACAACTTCCTGTTTTGATTCCCTGTCCAACAGATAATCTTAGCACTAGTAGATCGCGGTCCTGTCAGTTACCTGTCACCCGTGGAAACTTGTTCCTACTATTACGCTAAGCCTTTCCCCAGGGTCAGGAGAAGAATATGGAGGCTCCCGGTTTTAATCAGATCCAACACATGTGTACTGTACCCTTACCATCAGCTGTGTGCGTGTGATATATGATGCAGCAAACAAAGCCCCTCACCCCCTGCAGCCTTCATTCAGGGGTGCAGGAGAACAAAAGAGAAGGGCAGATGATAAGTAAACTACTACACAACTAAAACAATCCCAGATCAAGACAAGCACTAGAAAGATAGTAATCCACGGCACATGGCAGAGTTTAACAGATGCTTTGGAACCCCGGAAAGCAGCAGATTCAGCCTCGGCAAACCATGGGCCATAACTTTTGCAGTGTGTTACTAGATTGAAATGCAGTCAGCCCAGGTGACTTCCCTGCAGAGCCAGGCCACTCCTTATTAAGATTCTGCCTTTGTCTGGCTGGAGTTTAATTCTCCACATTAGGTTATCAGCAGTCTCCCATGTTTTTCTTCCTCTGCTGGTATCTGCAAAGTTGCAAGCAGCAGTATCTTCCTAAAGACAAAAATGGAATGAGATTAGTAGCTAAATCCTTAATGACTGGATTTCGGGTCTGTGTAATTGATTTTTGATACGCTGTACTGTAGAAGTTGATTATAAGTAGTAATAGCGCCTTTTCTCTGATAAATCAGTTATGCATTTTGACTAAGTTTTCAAAATAAAGATAAATGTGGCCCTAAAATAAAATGGCTATAATCCCAACCCTGAATATTAAAAATCTTAATAATGGTACTTGTGGTAATTAGCAGAAGTTAGGCACGCAAGTCTTATAACTGAATTTCTGCCAGGGTTAGATTTGCTGGCATCATGTTTATGCAAATCAAAACACAGCTTTATCTATCAACACCTCAACATTTAATTGTCTGGTGTTAGTTCCTGTAACAATAATCACATATCCATTTAGCTCTCTTAAATGAAAATCACTATGAGATTATAACAGGTTGAGTGGACTGAAAATGTAATTTGAAAATGAGGGAGAAAGCCTGGAATTTATTTGCATCTCATTTATTTTAATTCAGTTCATAAACTGTTTAGTGAATGAAATGAAAGCAACTCCTGGAAATTGCAGGGGAGCAGTTGGAAGAAGGGGGAAGAGAAGTGTTGAGTGTGCTGTGGATTAGGGGAGCTTGGGAGTGGCCTCCTCTCTGATGCTTCATAAGCTCGTGGCACAGAGTGTGCAGCCCCCGACTGAAAAGTGTCTGGTGGCACCCGTAAGTTGGGGTCCCCGTGACAGCATGGGCTCCTCTCTTCCTGTCTCCAATCTGGACATTTCTTTTCACTCCTGCTCCACTGTCAGGTGGGGCCATGACATTTTTTGTTCATTCAAAAGATATTTACTACGTGCCAGCTCTATCTGCAGCACCATAGAATGACTAAACTGCAGAGAGAAAGAGAAAACAGGGTCTTTGAAACCAAGGAGTTTACATTTTAGTGAAGAAGACAGTGTAGCTGGATGTGGTGGCAGTAGCCCCAGCTACTTGAGAGGGTCACAAGTTTGAGGCTAGCCTAAGCAATTTAGGGAGACCTTGTCTCAAAATAAAAAACAAAAGGGGATGAGGATGTAGGTAATTAGTTCAGTCCTCAGTAGTACAAGAAATGAGGAGAAGGAGACAGTGCCAATAGTATGATGTAAGCCAATACTACAAGGAAAAGGATGCTTAATTGTATCAGTCAAGAAAAGATAGGCTATAGCCAGGTAACAAATGGACCCTGAAATCTCAGGACCTTAACATGTCACAATCTGAATGAGGCAGGCTGCTCTTCTTAACAATGATTTGCCGAAGGTGCTCTGTCTTGTGATCCTGCCATCTGAAGCCTGTGGCCCCCACAGTTACAGCAGCTGGGGAAGAGAGATTGGATGTTTACAGGCCTGGTCATGCCACACATCCCTTCCACCCAGGCTGGCGAGAACAGAGTTGCGGGACCTCTCAATTCACTGTGAGGAAGCTTGGGCACTGTCTTCTCTGAGTGCCCAAGCAGGAGAAGGCAAAAGGAGATTCGGTGAACTTAAAGCAGAGTTTCTGCGGCTCCTGTCAGGTCTCATGGCTGACAGGGGACCGGGATGGTTTCACAGAGAGTCAGAATCATTTCTGAAGAACAGCAGAAGTATCAGCCAGACAAAGGCAAAAGAAGTGATTGTCTGTGAAAAGGGTCTGGGGGTTTAGCTCAGTGGTTTCGCCACCTGCTGCACAAGCTCAAGGACCTGAGTTCGATCCCCGGTACCAAAAAAAAAGTTTTTAAATGAAAAGGGCCAAGAGACCAGCAAAGGAATGGCATTTCAGAAAGCTCTGAGTCACTCGGGGAGGCCAGAAAGAAGGTGTATATGTAATGGGAGGTGCAGGAGAGGAGCTGGTTGGCTGGGAAAGCACATAGAGTGGACTGTTACACGGGAGGCTGGCGTATATCCTGAGGGCAATGGGGGAGTGTCCCCAGGTTGAATTAGCAGAGTGATATGCAGCATGTGCTGCCCTGGAAAGATCTCTGCAGCTTCCTCCAGTGTAGGGGAAGACAGGTGAAGAGGCAAGAGAGGAGAAGAGGGACCGCATGGAGGCTGTTGCACTAACCCACACAAGCGCTGAATCACTAGCAGGGAAGAGATAAAGAGAAAGACTGAGAAAGTTGAGAGAGATTCAGCAGGTACAGTTAACAGGATGGGCAGATAGCAGGGCTGCTGTGTTGTGCTGACCTTCTGAGATGGCTTCCCCATCTCCTGTGACTGGGAAGGGTGGGTGGCCCCCCAGGCTCTGTGGGCTATGAGGAGTGAGACTGGAAGCTGACACCAAGACAGACATGAGACTGTGGTGGCTCCACCCCTGCCTTTTGCACTGGGGAAGAAGCCGAATGAAGTTGAAAATGCAGCCATTTAGCCAACATGGGTAATAGCAGGGACTGTATGCATTGTTCCTCCACGGATGCCAGGGAGTTTAGTGTGGGGTGGCAACTGGTGATACCATGCATTGAAGCAAATGGCCTGATTTTCCCAGGGACTGGCCAGCTCCTGGAAGTCTGGCCAATTGCAGGGTCTGAGATTCCAAGATTCCAAGTATCCCTAGAGTTGAAAGAAAATCAAAATTCCCGGCAAAGCCACCATGATAGAACCATGCCAGTAACATTCTGAACCACCTCACTGCCTCATCTTGCCACAGTCCGACAGTTAGAGACGTCTCTCAGCAGAGGAAAGTGACAGCCTCTCTCCTTGCAGACTGGGAAATTTTTAGATGGACGGACCACATCCTTCCACCAAAAATTATATAATGTTTTAGCCAGTTGGGGAAAGACTTGTCATTTGAGAGTCACCCCCCACACACACACACACACACACACTGTCCTCCACTCCTTCCTGTGTCGCCTCAGTCCTTTCAGAAACATTAGGAGCAGTTACATCACAGCATCCACAAGCTTCATAGGCACAAGGACTATGTCTCTCCTGTAGCCCTGGTGCCAAGTCCCATGTGGTAGGGACCCAGACACAGGTACAAAGGAAGATAAATAGGGCACGCTCTCTTTTGACTACTGCTTCAAAGTGTTTAGTGTATAAATCCGCCCTTATCCCAACAGGTATGAATTTACAAACACAGGACCCTCTCTCTGGAGTCTTCACTACAAAACAGGAAATTCATTCAAATTAGCATAATAAAAAATGGCACAATGGTCTCACCTAAGAGGCCACAAGACATATGCTGGCCTTAAAGACTCCAAGATGTCATCAGCTTCAGCTCACTCGCTCTCTCTCTCTCTCTCTCTCTCTCTCTCTCTCTCTCTCTCTCTCTCTCCCCCTCCCCCTCCCCCTCTCCCTCTCCACCTCTTCCTCTCCCTCTCTCCCCTTCACAGCCCACCCCCACCCACCCCAACAGTGCTGATCTTGGCAGTGGAGCCTGTGCCCTCTTCACATTGTGGGCACAGGTAGACTTGGCCAGAGCCATCACCAGGCTTTCATTTTCTTGGCTTAGTAAATGGAGAGGAAAGGAACAGAGATCTCCCCACAGGATAAGTTTTTGTAAAATCCTATGAACTGTGATTGGCCTGGCTGAGATAGAGTTTACATCTCTGAGCCAATCAGTGGTCAGGGAGATGGGAGACCTGCGATTGGACAGGCCCAGGTTGCAAGCCCACATTTGTATCGTAGTAGACATCTCAGTAAACCTCCTGGACAGAGGAAGGCTTGGAAAAAGGGAGTGCTACAAAGAAGGAAGGAAGAGACGCTAGGATTTAAACACACACACACACACACACACACACACACACACGCACACGCTAGGTATATTCCACAGCCTGAGTTCCTCCAAAGCCTGATCCGGAGGCAAACCCCTGCCCTGAGCTTCTGTTGAGGCACCATTGAACCACCCCACCCACTAACTCTTACCCAGCCAGACTTTTTCTTAGGCCTTTGGAAGAAGGAACTGAAACCTATCCCTTCTATGAAAGCTTGAAACTTCTGCTGTATCCTAAAATTGGTTTTTTGCCTGATTCTCTCTGTAAGCAAAGGCATATAACCACCCTCTAGGATATTTCTTCCTGATTATGATTTACATACAGATTGCAAAAGCAAGAAACAGCTACACTTGTACGTAGCAGAACAAAAGAAAAATTGCTTCCAAGATAATCTTTCATCATGATATTGATAGTCATGTTATTAGTATTCCAAGAAGAAGTAGGAGGTAGTAATTTTGTTTTGGTTTCCATTAATTAATACGACATTGAAATTACATGTTGGCGTGCGTTACTTTCACTTATGTGGGAGATCACAGTGACACAGGAGTGGGGTACGCATGTGCATGCATGAACACACACTTGTGAACTCCATTCTGCATGGATCTGTTAACGTACATGGGTCATCACGAAAGCCTGGGCTTTATGCTTCCTGCCACAGGGTTTTCATTCTTCACTTGAGTGATGTTTGTTTGTCCAGCACCTGTTGTCATCTTGCCATTCTACCGGCACCGAGTGAACATCGGTGAACAAAACAGATGCGACTCAGTGGAGCAATATGAGCAAAGCTTGTGCACAGAGAAATAGAAACATGTGGTAAATTTAATATCCACTTACATAATACATAATTAGGGGGCAGGCCTCCGCAAAAACATCAAACAGCGTATTCCCTAAGCAAGCATTACTTTTGAACAACTTCCTGCTTGAGATGGTATAATGGAAAAGTGAAAAAAATCCTCATGGAGCTTACCCCATATTATGCCTTAACAAGGGGAAGCAGATAATAATGTAATAAATGGACCAGTAATGTAAAGAAATTGTGATATGTGCTTAAAGAAAATAGAGGGTAAGGGGAATAGGGAACACAGTGTATGAGTTGGGTTAAGACCACTCTGAAATCTGAGAAAAGAACGTCTGGGCTGAGAACTAACTGAAAGAAGGAGGGAACTGTCTGTGTAGAGCATGGAAGAAAAGCCTTATATGCAAAGGCTTGAGCACGAGCAAAGGCCCTGAGGCAGAAGAGGCCATTTTTTGAATGCTGAGCAGAAGGAAAACTTATGTGGCTGGAGCCAACTAGCAGAAACTAAGGCCAAGGGAACAGGGCCTTCTTGGCCCTGATAAAATCTTAGAAACACTGGAGCACTCTGCAGAATGACCCCCCCACTTCCCCACCCCCACAGTGAATACTGAGGAGCACGAATCCAGAACGCTTGCCTGTTGAACTGCAGCTCACACTCAGGTTCCCAGCAGAGCAACACTTCTGGGAAGCATCCTTGTTGGCCAGTTACGGCTCCCTGCTCCTGTCCATTCCCACAGTTCTTTTCCTGTGAATATACTAAATGCTGCCCTATGTTTTAGCTTTGGGCTCACCTGCCTTTATCTTCCTCAGACCAGTAAGTCCCATGAGCACAGAAGCCATTCCTGCCTCTCTTTCCTAGATGCCTATTGTAGTAAGACGCACACAGTAGGTGTACAGTAGATAGTGAACGAACGAACGGGATGATTTTTTTTTTTTTGGTGCTAGGGATCAAACTTAGGACCTTGTGCTTGTGCTTGCAAGGCAGGCAGTGGAACCACTGAGCTAAATCCTCAGCCAGAATGGGATTTTTTTAAGTTGATGTCATGAACAGTCCCTCTCTCCTGCCTCTGCCTGTTAATGCCAGGTCCCAGGAGCCCTTCCAGACTTGCTTTTCGGAGTAAAGCCTTTCAGATGTTTGGCAATCAGAGGTGGCCCTCGTCACATTGCCTTTTCGCAGTTCTCCAGGTTAAAACTTCAGATGTCAGAGTGGGCCAGGTTCGTATACTGACCATCTCCAACCTCCGAAGTCACACGTGTTCATGGAGCA
This sequence comes from Heterocephalus glaber, assembly GCF_053883595.1. NCBI lineage: Eukaryota > Metazoa > Chordata > Mammalia > Rodentia > Bathyergidae > Heterocephalus > Heterocephalus glaber. The sequence continues at coordinate 21,268,359 of NW_028258377.1, read as the reverse complement.
CCAAGCGCGTCCCAAAACAGCAGGAGCACCAGGAAAGCGACACTAAACTCCCTGTCCGCTGGGAGCTCACAGGCCATCACACATGGGAAAATGAAGGAATCCGCAGCGACAGTATGGCTTTGGAATGACAGAGTTAATCAGTGTCACAACCGCAACTCAAATTCAGGTCTTCCCACCTTTCCACTCACCAAAACAGCAAGCCATTCCAAAAACTAATGTTTGCTTGAGGAATACATTATTTAATGTGTTTGCAGAGCTTACCCTGCTAATGATGCATTATTTAAGCTAATATGAAATTTATGGCAAGTTATTTTGTCTGCACAAGTGCTGATCCCAGTGCCGCATCCAGTCTGATCGTGTGGGAGCTGGGGAGAGCCCAGTGTAAATCCCAGAGGACTGGCCCAGAAAGGAAATGAAGATGTCAGCGCACCAGGCTTCTCCTCCACCTCAGTGAATACTCAACTCTCCAAGGCGGGCACTGCTGCCTTCAAACATGAGAGAAGCTCGCAACCTCCCTCGCTCATCTTGTTTGGGTTTCCCTTACTCCAAGCGGAATGAGAAGGGTCTTTCAGTGTGCCTAACCCAAATCTCTCCTCCTGCGCTGCAGTTCCATTTCCTGGAGGGGATCCAGCCCTGTGTAATTTCCTCCTCCCCATTTCTCCAGTCACCAGCTCCTGTCATTGCCCCCAGAGCTAAGTTAGAGTCACCAGTTAGAGGCCCAGCAGGACCATTTTGACAACAGTGTTTCCTTTTCTCTGGGTTTTTTACAAGCCTCCCCATGACAGGCGTGTGCTTGGTGAGATCAAAACATTCTGGGGGCCAGTTCCTCAGAGGAAACTGCTTCCCAAGGTCTGCCCTCTGCAAAAATAAAAACTAAGCTAAATAGCTGAGTTTTATTAACTGGGGAAGCCAGGCTGAGGAAAATGCCCGATGATTAAAAATAATAGCTTCCTTACAAACACAAAGTTGTATTAATTTAAAAATTGGTTTTCTCTATCACTGAATTCCTACCGAGCCGGCTGGGAAGGGAATTGTGCTGATCCTGGCAGTGAAAATATTTCAAAATAACTTTTATGTTCTCCAGGAAGCCTCAAGGTTAATTTAAATATCGCTAGACGGGTAGTTTAATTCAGAATAAGAGAAGAGTGTGGCTAAATTAAAGCTCCCGCGTGCTCTAACTGGGGGGCAGCACCCACGAAAGCCACACTTGCCTGTCCCAGGACCCTGCACCGTCTCTCCCACAGCCCAGTCACCTCCTCCTGGTGAATATTCTTGATTAAATTACACAAGAGTCCTGAACTCTGCTTACCTTTCAATGAGTTTATTGTGTTTAATTTTTAGAAGGATTGGACATTCTTATAGAAATTTCACATTTCAAAAGTTAACTCCAGAGCCAGGCATGGTGGTGCACACCTGTAATCCCAGCACTCAGGAGGCTGAGGCAGGAGGATCATCTAGAGTTCAAGGCCAGCCTGGGCTACCTGGTGAGTTCAAGGCCAGCCTGAACTACATAGCAAGACCTTGTTGCAAAAAAAAAAAAAAAAAAACTTCAACCAGTGGTATCAAAATTTTATTCCCAGGAACATGGTGAGTTTGGGAGTGAAAACCCACCCTAATATCAACAGTTATTATCAATAGTTAATCACTGTCACTACTTTTTTAATAGTTGGTGGATCCAGGCCAGGGGCCAGAGGCCTCATCAGCTCCAGGTAATCACAAACCAGATGGTGGCAGCCAGAGGTTGAGGACCTTCTTCTGTATTTGCCCAGTGTTTTGTCTTTCTGTAATCTTGACACCCTCAGATATGAATGTTGCTGTCATGGTAGCCATGATTATACCTATGGTTTCCGTGTTGGTCTTTTTCCTGAGAGCGTGCATATGCACGTGTATAAAACTTCGTGGCTCTGATACATGATAGTGATTTACCTGTCAGTCTTTCCCAGGTGACTGAGGATGGATAGGGCCTTGTTACAAGCCCACAGCCCACAGCCCCTTTGCCTTTGGGGCTGATCCAGCCGGAAGAGGGTGAGGGTGCACAGAGAGTGCCAGGTGCTTTACAGTTCCAGCCCGATGGCGGCCCTGGGCCACAGTCCCAACCCAGCCTCGGGGTCAGCCTAGACTCAGGAGGACAGGCTCTGGGTCAGGTCATGGCGCTCCCGCTTGCCGTATGTGCCAGCGTGCAGGGCTCACTTATAACTATGCATGCGTTGTGCATACAGTGGGGCTGGTGGGAGTGCTGTGGGCCTGCATGGCACAGGCAGAGACGCACAGCCTAAGAATGACAGATCCACTGGGGAGCCCAGGTTACCGGTGAAGAGTCGCAAAAGGGAGAAAACAAGGGGAAAGGAAGAGGAGAAGGGACGATAGCCCGGAGGCCAGGAAGGAAGTCACACAGTGGGGAGTCATCAGCAGCTGCCTCCAGGAGCCCTGAAAATCCTTCCTGCATCCATTCAGCTAAGGAGGTGTTGAAGAGGCCCTGCACTAAAACTCTTAAGCACACAGTTTCAAGAAACTTGACCGCCTTCCGTGTTTGTCCCAGATGAAGGAATGCCATACAGCCAGAATTCTGTTTGCAGAGGAAGTCATCTTTTTGACTCCCAGCTTGTGTTTGCTTTGAAAATGGTGACTCTGGGCCGGGGATGTAGCTCAGTGGTTCTGCTGCCTGCCTTGCAAGCGCAAGGTCCTGAGTTCTATCCCCAGTACCAAAAAACAAACAAAACAATGAAAATGGTGACTCTGGGGGGTGAGCTCCCCAGTGATTCAGACAGCATTCATTAGCATTTGTCTTCCCACTTTGGCTCTGGAGTGTTCTTCCCCATGGCCACAGGTTTGTCCATGATTCCTCCACACACATTGGGTTTTCACAAAATCCCAAGAACTCACCACCCTCTCGTCTTTCTCTGTGCTTTGATGCATTCTTTTGGCCAAATATTCCATCCTCTTCCCCTTGGTAGTACTCCATGGAAACCCCAGTGGCCTGGGGAATCTGGTAGGTAGTCCGGGTTCAAATCCTTGTGTAGCTATGGGATTCCTCTGAGTTTAGTCACCTGTATATAAAATAATTTCTACACAAATTATAAGAATTTAAAGTGAGATAAGTTATATAAAGCCCCTAGCACCATATCTATGAAAGTACTAGATACTTGTATGAATTTAGATTAGTTTCAACTGCTGGTAACAGATTAGAAATAACAGAGGTTTAAATAAGCTACACTCTTATTATTTTCTTATGACCTGTCTAAAGCCTTGAGGAAAGCAATTTGTATATGGGTATATGGATGACCAGTGAAGACACCTAGGTCCCCTGGGATCTAGACTTTTTTTCTGTATGAGCCATTATCCTGCGAGTTTCCACTCTCAAAATCACCTCATATTCACAAGACGAATGCTGGAGTACCTGGCATTACATGCACATATCACCTAGGAAAAGTAGGAAGGGGGACTTCAGCTTCCCTAAGGAATACACACAGCTAATAACCACCACTAACATCTTATAGGAGACCAGCATCTTCAAAGGAGGGTGGGTAGGCCGGGGATTTAGCTCAGTGGTTCTGCCGCCTGCCCCTCAAGCACAAGGACCCAAGTTTGATCCCCAGTACCAAAAAAAAAAAGGAGGGCAAAGAATATAGCTGTTTTGGGCACAAAGCTGTTCTACAAAATGCAGATGTCTCTGGTGTTAGAATTATTCCTTGTGTCCCCATAAGCTGCTCTGTAGAGCCCTCAAGGGTGTGGGAATGGTTTACACTCTGTTCACCATTTGACACAGTTCAGGGCACTGTACGGAAATGTAGTACCAGAGGCAGTGAAGCTGACCCAGTGTCTGAGTGGTATTGCAGACTAGCCCTACCTCCTTACTCTGTGTGACCTCGAGCAAGCTATGTAACCTCTCTGTTTCACGTTTCATTTGTCAAGAGATCTCTGTGAGCATCAACTCAGACAGTGGGTGCAAAGTCCTCGCATGATGCCTGTGTCTCTTGGTCCTCAGCGTGTGCTGTGGGTGTGGTTCCCATCAGGGACCCTGTCACCACGAAGTGTGGCTGATGACTAGAGTAAGGAGAGGAGGGAGCAAACGTTTCTGCAGTCTCTCCCTTCTGCCTGTTTACATCCTCCCTTGCTTCCAGCACCCCCCACCCCCAGGGACGCCTGGATTTGCAGTCGATTATGTTGTAAGTCTGGACAGAGTCGGCTTCATTTCATTCCCATCCAGCCCTCCGCTCACTTGGGGCTCGCCGAGCCTCAAGAGTCCCCCTCCTTTGCCCCTAATGAGAGTCTAGTCTCCCAGCCAGCCTTGCCTTCTGGGACAGCCTTTCCGCTCTGATCGGATCAACTCCTAAATGAATATTAAATTGTGTCTGGAAGTGTTCCCCTGTCCCTTTCAACTCTGAGTCAGGCAGGCATTCCCTTTGTTGGAGTCCCCAGCCTGGCAGAGCGGTCCCCGCTGGTGCCTTGCATCTGCGACAGTAGCAAGACTTTCCACTTGGTATTTGAAATAAAGGAGTTCACATTGGAATGAGCCTTTATATTCCCAGGTCTTTGCAAAATGTGGATTCCTAAATCCTCCTCCTCACCCTCTTAGGTACCTTTATATGAAATTTCAGGAGAAATTATTGCCCCTGTTCTTAAAGGTCATTAGCTTCCCAGCTGATAATGTGGCAGAAAGGATTACAGTATGCAAATTATCTTGTCCCCAGGGTAGAGAGGCAGGGCTGTCAAAACCCTGAGGTCTGGGGCTATGATGTGTGGCTGTGTAATTTGCACACTGCACAGTTTTCACTGTTCACACTTTCTGTAACATGATAGCACCCCTTGTAGTTGTACACGCCTCAGCCTACCTCACTGCTTGTGGTGGCCGTGCCTGGCTCAGCCATATCCAATGCACTGTATAAATATTGCCATTTTCTATGTGTGTTGTAAGGTTGAAGTTTAGAAAGCAACATTCTAAGTAATGTCACAGTTACTTCTTTCTCCATTGCACATTGCCACGTCCTCCACAGAAGCCTGGCATGGGCCTGAGCGGTGTCTTTCAAAGCAGGCTCTTGTGTTTTCCTAGGTCCATGGAAGAAATCTCTTGTCCATCGACTATGACCGGAATATCCGGACAGAAAAGATCTATGATGATCACCGGAAGTTCACGCTGAGGATCATTTATGACCAGGTGGGCCGCCCCTTCCTCTGGCTCCCCAGCAGCGGGCTGGCTGCCGTCAACGTCTCCTACTTCTTCAATGGGCGCTTGGCTGGCCTTCAGCGCGGGGCCATGAGCGAGAGGACAGACATTGACAAGCAGGGCCGCATCGTGTCCCGCATGTTCGCCGACGGGAAAGTGTGGAGCTACTCCTACCTTGACAAGGTGAGTGACCACGCCACCGTGGTCCAGCAGGGCTTCCTGTCATCCCTTCTGCCCGTTTGAAGCTAACCTGACATGCGTGGCCGTGAGACATTTTTACATCTTTACTTTGATTCTACAAGGGCTCCCCTCACACCCGCACCCTCACTGGAGGGGAAAAATTCTGAAGGAAAATGTTATTCATAGCTCACCACTATTACCATTAGAAGAAAAAAAGTGCTAGACACTCAGTAATGGCAAAAGGATGGATTGTCTGATTTTATTCCAGAAAAAAAAAAAAAAAAAGGGCGATGTTGAAGCAGACAGAATCATCCCACTGGCAGCACAGCTAATCATTACTTATGAATTGGAAATGCAGCGATTCATTTCTGCCTTGCCCTAAATTAAGCCATCAGGGTAGGGAATGTTGCCTAAAACTCAAGCACACAGAGCAACACCCTCCTACTTGGCCTCTTGGCTCAAACAGCCAACAGATTCTCTGCATAATTGTTGTGTCTGAAAGTGCCAAATTCAAGGCTTCTTGTTGCAGAAAGGTCAGGGTGGAGCAGTGGTGAGAAGAGGTCCTTTCTGGGCGCGTGCCAAGACTGTCAGAGGCCGCCCTGGTGACTGGTCATCAATCAGGGCCTGCTCAGCCTGAGTCTGTCACATAAACGCCCGCAGTGCAGCTCCATTTCTCCCCTCTCACCAACTCCGACATCCAGGACTTGCAGACAGGGCTGCTGCTGTCATCTCAGTCCTTACCTATGACTGTTCTCATCGCACCATAAAATACTGGAATGGGTGGCCAGGGGAGGCAGCAGTCTCCTCTTTGCTTCTAGTTGAGGCCGGGTCCTTTCCCAAAGAATCAACAGTTCTGAGTTAAACTTCACAGTAGCTTCTAGATGGAGGAAGTGCTTTCTCCCAGGTTTACTCAGAGGGGGGAAAATGTAGTAGGAGTGTCACACCCCTCTCTGGTTGGGCCAGTCTCAGTTAGTTCTAAACAGTCTCAGAATTCTTTATTATTGAGCCTGGGGCCGATCTTCATGCTTCTCACCTCAGTCCTCCAGTATAGTCTCAGCTATAATCGCCTCTAGGCCTTTTGGCTAAGATCAAGTGTAGTCTCAGCTACATCTGGATCCCCTGGGAACTTGTTGCAAATGCAGATCCCCAGGCTCCCCAAAGCTCCTGAATCAGATCACATGCATGTTAGTTTGAGAAGTGCTGCTTTAGACAGCCACCATGCTCCATTAGAATTGCTATGCCTAGTGTCATGAATCCGTGTAATCTCTGGCCTACGCTTCCCATCTTTCATGGTTTTTAAATTGACATGAGGAAACGGAATAAACTCTGTCATTCGAGCACAAGAGCCAACTCATGTGTTCCCTTCCCCTTTCCTTCCCCTAGTCCATGGTGCTCCTGCTTCAGAGTCAACGTCAGTACGTATTTGAGTACGATTCCTCTGAGCGTCTCCATGCCGTCACCATGCCCAGTGTCGCCCGGCATAGCATGTCCACACACACCTCCATTGGCTACATCCGCAACATTTACAACCCACCTGAAAGCAACGCTTCGGTCATCTTTGACTACAGTGATGACGGCCGCATCCTGAAGACATCCTTTCTGGGCACTGGGCGCCAGGTGTTCTACAAGTATGGAAAACTCTCCAAGCTGTCGGAGATTGTCTATGACAGTACTGCTGTCACCTTTGGGTACGATGAGACCACCGGCGTTTTGAAAATGGTCAACCTCCAGAGCGGGGGCTTCTCCTGCACTATCCGGTACCGGAAGATTGGCCCACTCGTTGACAAGCAGATCTATAGGTTCTCAGAGGAAGGCATGATCAATGCCAGGTTTGACTATACCTATCATGACAACAGTTTCCGGATCGCAAGTATCAAACCTGTCATAAGTGAGACGCCCCTTCCGGTTGACCTCTACCGCTATGATGAGATTTCTGGCAAAGTGGAGCACTTTGGCAAGTTTGGAGTCATCTACTATGACATCAACCAGATCATCACCACTGCCGTGATGACCCTCAGCAAGCATTTTGACACCCATGGGCGCATCAAGGAGGTCCAGTACGAGATGTTCCGTTCACTCATGTACTGGATGACAGTGCAGTATGACAGCATGGGCAGGGTGATCAAGAGGGAGCTCAAACTGGGGCCCTATGCCAACACCACCAAGTACACCTATGACTATGATGGCGACGGGCAGCTGCAGAGCGTGGCCGTCAACGACCGCCCAACCTGGCGCTACAGTTACGACCTCAACGGCAACCTGCACTTGCTGAACCCTGGCAACAGCGTGCGCCTCATGCCCTTGCGCTATGACCTCCGGGACCGCATCACCCGACTGGGCGATGTGCAGTACAAAATTGATGACGATGGCTATCTGTGCCAGCGAGGTGCTGACATCTTCGAATACAACTCCAAGGGCCTCCTCACGAGAGCATACAACAAGGCCAGTGGATGGAGTGTCCAGTACCGCTACGATGGTGTGGGGCGGCGGGCTTCTTACAAGACCAACCTGGGCCACCATCTGCAGTACTTCTACTCTGACCTACATAACCCAACGCGCATCACCCATGTGTACAATCACTCCAACTCGGAGATCACCTCACTGTACTATGACCTCCAGGGTCACCTCTTTGCCATGGAGAGCAGCAGTGGTGAGGAGTACTACGTGGCGTCAGATAACACAGGGACACCACTGGCTGTGTTCAGTATCAACGGGCTCATGATCAAGCAGCTGCAGTACACGGCCTATGGGGAGATCTATTACGACTCCAACCCTGACTTCCAGATGGTCATCGGCTTCCACGGGGGCCTCTATGACCCCCTGACCAAGCTGGTCCACTTTACTCAGCGTGATTATGATGTGCTGGCAGGACGGTGGACCTCCCCAGACTACACCATGTGGAAAAACGTGGGCAAGGAGCCGGCCCCCTTTAACCTATATATGTTCAAGAGCAACAATCCCCTCAGCAACGAGCTGGATCTGAAGAACTACGTGACAGGTGAGGGCTGTACAGCCTCGGGTGGGCAGTGGCGCCCCCTGGGTGGTTGTCTTGGTGGACTGATGGGAACTTTCAAAGCGGGGCTGACATTTGATGGTAAGAGAGCTCGTGGGAAGCGTTAGCCATGGGCAGTGCAGCTGACAACAGGACAGTGTCTAAAAAAGTAGAGGGACAGTGATGCAGAGCAATCCCCAGGTCTGTGTGAAGATTTCCTGGCTGCTACAAGTTTTTTCTGTTGAAATACCTCTTAGAAGAGCTGTTCCTAGCCCAACAGAGGAAATCTGCTTAAGAAAGGGATGCAGAATGGGACTCTAGTGTTAGAAAGATCCAGTTCAAATTCTGTCTCTTCCCTTTATGAGCCAGAAGATCTGGGACTAGCTGTCCAATTTCTCTGAACTCGTTTTGCTCTGTGGAAAGGTGCTGATAAAGCCATTGCATAGAGTGACCATGAGAAATAAGGAACTTACATAGGTAATGCTGGGCCCGGCACTTAGACAGTAGACATTCATGAAGTGCTGTCTGTTTGTGTTACAAACACTGCTGTTCCTAGCAAACCAATGAGTTAGCATGGGTATTGAGATAACTAATACCCGCTTGCTGACCTCCAGGGGCTTGCCTGAGGGGAAATATATATACAAATATCCAGCAGTGGTGCAGAGCAAAATTGAATCTGTGCTGCTACATAGGTGCCTGTTCAGTTTTTTATCCAGAAAGCAAGGCTCACAGGGTGACACCACCTGGGATTCTGGGGATACAGTGGTGAACAAGACAAACACCTTTCTCTCGAGGGTTTGTGTGTATGTACACGTGTGTGTGTGTGTGTGTGTGTGTGTGTGTGTGTGTGTGTGTGTAGATCAATTCAGATTTGGAAGATCTGAGACCATATAGAAGGGCCCATGTCAAACTGGGCCTGAAGAAGGAATAGGCTCTAGGTTGGCTGAGGCTGAAGGAAAGGACAGAAGGACGTGGGAACCTTGGAGAGGAGAATAGATGGAGGGGCCACAGAGGGCAGATGACGTGCTTCTGCATGACACATGTGAAATGAGGTTTCCTGTGCATCCACCCATCCATCCAACCATCCATCCCTTCCCTAGATACCGTATTAGGAATATCTTCCATGCACTAAGTACAAGAGATGCAGTGGGGAGCAGGGCAGAGTTCCTGTCTTCGGGGAAATAAGCAAAGGAGTCATATGATGAAACATGGATGGATCCAAAGTGACTGGGCCCCAAAGGGTCAAATTCCAGGAAGTAGATAAGGGCCATCTCACCTATTGATGCACTGTGTAGAGAACCAACATTGGAAACCAAACCCGAAGACCAGGGGTCCCCAAGTTCCAAGAAACTCACAGCTCCTGACTGTGGGTCATGGAGGCTCATTATTCAAGTAACCAGGGGTCACTTGTCCATCTCCCAAGGCACAAAATGAAGCAGCCACTACCTGGAGCGCATGTTGTCCTCAGTGTCTCATGGAAGACCTCAGAAATTGACTCATGTCATACAGTATTTCACTGACAAGTTTCAGAGTTTCTGAGGTGACCCCAGCCTCCCGTCCAGCAGAAGCAGCTAGGACCCTCTGTGCCCAGGGACTATGGCCAGGCTATCTCTTCTCTCCGTCCTCCCCCTGCACCTCATCGGGGCCCATGGCCCTCCTCCCCAGGGCTTAGCGTGACAGTGTCTCCCAGCTCACTGCAACTTCAAATCAAAGTGCCTCTCAGGAAATACACAAATAGATCAGGTAACAATAAGTGCCACGAAGGGCTGGGGATGTAGCTCAGTGGCGCCATGCCTGTCTAGCAAGCACAAGGTCCTGAGTTCAATCCCCAATATTGGGGGAAAAAAAATAATAATAATAAGTGCCATGAAGACACATAAAATAGGATAAGGGGTTAGACAGAGTATGAGGGGAAGAATCTCCTTTCTTTAGGGTGATCACAGAAGGCCTCTCTGAGCAGGTAGCATTTGTGCCATGACCTTTATGAATTGGATAGGAAGCGAGGTGGACAGGGAGACTGGCCATGCCTGTCTTAGCCAGAGCGAAGAATCCTGTCCCCTGCACCATGTGCCTCTCAGAGGCTTGCTTGGTGCTGGACTCAGTCAGAGGCAAATAAAGAGAAGCCCAGAGAGTGGGCCGAGCAGATACTGCTGCCGCCAAGTCCCAACCAGAATCATTCACAGGACACAGTCCACCTCACCAGCCCCCTCAGGTACTTCTCTGCTTCCCTCCAAAAAGAAAAAGAAAATTAGCAGGGTTTTCTGAATAGCAAGATGGCTTTCCTCGTTCCAATGCTTCCTGGAGTCTCAATACATGGAAATCAAATCAATTTGAACTGAATCCAACCAGACTGAATCCAGAAGCCATTAGAAAAAAATCTAAAATAAAGGGCTATATCAGAGAAGCAGCGTGCACCAGGCCAATGCCTATAGTCGCAGCTGAAGGAAGAGAACCAGGCGGAAAAGGGAGCCCGGCCAGGCACAGCCCACAACTGCTGCCACCTGTTCACCACGAGGTGACCCTTGGAGAGCAGCTCCGCGCAGAGAACACCAAATCGTGCTCCTCTGTTCCAGTGCCGGCTCATCTGTAAACCCCATCTAAATTAGTCTTAATTTGCCACTTAGGAGACTAACAGAGTGGCTGAACTTGCTGCTCACAATTTAAACAGAAGAGGTAATTAAGATGTAGTCGGGAGGAACGGGAAGAACAGAACCTTCTCTCTCCTGTACCCAGAAGGACCATTGCTGTTTGGAAACACAGTTCTCTGAATGCAAGTGGCAGCTCCCAACTCGGGAGGAAGATTTGTGTTCGCCCGGCATGCTGGTGCAAAGCAAAGTGGCATGGAGTACGGGAGGTGTAGGCACTCAGGCACCCACGCTAGGGTGTCTCTCTGCCCCAAACGGACAGAGGGGGGAGCAAGTGATTCTTTTCCCACCTGTGGACTCTAAAGCAGCCCTCTTTTTCAGTTAGTTTTAAGTCATTTCTAGCAGGACAATTGGTACATCTGTAATGAAAAGATCTTAGAGGACAAGGTGTAAGACATTGAGGGCAGGCTCCTCCCAACAATCTGTAGTGTCCTAGACTTCTTCAACTTTAGCATCCCAGGAACCCCTGCAGTCTTGGACACTGTGGGACCTGCACCCAGCCCCAAGCTCTGCGCTGTCTTCTGACCACTTTGGAAACACCAGTTCTGGCCTCAGCCATCGCTTGCTGTTCAACTCGGATGAATGACTTCACCTGTCTTTACTTCCTCTCAGCAGATGGTCTGGGGCAGTGATGGCGAACCTTCTAGAAACTGACCGAGTACCCAAACTGCAACCCAGACCCCACTTATTTGTTGCAAAGTGCCAACACTGCACTTAAACCTGAATAGTCAATGCTCAGCTGCCGGGACAACTTGGCTCGCATTCCAGCATATGGGCTGCGGTGCGCGTGCCATGGCTTCACCACCACTGGTCTAAGGAGCCTGTCACCAGATTGAACCAATGACTCCAGAGGAATAACTATGTCTGTGGAGCAGAAGATAAGATGAGAGCTTTGAATAGACATTTCAGAGTAGGTTTACACACAGAAGCAAAATCATGATAGAGACTTTAAAGCAGAAGAAGAAAAAGAAGAGGAAGAAAGGGATGTGGAGGAGGAGGAGGAGAAGGGAAAGAAAAAGATAAATGACATAAGCTATTACTGTTCATGAGAGTGATCATTAAAATCCTGTCTCAAAGTCAGAAGTTCTCCTCCTCCCTCCTCACTACGGGAATCCTAGGCTAGGGCAAGAGCTCCTTAAAGGAAACAGCTGATGACGGAGAGGGTCTTCTGAGGACAAGGACTTCCTCGAGTTCTCCAGGAGGGCAGGCTTTTTCTGGAATTCTCCAGAAATCTTATATATCCCTGGTGAATGATGGGAGGGTTTTCCATGGTATCCGGAGAAGGTATTAAATAACACTGAAATACCGATGAGAAAAGTCAGTCCCTTCTCGACGCTTTCTTAATTCTTCCAATTCAGTTGAAGAGAAAGTCCCTGCTTGGTGCTGGTACGTATTAAACACCTCATTAACACTTCTAATCTCCCTTTTCAACAGAGACAGCAGGTCTAAGACTCCCTCAGTAGCAGGTAACAAAATGGTGCTCTAATTTAGTTGTGTGACTTTGTTTCCTTTGTGTTAATTTTACAGTCATTTTCTTTTAGCAACAAGTGAGTCTGCTTTCTCATTTATGGGAGTGATGTACTTTCTTTTTAAATGGGTGTCCCTAAGTGATCAGCACAGGGCTTGCTTAGCAACATGGAGGTCATTCATGACCTTGATGGAGTTGTTTCCATGTAGTAGAGGAGGCAAAAGATTGATCCAAAACACAATGGTAGGAGGGCCAGGGATGTAGCTCAGCAGTACCTCGCTTGCCTGGCAAACTCAAAGTCCTGAGTTCAATTCCCAGTTGGGAGGGGTAGACAGTGGAAGGAAAAGAATGGGAAACAAAGAGTATAGAGAATTAGACTGAGTTTGAGAGGTTTTTGTACAGGGTAAAATGAAAAGGGTGTAGCTAAAAGAAGTCATGACTGAAAAGAAAGTGTTTTAAGGAGGGATATCAGGACCAGTTTGTATGTTGATGGGGTTGAGCCACTGGAAGAGGCAGGAAACTGAGAGAGAGAACTGCTGGAGTGGGAAGGCCTTTGGGAAGAAGGCCTGCGCCCTCCGCCATGGTGGCTGGAGGGTTGAGGGGGCAGCCCATCAATAGAGCAGGAGAAAAGCAGGGAGCCTGGGTACAGACATGGGAATCACGGTACCATTAGCAACTGTGGTGGGAATTTAGGAGGGCCCTCCTCTGGCTGCCCCTATTTTCTCAGAAGAGTAGGAAACAAGGTCACCTGCTGGAGGGAGGAAGGGAAAGTGGGTGCTGGAGGTTTTCAGAGAGAAGAGAAGATGCAGAGTTCTCCAAGAGGACGAGAATGAGTACACGGAGCAAGGGACAGCAGTAAGAGTGCCAGGCAGCAGGAAGACACACATGGGTTCGTGGTCAGGAGTTCAAAGTGACGCCTGTCAGCACGGTGATGATTTTTTCAGCAGCCACATTCAGCTGCACAAGTGCAACCCTGAAATAGGCAGAGGCTTGGCTGTACTCCAGTTTGCAGTCTCACCTAATGAAATGAAAGGAAATGCATACTTACCCAGAGGGTGGATTCAGTGTTTGGCCAAGGAATGTATGCTGCGTAAGAGAGGCAGGACCAGGAAGTTGAGGGACAGGAGGAAAATTTAGCATGGAAGGCCCTGGGAGGCAAAGATCAGAAGATTCAGGGCACTGGGTAAACTAACCCTGGTGTGGTTGGTGCATGCCTGTAATCCCAGCACTGTGGGAGGATGAGGAAGGAGGATCTAAAGTTCAAGGCCAGCCCAGGCAATTTAGCAAGATCCTGTCTCAACATAAAAAATCCACAAAAGGAAGTAAGGAGGAAACTGACTGTGGAGGTAGCTCAGTGCAAAGGCCTTGAATTTAATACCCAGTCCCTCTCTCTCTCTCACACACACACACACACACACACACACACACACACACGCATGGAGCAAGCTAGAAGAGGCAGTGGTCAGAGGGGAAGATATGCGTGAAACTGACACAGTAGGGTCACAGTTCTGTATCAGGAATCACACCTTCCAGATTGGAGCATGAGAGTCAAGTGGGGTAATGATCATCCAAGGAGAAGCGGTCAAGGAACTAAGGCCAGGATGCTGGATGGACCAGCTGTCTGTCTAGTGAAACCAGTGAGAGTTAATTCACATCAGAGACAGAGGCTAACGTGGTGCAGAAGCTAAAAACTTCCAAACATTCAGGTGCGTGGCCCAGGCATCACCATCAAACCCAACAAGGTCCACTGCACTGCTGGGTCCAGTGCCTGACAGAGGGGAGGACCAGGGAGGTCCATGTTCTTGAAATATAGATTCAGTTATAGCAAAAGAGAAATGTTCAGAGAAAAGACTAAAGCTGTGGGGGCTTTCCTGACAACATGCAAATTCTAGAAGGCCCAGTGGAAGTATTCCCGGCATGGGGGAGAGGAGGGACGAGGCAGCAAGGGAGGGGAACGCGGGCCGTAAAGCATGAGCTCGGCACAGGAGCACATGAGGTTGGCACTGGGCCCAGGACAGTGGCGTTGGTGAAGATACAAATGTCTCACGGGGTCGCCATCCAGGACTCCGCTCACTGCTGGGCAGGGAGGCTAGGAGGCCTGGGGAGGCCTCCTCACTCTGAGAGCCCGGACCAAGTTAGCAGAGGGAAGAGTGTGGGCCAGGCGGTACCACTCCCCCAGCAGGGGACGCGAGCATGGCCCCTGGCACAGGGCCTGACTCTGAGTGTGCAGAGCTCTCTCTGAAGAGCAGGAGATAAGAAGTGGGTCTCGAGAGCCGGCACACTGCATCCCATCCATTTCCAACCCTTGAAATGCCATTCGGTGTGGCCCACCTCGATGCAGCAGCCTCAGCCTGAGCCCCAGTGTCCTGCTCCGTGATGGTAATCACCGCGGATCCTTACTACTGCTCACTGTATCTGTCTCCTCACATGTTGCCTGAACCAGGGTAGATGCTCCCGTAAAAATGTGGCAGGCACAGGAAGGGGTTCACATTAACTGAAACGTCCAGAGCCAGGCACTGTGATGAGTCCTTACCGTGGGTTTTCTCCTCTGATCTTCACAACAACCCAATGATAATGGTGCAGTTATTATCCCCATTCATATCTGAGAAGCCCGCGGCTCAGAGAGGGCCAGGGACTTAGGCAGGGTCACACAGCAAGAGGATACATCTGAAGCCAGATGTGTCACCGGCCTTCTCAGTCATGACCCAGTGGTTATCTGTCAGTCATGCTGGGAGGAACAGGGCCTTTCAGAGCCTGAAAAGAAGCTTTGGATCCAAACCCAGGACCTGCGTCTCTCTTTTGGACCCACACCCAACCACCCATTTTACTTTGTTCTCTCTCTCTGAAATCCACTGCAGCTTTCCATCCATCCCGATTTCAGAAATCTTTATTTTTGTTTCTGCCATAGATGTGAAAAGCTGGCTTGTGATGTTTGGATTTCAGCTTAGCAACATAATCCCTGGCTTCCCAAGAGCCAAAATGTACTTTGTGCCTCCTCCCTATGAACTGTCAGAGAGTCAAGCAAGTGAGAACGGACAGGTAAGCGGGGATTCCTGCCAGGGATACAAGTGATTGTCACCAGCCCCTTTTGCAAACAGAACCACTCAGGAGTTGGGTGGGCGTCTGGAGAAGAAAACACTGGGGCTGGGTATAAAAGGCTCAGGAGCCACTGGGGCTTCCCCGGAAAGTGAATGTCAGTGCTGTCACCCGTCTGCTGCAGCACGTATTTCTTCCCAGCTCCGATTATTACCTTAATTGTGCATCATTATCTGTTTGGTATATACCCTTGAGTCACTCCTTGATTAACAACAGCGCGGAGAGATCTAGCAGCAACCTACCATCTGCACTGCCTATAAGATCATAACCCTTTCAGCTTTTATGGGACGTAATAAAACTGTGGTTCGCAGTTTCTGTCCCATTAAAGCACATTTTTATGCCCCACATAAAACCCCGGTGCTTTATGGCCCAAATGTATACAGATTGAGTTTTTGGAACATAATTTGTACTTGGGTCTTTCTGTGATGACCGGAGGGTGGTCAGTTTCAATTTGGGTGCAGCTGAGACCTCGCCACGATCAGAGGGGAGGGGTAGGCATCTGCGCTCCGCTAACCCCTGCTGCAGAGCGAGCGCTCGGCACTATAAAAGTCTGCGAGGTCTCAGCTGCTGTGAATAATTGTCCAGATTGTGTAACTATAGAGAGGCAAGGAGGAGCTGCTGGGTAATTGAGAGCAGCGTTCTCTCCGTCCTGCCCCTTGGGGACCACTCAGTGGATGAATAGCCATCATTTCTTTCATTTATCTAAGTGCCGTTACCTCCCAAATACAGCCTCTTCCATTATCCCAGCCTGTCCCCCAACCACCAATCGAGACAAGTTGTCATTTGTGAGGGAGGACTCGAGGCCAAGGAGATAATGGTAATTTCATCCCTCCGCAGAACCAGGGCTGGGATCCAAAGCAGGGACTCAGGGTCGGGGGCCATTCCCTCTGGCCCTCGAAGCCTGGCTCTCTCGCCCTAGTGCTCTGCAAACGTCTGTATGCACACAGATTGCCTCGAGTGCTTGTTAACATGCAGCCGCTGGCTTCGGAGCTCTGGAGCCAGGCCTGAGACTCTGCTCAGCTCACGGGGTGGGTGCCAGTCATCCTCTAGCCGCTGGCCCTTCTCGGAGTCCTAACCCACTGGCCTCGGGCTCAGCAGCCACCTGCCCCGCGGGGCAGCACACTCCTGGGTCAAAGTGTGCAAGGCAGCTGCCACGCCACGAGTGTGCAGTGACTGCTCCGGCCTTGGTGAACCTGGGTGGGGGCTCACACAACAGCACGCCTCCCTCACTGGCTGCTGGTTAGTGGCACAGTCCAAGACATACAGGCCACCCATCAGAGCTCTGCTCGCCAGCCAGCCTGCCCTGGCTCCAGAGGGAGGATGGTATTGGTGCGTAGGAGACACGCATGACATAGTTGTGGCAGGGGAGTTGCAAGCCATTCTCTTCGCGGCTCTTTCTCACTGAACCCCCACCCCCTTCTCAGCGTTCTCTGTTTGTCTTGCTCCCACAGCTCATTACAGGTGTCCAACAGACCACGGAGAGGCACAATCAAGCCTTTCTGGCTCTGGAAGGGCAGGTCATTTCGAAAAAGCTCCATGCCAACATCCGAGAAAAAGCAGGCCACTGGTTCGCCACCACCACGCCCATCATCGGCAAAGGCATCATGTTTGCCATCAAAGAAGGGCGGGTGAGCACCGGTGTGTCCAGCATTGCCAGTGAGGACAGCCGCAAGGTGGCATCTGTGCTGAACAACGCTTACTACCTAGACAAGATGCACTACAGCATCGAGGGCAAGGACACTCACTACTTTGTGAAGATCGGCTCTGCCGACAGCGATCTGGTCACCCTGGGTACCACCCTCGGCCGCAAGGTGCTGGAGAGCGGTGTGAACGTGACCGTGTCGCAGCCCACACTGCTGGTCAATGGCAGGACTCGAAGGTTCACCAATATCGAGTTCCAGTACTCCACGCTGCTGCTCAGCATCCGCTACGGGCTCACCCCCGACACCCTGGACGAAGAGAAGGCCCGAGTCCTGGACCAGGCGAGACAGAGGGCCCTGGGCACAGCCTGGGCCAAGGAGCAGCAGAAAGCCAGGGATGGGCGCGAGGGCAGCCGCCTGTGGACTGAGGGCGAGAAGCAGCAGCTCCTGAGCTCAGGCCGCGTGCAAGGGTATGAGGGCTATTACGTGCTTCCGGTCGAGCAGTACCCAGAGCTCGCAGACAGTAGCAGCAACATCCAGTTCTTAAGACAGAATGAGATGGGAAAGAGGTAACAAAATAATCTGTTGCCATTCCTTGGCTGGATGGCTCAGCACGAGTAACTGTGATCTCCTCTCCTAAGGAGACGAAGACCTAACAGGGGCACTGAGGCTGGGCTGCTTTAGGATTCCAAGTGGCAAAAAAGCTCACATTTTTTGAGTTCCAATGCTACTGTCCAAGCAAGAAGTCCCTCATCCTGAAGTAGACTAAAGCCTGGCTGCAAATTCTGAGGAAATCAACACAAACAGATGAGTGAATGAACAAGCATATAAAATGTTCCAAGTTCCCCTCAAATATGGCCCACTTGTTCTGGGCCTAACACAGAAAAGAGACGCAAAATATCCGCAAGGAACAAAAGAACGGGAAAAAAAAAAGCAAACAAAAAAACACACACACCGACAGTAAAACAAAGAAATAAAGACGAGAAGGCCTCATATCCTATTACCTCACTCATTCACACGTGAGCGACACGGAGACATTCACAAGGGCCAGCGACACCAGACCAGCTGAGGACAACAATTCAGACTGCTTGTTGGACAGACACTTCCGACGTTTTCGTTTAAGCAAATACAGGTGCATTGAAAAACATGACTTTGGGGGTGATTTGTGTGTAGCGCCTGGGGAGGGGGGCATAAAAGTGGAGGAGTGAGCACTGGAAATACTTTTTAAAGAAAAAGAAAAACAAGAAAAAAATTCATATCAAAAGTCCAAGAGAAATAATACCGTCCAGCACTTAACTCTCAGGTCTCAACTTAGTCTGGCCTGAGCTAATTTATTTGAGCGCAGAGTGTAAAATTTAATTCAAAATGGTGGCGATACTCACTACTGATAAATCTCATACTCTTTTGTCTTTGGCGATTCCATTGTGGACAGTAAAACGCAGTTACAGGGTGTAGTCTGTTTAGATTCCGTAGTTCGTGGGTATCAGTTACGGTAGAGGTGCGGCATTGTGACTCTGTTGCTAACAGGTACCACTTCCGGTCACCCTGTACATACATCCGCCGCAAGGCACAATCACTGTTTCAGATTTAAAATTATTAGTGTGTTTGTTTGGTCCAGAAACTGAGACAATCACATGACAGTCACCACGAGGAGAGAAAAAATAAAAAATAAAAACAAAAAAATTTTAAAAACATAAAAAACGAAAACAAAAAAAGTCTAATAAGAACTTTGGTACAGGAACTTTTTTGTAATATACATGTATGAATTGTTCATCGAGTTTTTATATTAATTTTAATTTGCTGCTAAGCAAAGACTAGGGACAGGCAAAGATAATTTATGGCAAAGTGTTTAAATTGTTTATACATAAATAAAAGTCTCTAAAACTCCTGTGGACACTGGTCTTCTGTGGAAATGCTTTTGGGCTGGAGGAAAGGGGAGCGTCCTCACCTGAAATGGTCAGGACCAAAATGTTTGGGATTTCACATTTGTTCTGGTTTTGGAATATCTGCCTATACATAACAGAGCTTGAGGGTAATTTTATGCAAAAAAAAATTTTTTTAATTTTGTGCAAGAAATAAACCTTCATGGTATGGAATTTCCCACTTGGAGCCTCATGTCAGCACGCAAATATCGGAGCATTTCAGATTTCAGATTTCCGGGTTGGAGATGCTGGACCTGTCCTCTGAATATCTGGAGGAGCTCTTGCTGGATTCTCCTGTTATGCCCCTAACGGCGCTAGTTCCTCTGGAAAGGTCTCTGTCTGCCTCTGTGGCGCCGCCTGCTGGAGAGGAGAGTCTGAGGTTGGTGTGGGTGAGCGGTGAGGCCCTTTGGGCTGGCCCACACTAGGGTGGGTCCCGGCCACCATGTTCTAATTCTGCCAGACCCGAATGGGAGTGCATTCACCACATTGGGAGGTTTGAGTAAGTTTGTGTGGCTCTGAGTGTGTTCATATTTTCTTCCAGGCTAAATCAATTTACTGCAAAACTTGCACATTTGGGGCAACCCTAGTAAGAAGAGGCCTTTTGGTTTGCATGAATATTTTCTATACAGAGTTCCTACAGATAAAGAAATGGTATCATCAACAGCTAATGGGCCCTGGCCCTTGCTTGGTGCCAAGACACAGTGCTAAGCTCTGCATGCAGGATTTTCATGGCATCCTTACCTTTCGTTCTGCAGCGGCATCTGACTAAGAGCTTCTTCCACAGGGGCCTGGGCCTGGCCTGGTTATGGAAGGTGAGTAGACACAACCCAGCCTACCTCCTTATGAAGCATAGGGCAGAAGAGCAGACAGTAGGCAAAGAATGACACTAAGAAGTGAAAATGACATGGCGTTCAGTGACGCTTTGGAAGGATAGATTTATCCCTGGGGATGTGGCTTAGGCTGAGGATGCCACAGAAATTGCTCCACTCTCGAAGTTCAGCAGCAGCTGGGCAGTGAAGAGAAGGAAAAGCATTGCAGATGCAGTGGACTGTGGCAGAAGCAGCAGGGTCAGTTCAACGACAGTCGGGAGGCAGAAACTCCTAAGAGACCAACTCAGAAGACACACGTTGGAGACCAGATTATTTTTAACATTAAAAGCAATGGGACCCAGGCATGGTGGCGCAGGCCTGTAATCCCAGAACTCAGGAGACTGAGGCAGGAGGATTGCTTCAAGTTTGAGGCCAGCCAGTGCTATACACAGTTCAAGACCAGCCCGAATTACAGAGCAAGATCCTGACTCAAAACCAAAATAAGTAAATAAAAGCAACAGGAAGTCATTAGTTTTAATAGACAAGTTCTCTGGATGCAGCATGTAGAAGAGGCATCGCCTAGGTGAGATGAGGGAAGAGGTAAAGAGGCCGTCAACTGGGATAAAGGTAACTGCCACCTCAGAGGAGAAGATGGAGGTAAATCAAGCAAATGAACTCCAAGGATGAGCTGCCATTACCATTTCACTTTGCAGGTAAGGAAACATCCCAGGTAAGTGGTGGGATCACACTGAAGCATGGCTGTGTCCAATTTCAGAACTTCTGGAAGTCCAGGCCAGTAACGGCCTTTCTTTCAATGCTAACAAACAGCCTGCTGCAGCACTCATGCCTTCGGTTCCCCAGCACTGTTCTAGGCAGTTGTCCTCTCACCCAGAGCCCCTCCTGAGGGCTGCATCCCTGTGCCTTCCCATCACCCAGCCGGGCCAAGGGTGCTTTCCACAGGTGGGAGAAAAGCCAGAGTGGCAGGGCCTGCTGGAAAGCAGGCCTCACGAGCTCTGCTCAAGTTCCCAGCACGGGAGCTGGGTGAGAAAAGCTTGTCTGGAGAGGCCTCAAAGAACCACCTGTGAACAGCTCGCTTCTCCAGCACTGGGTCAGGCTGTTTCCCTCCAGGAGGACAGAGGCCCAAGGCAGCCCCTCCCTCCTGTGTGCTTTGGCCCAGGTCCAGCTGGCCTGTGACTGTGCCATTTGAGGAAGCAGTCGGGCCCTGGTGTGCCGGGAGCTGTGAGGGCATTGGCACAGTGTGGTGTCTCACTGGCTCAGAAAGGGAAGGGACTTCTAGGCCCCATCCAGCCTCTGAGGGGTAGGTATGCCAGAGAGAACTGCACAGAATTTCACAGGAGCCTGGATTCGCCTCTTTTGAGTCCGCCATCTTTGAGTCGCCATAGATTTTCTGTTACACCTAGCCCAACCCAGCTCCTCACTACAGCCTATGTAAGCACACTTCCTCAGTATGGGAGAGGGAAGCAGCTTCCAATGGAGACTCCTCTCCTGCCTTTCCTTAGGCCAGTCCTAGAATGACCAGGACAACTGACTGACAGAGAATTTTGGAAAGGTAGCACAGCCTAGAGGTTCACTAGTATGGTCCACTCTTCCAGACGTGGTGGTACACGCCTATAATCCTAGCTACTCAGGGGACTGAGGCAGGAGAATTGAAAGTTCATTGCCAGCTTCGGCAACTTAGCAAAGTCCCCCCTCGTTACCCCTGCCCCCAAAAAGCCATGCAGTCTCAAGTCAGCCTGCCTGGGGCTCAGACCTGATTGATCGCTCTATGAAAGTGGGATCAGGGCTGGGGCTGTAGCCCAGTGGGAGAGTGTGCCTAGCACGTGTAAAGCCTGGGCTCAATCCCCAGTACCACAAAACAAAAATACCTGTGGGAACTGGAAGGCCATGTGGATTAATTAACTGCTGTGAGAAAGAAACTCAGTGTAAATTAACTCAAGGAAGCACTCACTCATCCTAGGTCGGAGCTGAGGATGGCCGCCGCTGTGATTTAATGAGATGTATCAATGACACGTGGTAAGTACTTAATATTATATTTGTTTTTATTATTTTTAAGTCTTTGTTCCGAGCAAAGATTGTATATAAGTGGAAACTAAAGCATTAGCTTTTGGCTCAGGGAGAGATTTGTACGCAGGGGCTGGCAGGATGGAGGAGGCCATGCCCTCTCCTCTTTGGCCTGGCTTCCTATTGCTTAGCAAGTTCTCCCACCCCAATTTTCCCGCCACCCGGGCCTGACGTGAACAAGTACTTTCGGGCTCTCCCCCTTGCTCACAGCCTCCAGGGCCTTTCAGAAAGAGTGAGGTTAGAGGGTCGAGGGTTTCCATACAGGAAGACGGGCTGGCTGAGCAGGAGACTTCCGCTCAGACATTCATGCACCTTCCCAGTCACTGGGCACGGTTTTGACACTGGCACCGTCGGAGGTTGGGACTGCAAAGATAAAGCCGGGTCAGAGGCTCACGATCTCAGATGTGAGATGAGCTCACTGCGGAGCAGAAGCACAGCTGGCCCCGTGGGGTGAGGACAGCCAGAAGGGGCGGCTGGGGTGCGCCCCACCAGCATCTGCGCCCCGGTAAGGAAAAGCCAAGTAGGATGGGGGCAGCAGGCGCTCCTCCAGACCGGACGGAAAGTACACCAGGTGCTGGGAGGGAGCGTGAGTACAGCCGCGGGCTAGAGGAGCTGGAAGTGGCTGGGCTCTGAGCTTCACCTGGGGCCGGGCCGGGCCTCCCCCGCTCGCTCGCCTGGCCTGGGTTTGAAGGCGAGGCAGGCATGAAATCCGGGCTAAGAGGATGCGCGCGCCTCCAAGGTCTTGAGGTTTGTGGCTGGGGTTCCACCCCGCCCCCGACCCCCAGCTGGCTCCTGCGCTTTTCCCCACTGCTCCCTCCATGGTCCCCCAAGCCCCACAGTCCCAAGCCTCCGCCGTAAGTGTTGGGTTTGCTGTGTGGCCACCAGGTGGCAGCCCTTCCCATCAAATCTTCCTGGGAGCCTCCTGCTGATGCAAGGGAGCCTCCTGCTGATGCAAGGGAGCCAGTAGGCAGCAAGAGGCCGCGAGGAGGGCCCGGGCCATGAGGGGGCGCTCCCGAGAGCGACCCGGGAACGAGCTCCAGAATTGGGAAGAGCCAGGTGGGACTGGGAGGGCCATCCTCAGTTTACGGCACCGCACTTTTCCGCTTATCCTTCCCCTCCCTAAACCTCCCTTTTTCTCCTTTGTAGAATAGGGACAAAAAGACCTCCCGCACAGGGGGCAGCATCTGCAAAGACTTACAAAAATAAGATAGGGAAAACACCATTAAAAAAATGAGTGTTGTGAGCCTGCCTTGTAAAGCACAATGTCCTGAGTTCAATTCCCAGTACCGGAAAAAGAAAATGCGTGTTTAAAGCAAGCTAATATTAAAGAAAAACAGTAGAACATGTTAAGCATACAAGTTTGAGGCCAGCCTGAGCTACATAGTGAGTTCAAAGTCCGCCTGAACTACATAGCAAGACCGTCCACCCTCAGTGAGAAGTGAGACCCAGCCCTGCCCCTCAAAGTCCACTTTAGGGTTACACAAGGGTGATCCACCCCAGTACTGGGGATTGAACCCAGGACCTTTGCACTGAGCTAGATCCCCAGGCCTTTTTTTCTGATTTTGAGACAGGATCTCCCTAAATTGCCAGGCTGGGCAGAAGGGTGTGCACCACCCGACCCAGCCGGGGTGACCACTTTTGTGAGGCACTGTCTCCCAAGCTCTCCCCTTCCCTACTCGTTTCTCTATCCCTTCCACTCCCTCTCTGCCCTTCTCCCGCCCGAGCCCAATTCCAGTAACCTCTAAACTTACGCATTCATAACTCTTTCGTCCACATAAATCTTATTTGAACTTCCCAACCCAAGCCTACTGCTCAAAGCAGATGAGAAAACGGAGGCTGAGGGAGGTCCTAAATCAAATCCTACCACAGAGCAGGCCCCTCCTAAGTGGCTGGAAATTCTTCTCAGACTCATTCTGCTATCTCCACTCCTGAGCCGCTCCCTGAGCAAGCCCTTAGTTTCCACCCCCCACACCCCCCCCTGGAGATCTAACTCCGGACCTTGCGCTTGCAAGGCAGGCTCAGTGCCACTGAGCTAAATCCCTGGCCCAGCAAGCCCTTAATCTTATCTCAGCCAAACACATGCAGATGGGTTCTGAGGCAGGAGCCACTGGCAGAAGGAATCTGCCCCATTGGCTGTATGTCAGCCATGAGAATGTTTTCTAAACATCTGTGGTGTGGCAGAGAACACAGCTGCCTCCTGGCCCCAGGCAGCACCACTGCATTAACCTAAGATTTGCAATGCTCGAAGTCCAGAGGCCTGAGCGACTCCAGGTGGGGTTGGGTTCGGGCCTTGGAGGTCCTCACCTGCTACCCACCACCTCATACCCCCGCTTCCCTGGCATGTGGTCCTACTCCAGGGCAGGTTTACTACTTGGGTGGAACAGCTGACAGCCAACAGCCCCAAAACCTACATTGTTGCAACACCCAGGGGAACAGCAGAGACCCTCCCTCCATTGCTCAGAGCCCTGGAATTGGCCCACCAGCCCTTGTAGGGCCATAATCCATGTTTGCCCCAGACACACGTCAGCAGCTGCTCCAAGATCGTGCATTTGTCCATTCTGTCCGTGAACAGTGCCTGACACATCTCACGTGCTCTGGAGACAAACCCAGGCACTGGGGGCACAAGCATGAATAATACCCAGCCACTCAGTTCCAGGAGAGAGCTGGTGGGGCAGGATGGGGCGGTGGAGAGAGGCAGCTGATAGATTCAGGAGAAAGGAGGGGAGGGTTGCCCAGACAGCGCGTGAAGATTCAGACTGAACCAGAACAGTCCTTGGGGCTCCCACTGAGCTCCTAGCCCACCACTCTGAGGACATCAAGGCTCCTCCCTGCACTGGGGACCTGGGTTATTGGCAGAGGACCTCTGCCCTGCCCGCAACCGGCCTGTGCCCCGCTGGAGCAGTGCTCAGTGTCAGGGCTCTGCAGGGATCTCCCGTGCACTGTGGGATGCTTCAGTGTCCCTGGCCTCTGCCCCGGAGATGCCAGTGGTCCCCGCCCCACTGCACCTCATTGTGACAACCCCTCAGACATTGCCAGAGGTCCCTTCGAAGGTAAGTAGCCCCACTGGAGGACTGTCCCTCCCGAGTCCTCTTCCCACCCCTTCATCCTCCTTCTCCCCAGCTGCCAGTCTTCAGAAAGAGGAGAGGCCTCTGTGCCTGATCAGGCAGACTAACAATACACTGCAAGCAGCCAAGCAGAACCCCAGGCCTGGGTTCTGGAGCCACCCAGATTCACCTCCTCTTCTAGGCTGCAATGCCCAGGGTTCCTTCAGATGGCGAGTGAGGAGAGAGTGATTGCCTCTCTCACAGCTCCTCCCATGTATGTCCTGAGAATCCGGAGTGTCAGAGGGAAGGGACAAGTGGGAGGAGCCGCGGATGTCCAAGCACCTTCCCCTGTGATCAGGAAAGGGACCCTAGGGCCTAGATGACAAGGTAATGCGTGACTTCCTCCTCCCTGTCCTATCCCTGTGCTGAGGATCACAGGGCCCCGAAACAGAGTTATCTCGAGGGTAACTGACCGATGCTTAAATCGTGTCCTCTGGGCAGTGCTGGAGGTGCAGCCATGGCAGCTTCAGAGAGAGCGTGAGCCGCGCGCCTCAGTCCCCCAGCTGTCAAGTCCTCCGGCGCTAGTCTGCAGGCTGGCTTCCTTCCTGCACTCGATGCGGAAGCCGGCTGGCTCTGCCTTGGTTCTTGTGGTACAGGAGGCCGGGCCCCAGGGGCGTGGAGAGAGAACAGACCCGGAGGTGGCCTGGGGCGGGCGAGAGCGAGCCCAGGAACGGGCCACAGATCCCGAGCTTTGTCAGGCAGTGTGCACACAGGATTGCAACACGCGCCATACATCCGGAAGTACATGGAAACACCCACGTGTGCCCCATGAGCACTGGTTTACGTTTGTGTCTACGTGTGCACAGGCATGATCCACCGCGGGGCCGAGTGGAGGAAGCACACGTTTGCGTGATAAACGACAAGCGGTGAAGTTACTGCGTGGGGAGAGGTCCACAGGTACAGAGAGCTCGGGTGTGAATAGGGAAGAGGCCTGGTGTGGAAAGCAGAGACACTGGGGGCGGAGAGAGCCTGGTGTGTAACCAGAGGAAGTCCTGGGGGAGAAGGTACAGAGCGTGTGTGGGAGCACAACGAACATCCCCACGAGGGCTGCTTGGAGATTTCTGTCCATTCTCACTCGCCACACGTGCGACAGGAAGCCAGGAAACAGTAGCAGGGGCAGGCGATGTGTGCTGTGTGTGAGCACAGCAGAGGCCAGGTTTAGCCTTCTTGCTTGGACTTCCTAAGACGGGACCCAGGTCAGCCTCTGTTCCGTAGGGATTTGTTGTGTGCTGCTTTCCAGCATGAGCTTTGCAATCTGTGATTTGAGTTTGAGCCCTGCTCTGCCATGGCCTTGCACAAATCTGAAGTCTCCTCCTGACCCAGTTTTCTCATCATCAAACTGGAGAGAGGAACACTACCCACCTGCTGTGGCGTGGAGAATTTGGAAGGAAACCCGAGGGTAAAGTGCGTGTGCAGAGCTGGTACATCCCCAAATACTAGCTCCACGTGAACCGTGAGGGCAGACGAACATCCTTTAGCACTATCTCAAGTGTTTCTGCAGGGGCAGAGAGACAGGCTCTCCCAAGACCTGTCTGTCATTCCTTCGGGCAGGATCCTTGCTGGGAAAGCCCTTTTCCCATCTTGGGGACCCACCATGCCAAGCCCTTGCTTTCCTTGGCAGGGGGCCTGGCAGAGGGGAAGAACTGAGGGGCCAGCACATCAAGAAATGACATTCAGGGGCTGGGGATCCAGCTCACCAGCTTACACAGCATTCGAGAGGCCCTGGGTTCTATCTCCAGCACTGTAAAAAAAAAACCAAGAAACAAGATTCACATTCAGAGGGACATCCTGACCAGGTGTGGTGGTGCCTGCCTATAATCCCAGCACTCTGGGAAGCTGAGGCAGGAAGATCACAACTTCAAGCCCAGCATACACAACTTAGCCACCTGGCAAGACCCTGTATCAAAAGAAAACATTTTAGAAAGGGCTGAGGATGTAGCTCAGTGTGAAATCCCTGGGTCTGATGCCCAGGACTGGGGGCCGGGGACAGAGGCACATTCTGTGGATGGAAAATCACTGGGGAAAACAGGACAAAGTTGAAACGACTCAGGACTCAGGCAGACTGAAGCCCTGAAATGAAGGAAGGCTGGCAAGCCCTTTCCCACCAATGGCCAGCAAAGGCTGCACCCCACTGCACCCTGCACTCAGCCCCCAAGCCCCTCTGCTGCATGCGGGCTGGGCCAGGACTGGCCCGCCAGACACATGCATGCGTCTCTTGCCAATGCTGGGTTCAGTGACCACACACTGGTGGTTTGAAATCAGCTGCATTTGCACCATAGAAATTGGCAGGGGGGGGAATACAAATGTCACAGAGCCACCGGGAGAAGAAGGGAAGGGTAAGGATGAACTGTGGGTAAAAGCTTTCCCTGCTGACCTCACAGACATGAGCGCTTTGACACCCAAGGGTGGAGAGCTCAGACCTGGCACCGCTGAAAACAAACAAAAACAAGACTGTGGTAGAAGGAGCAAGAGAACATTTTCCACATTTTTCCAGACTGAGGGTGCCTGTGACCAGGTCCCAGAGAGACTGTTTGGGACACAGTGTGACCTGCCTGCCCCTTAGAGTAGACACAGAACTCCTCCTTCAGGTCTGTGGTCCTCATGTCCCCAGCAGAAAGGAGCTGCCTGGGGCAGACACACACACACACACACACACATACACACACACACCCCTCCTGTCTGCCACCTGGCACTGAGGGTGCTGTCTGAGGAGTCGTCCCAGCTGCAGAGTTCCCACAGCTGTGCAGCATTGCAGCCCAATGTCTTCCTCTCCCCATCCCTACCCGCTCCTTCCCTCCAGGTGTGACTGCTGACAACGCTAAGAAAATTCTGCACACAGCCCAGCTGAGACCTCCACACACACAGACTTCTGCTGTCCCACAGAGGGTGGAAGTGATGTAGGCTGCAGACTGCATGACAGAGCCTCACACCCCCCCAACCACCATCATGTCGTCTTTTACAAGATGGGGGTGTGTGTGACACACTGGGGTCCTATGTGGGGACAGGGCAGGGTGTGTCCGAAGAGTAGGTACATCACTGTGTTGGGCTAGGGCAGGTTTCAAGCGGTCCGTGCTGGGGCAGGGCTGGAGGGGGTGGGGAGAAAGACTGAGGGATGTGTATGCTCATGCATGTGAAGACCAATGTCTGATTTTCAGGCTGTGTTCCAGTTGAAGGGCACAGCAAGGGGAAGGGGACAAAGGAAAGTCACCTGCTTGTTGAATTTAGCAACACACAGGATCTCTGCAGCAGGCGGCATCTGCTGTATGGGCTACTCGGAGATCTGAGCATGCAGACACCTACCCACCCTCCACCTCCAGGCACAAGACACGTGCCTCCAAAACACACACTGTGGTTCCCGGTTCTTAAGCAAGAGTGGGAAGAATGTAGCCAGGTGACCTTCAGTGGTCACCTAACTAAACAATCTGTCTCGGCCCCTGGTGTCAGCTTCCGGTCATACCCAAGTCCTAGCCTCTGGCTCTGTGCTGGCTGAGGCAGGACAGTTGAGAGTTCCCCAAGCATGCTCATTCATTCCGCAAAGACTCTGAAGGGTGCTGATACAGCCATTCATCGTGCTAGTGCCAGACCCCCACGCAGCCCATCTCCCAACCTTAGGGTCATGCTGCATCCACCTGACCTCACCATGAGTTCTAGAGGGACAAGCTGGGGCCCTCGGCCCTAGCAAATATAGTCTTCTGCTTTGCCATCTCTCTGGCTCAGGGCCTCCTCTTGTAATCCAAGCCCCAGCTCCCTCTTCCCAGAGGAGGCTGCACAGATGGCAGCTTCCCTGCCACCTGGAAGAAGGGAGTTCCCGGCCACACTACGGTGGGAGGATTTTGCTGAAGAAACTCCAGGCAGTGAACTGTACCCATGCCTGCTGGTGGTTCAAGTGGAGGCAGGATTTGCCGCCTTCCCCAGTGATACCCCTGCCTGATCTAGCCACCTACAGATAGCATACTAGCAAACCTAGCCCTGCCTCAGAGGCAACCTTGTCAGCTGTTAGCTTGCTAACTGGAAATTAGTTTCTCTCTTAAAGTGCTAGGACTGAGCCTGAGAACCAGCAGAGGGGTCCTTGTCCCTTGAGAATAACAGCAATAGAGATCCCCATTTAGATTAATCTAGAACTTTACCAAGCGCGCAGATACAAAATGTCATCTTCTGCATTCCCAGGGGAGGCCCAGGATGACACTGCACAGCTCTTGCTATGCCAGACAGACCTGGGTCTGAGCTGGAGTCAGGTCTGGACTTGGAAAATGCTGGCTCAGTTCTGGTACAGGGGAAATGTTCAACCAGCAGCCTCTCCTTACTGTTAACCCCTCATTGCTGCCCTCCAGAGAAGCCCCCAAAGTGAGCAAACTGTTAAATGCCTGTTCCATCAAGTCCCACCCTCCAGAACGTGGCCCACATCATGGGGCAGGCCAGTGTTTGAAGACCCATTCCCCTGCTCTAAGGGCCACCACCTGGGAAGGCCTCCTTCCTGGGCCAACCCCATGACGCTGGTGGTGGTGGCATGGGGACATAAGACACCAAGACACTGAAGCCAGGAGAAGGATCCAGTTGCCCATGGCTCCTAATTCCGTGTGAGGGAACTGAGCTCTCGCAGGGACACACAGACAGTGTGAGAGCAACTCCATCCTTCTCTGGATGGGGCCAGATATCATGACCCACGGCCACATCCAACACAGATGTCTGCTACCTTATGGGGAACACACCACGTTTTCCCTTATCTTTACTTTCCTTTGTAAAGATATTATGAAGAGCTAAGCTCCACGAAAAATAAGCTCTGTGAAATATGTTTGGAACTCGGGCATAGGGCTCACCAGGAAAGAGAGGGCTATTTATTGGGCTCACTGGTTACAAAGCTGCTCCAAGCCCAGTGTCAGAGGTTAATAGACAGGAAGTCAGCAGTTCCTCTCAAGTGATTCTGTGCACATTTTTAGGCAATCCAATGATTATTGTTGTTGTTACTGTAGTTCAGCCAATATTTACGGAGAGACATTTCATGCCAGATACTGTGATAAATGAGATAGGCTTTGAGTAAAATATCAAACACAGTACGCTTATTTTTATTATTTAGCAGTTGTGAATCTTGACACAATTATACGCTTTCCCCCTCCTCCCCCTTGGCATGCTCAATGCAAATGGTTCCTGCAGCATCTGAAAGCAAGGCACAGACATCCTCACACTTAAGTGCTAAATGTGTCAGCTGATAGCACCTAAGAAGGATCCTTACCCTCTTACATAGCAACCAAACCACCAGAAATCCTGAGGGATTTAACACTGACTCGGTGATATTGTCTAAAATGCATTCCACCATCATGTTTCTCCAGGATTCCCAAGAATATTCTTTGCAGCTTTTTAGTTTTTAAAGTAATCCAGAATCCCCTTGTGGGTGGTACATTGGATTTGGCTTCTCCTAACACTTTGATAGATATAAAAGATTTGAAAGAAAAAAAACCCTTCAACTCAAACTAAGAAAAGCAGAAGTCCTGTGATAAAGGACCCTTGGATGAGGTGTCATTCCCAGTCCTCACTGAAAATGAGGACTAGAGGGGCATACAGCTCCTCATTATTCCCCCAGACCACTCCATCCGCTCCCTCCCAGAAGGAGAAATGGTCAGGAGGTGATGTCACGGGAGCCTTAGGCCCTGGTCGGGGTACAGCCCATGTCCTCTAAAATACAGACTTGTGGGCCGCGGATTTAGCTCAGTGTTTTTGCCACCTGCCTCGACAGCGCAAGGTCCTGAGTTTGATCCCTGGTACCCCCCCCCCCCCAAAAAACCAGACTTGTCCTCTAAGGCGCTCTGTGCTGGGCCTGAGTCCAGCATTAGACATGGGCAGAAGGGAAAATCAAGCCACTTTCACAGTGTTTCACCAGATGATGGGACAAGTTGGAGAGGAAACTCCTTGGGAGGCTACTGCACACTGTACAGGTGATGGTGGCTGTGATCTAAAGTAGCGAAGACATGATGGGTAGGTGGAGACAGGGATTCTAATGGTGGGGTGCAAGGCTCTTGTAGATGGAATAGATGTAGAGAGTAAAGAAGGAAGAAATCTAGGATGACATCCAGGTCTCTGTGATGCTTTAAAACTGGGGTGAACTGAGCTGGGCATGGTGACACACACCTGTCATCCCAGCACTCAGGAGGCTGAGCCAGAGGATTGCCATGGATTCAAAGCCAACTGGAGCTACATAGTGAGTTCAAGACCAGCTTGAACTACATAGCAAGACCCTGTCTCAAAAATACAGAAGGCTGGGGATGTAGCTCAGTGGTTTCACCACCTGCCTTGCAAGCGCAAGGACCCGAGTTCGATCACTGGTACCAAAGAAAAAAGAAATAGAACTGGGGTGAACACGATATAACTTGAGGGCCAATGGTTGGTTTCTATGAATAGTTTTATTGGCACCCAGCCATACCCCTCTGTTTACACATTGTCTGTGGCCGCTTTCACCCGAGAACAACAGGGCTGAGCATTCCTAACAAAGACGGTATAGACTGAAAAGCTGAAAGTGTTACCTGATTCCTTACAGAAAGATTTTAGCCCACTTGTTTTAAAACATTGCATTCCAGAAGTGCCTCAGGGAAAGAAAAAGATATTTTAGTCAAATAAGTGACTGATTCTGTCTTCTGTATCGTTTCCTCGCCTGTCACTAGGGATATACACATACCAGGATCTCTGAGAAGTCCCACAGGAGAGAAATCTATTTTCTTTGTTAAAACCAACACTTTCCAAGTGTATTTGCTCTCATACCAGGTTTATGCGAAACACTGAGGAAGTACCTGTGGATACCTGCTGTAGGGTGTATACTAGAGGGATAAAAATTGGTGTGAATTCAAGTTATTAGGCCCAGTAAGACATCATTAAAGTAGTCAAGAATCAGACAGAAGGCCCTGAGCTTGGGCTTAGGTCACAAAGAAGAGACACATCGGAGGCTATGAGGGCAAAGCCTCTGTGTTTCCCACCTGGATAACTACAGGGAACATGAGCTGGAATATAGAGAGAAGGAGGGAAAGAAAGCAGGCAGTGGCTAGAAAATAAAAGGTGATACCCACTTCAGCACACTGAATTTTGTTGGCTCAGAGTAAGCAGTGACCTTCTGCTTCCCAGAAGATGGAGTAGGCATGTTTTCCCCCATCCTTCTCACTATTAAACAAAAACCTCGGGCATTAAATGTGAAACAGGGATGAGAAAATTCTCAATGGTGCGGAAGAAGGCAGGGGGCCGAGGACCGCAGTCTGTGATGGGACCTGATGGAGGGGTCCCCAGCTTTGTCTTTGCCTCACTCACCACAGGCTGAGTGCTGGAGGAGCAGACTGCCCCAACCCCAGCAGGCCTTCCCAGATGCCCTAGCAGTGGCCTGTCCCCTCCTGCCGAAGGACCAGCAAAGGGGTAATTACAAACAGAAAACTTTTAGACAATAACCACCAAACTCCCGCCAAATTCTGCAGAAAGAAATGGAAGTCCCACTTCACTCACACCGACAAAGATCAAGGGGGGACCCTAAACACTGCACTTCATGAGGAACCCCAACACCCCCAGGCATGGGGTGGGGGAAATCCAAGCAGGGAGCTGGTACAGTGCTTTGATCCCCATCATCCTACCTCCCCCTGGCAGTAACAGGGTGCTTCCCTTCCTTCTGGGAAGATATCAGAAAAATTCACCTAAGATAGGTGGTTTACCAAAGATCTAGATTCTCAGAACACAACACAAAAATATCCAGGTTTTCATCAAAAATCATTCACTGTATTCAGAACCACGACAATCTTGGACTAAAATTTTAAAAGGCAATACATCCCAACACTGAGATGGTAGAATTATTTGACAAAGATTTTTTTTAAAGCTGCCATGATAAAATGCTTTAGTGGGCAATTGGGAATAATTATGAACACATGTGAAACAATTTAAAAATTAGCCACAGTGAAGAAAGAAATGGCATCAAGGAGAACCAAATGTAAATGTCAGAACTGAAAAATACGATGACTAAAATAAAAAGCTCACTAGAATTAAAAAGCTCAAGAGCAAAACAGAAGGGATGGAGGAAAGAATCAATGAACTTGAAATAGAGACATAGAAGTTACCCAATGTGAACAACAGAGAAAAAACAGACCAAAGAGAAAAAGAAAGGAAAGAAAATGAACAGAGCCCCAGGACCCTGTAGGACTATAATGAAGACAAAGGACTGAAAGAAGAGAAAGAGGGTGGAACTGTAAAAGGGCTCAAAGAAATGAAGGCAGAATACTCTCTAACTTGGAGAGGAGCATAAAAGTACAGAATCAGGAAGCTAAGTGAACTCCAAATAAAATAAACCTAAGGAAATCCATGCCGAGACACATGAGTCAACTTCTGACAACTAAAGACATTAAGCACAGCACCCAACTGTACCAGGCTGCATTGGAGCTTTGAGGCTTCTGCAGGTGACTAATGCAGGTGGGGAATTCTGGTTACCTGGATGAGGGCACAGGTGACAGACAATGCAGGAAGACTGGGGTTCAGAAGCCTGGATGGATTTTAAGGCTACCACCCTCTAGCTTGGCTGCCCTGTCTCCTAACATTGTCAGGGAAATGGAAACAGGGCTCCTTTGGCGTTGGCCAGACCTTATCTTTTGGCCTCTAGCCTGGGAGGCCTGCTCTTCGCTTTTCACCTTGCTGGCTTCTTCAGGTCTCCGGTTCAGTGTCACCACTGCAGAGTGGCCTTTTCCTCCAGTCCTGTCTAACACAGATTCTCAACCTACGAAATTCTTCATGGCACTCTATTTTCTTCCTTTTATTGATAACTCCTAATTGCTGTGCATGCCTGTGTGTGTGGACAGGTGTGCACGTGCACATGCCACAGGATCTTGCTGTGTAGTTCAGCCTGGCCTTGAAATCACTATCTAGCCCAAGCAGGCCTCGAACTTGTGGTGAGCCTCCTGCCTCAGCCTCCCAAGTGCTAGAATTATAGGCATGTGTCACCACACCTGGCTGCAAATGTTTGTTGACTTGTTGACTTGTGTATTGTATGTGTCCTCTACTAAACTGCAAGTTCCTCAAGACTAGAAACACCTGCATCTAGTCTTGGGTGCAAATAAACAAGAGCAGCCTGCAAAAGAATTTATGTATCGGGGGGCCTGAGCTAAGCACTTTCTTTACATCTTCTCACATGGCTGTTCAAGTCACGGTGAAATGGGCATTGTTGATCTTGTGTTATAGACAAACAGGCTCAGAGAGCCATAGGCTCAGGCCTGAAGTCACACAAGATGTAACAGAGCAGTATCAGAGATAGGTTTTTCCCCTACCTGTGCTCTTTCTACTACTCCCCCCCAGCCACAGCAGGTTTTCTGGGTTTAAGCCCCAGCCCTACACCCTTCTTGCTGGATGGTTGGTGAAATTCGCTCTGTTTGCTTATCTTTAAAGCACTAAGGTTTTGAGAATGAGGTGTCAGGCTGTGCGAAGTGGACAGGTAAGGAGCATTTCATTTCCAGCATCTCTAAGCAGTTGGGCTGGAGTTTAATTTAAGTGCCTGGGTACCATGGCAATGCGAGTGCTATAAATACACGAGAGGCTTCTTGCTGCCAGCCTGCTGGTTACTGAGCTCGCGTCCCCACCCCCGTTTCCCACCAGGGCTGCGCTTGGGCTTCTGGGGTAGGAGTGCAGGAAGACACCGCTGAGCAAGAGGGCCCGGCCTGTGCTCGCATGCTGGCTTTCTCTTTCCACACCCCCACACTTGAAACTGCGGATTGCATCTCCACCTCCTCCTTCAGTGCATAAATTTCCTCCTCAGTGAAAGACACAGCAGCTCCCAGTCCCTAGAGGCCTCTTTGATGAGGGTGTTGGAAGCAGGATGGACTCAACCTGTCCTGCCAGCTGCAGGGTAGTAGAGATCCAGGATAGTTAACACTTAAGGCCGCCCAAGAAAACAGGGAGAGGGGGCGGGCCACACAGGAGAGAAATGCCCCTCCTTCCGCAGAGGCCCGGCTATCTGCCCCCTGTGGGGCTGTGGCCAGCACTGGCTCACAGTGAGGGAGGATCAGGTGGCTCCATCCCCAGGACTGCAGGCCCCCTCCCCCCAGTTCTGCCCTTTCCATCTGCTCAGTTTGGTGCCCCCAACTTCCTCCAAGCCCTGCAACTGGTCCACAGCTCAAAGGAAGGCAAGACAGGTCTCCTGGCTGCTCTTCCACCTCCTCCAGCCAGAATATGGCCCTAAAGCTTCTCCTTCATAGATTTCCTAGAGAAATCTGGAATTGCAGAAGTTGGAATTCACAAGTGGAAACCCATCGGAAGCAGCTGCATTGGAACCTGAGCTCTGTTATTTACTATGCACCTACAGGAAGGTACCTTTGCCTCTCCGAGCCCAGGGTACACCTCTATAAAACGGGACCCGCGAGGAGCACGGTAATAAGCCACTCTGCACAGAAACTCCCTCCCCTATTTGTACAGTGAGTCGTCTGCCTTAGTCTTATTTCACTGTATTTTCCAGCATGGTGTGAAGCACGGGAGACCCAAGGGTAAACAAGAAACCATCTCTTCTGCCTCTGCTCTGCTCTCATGTTGCCAAGGTTCCTTCCACCCGCATTTTCTCTGGCTTAGGACATGTTTTCCCATCATTGAAAAAAATAGTCCACTGCACAGTTATGAATCTCAAGCAATGCGTGACTAAAGAAAGGGGGATATTATTGGCTCGATCGTGGAACATAACTGTGTGCATTCCCTCAGAATGTGGGAGGGACAGCATGAGGTTGGGAGGTACAGGCAAGGAGTAGGAAGACAAATCTCAGCAGCTCTCCAAGCTTCCATTTCCCCCAACAGGAAACGACTGCTGACATATTGTCCCCCTCTTCCTCCCTCCCTTCCTTCCCTCCCTTCCTTCCTCCCCCCCCCTTTTTTTTTTGCAGTTAATTTCTCCTCCTCACTATCCTCAGGAAATACGTTGCCCTGTCTCTTAAGACGTGTGTGGGAAATGTCCTTTTCTCTTCGCTATGACAGTGGCAGAAAAGAATGAAGTAGGCATTGTTTGAAGAACAAAACAGCCTGTCTCAGGCTCAGGTGTCTCCCATGGGGCTCCTGGCTGTGAAATCAAGTGAACACAGGTGTGGTCCATGGTCACCTGCTCTGCTCTGGCACTGGCCAGGCCCTGAACTCAGCACAGGGGAGCTGGACACAGCACTGGCAAGAAAACCAGGAGAAGCTGAGGCTGCTTGTTTTCAGTTCGGATTCCTTCAGTTCAGTCACCTGTAGACTAATGTCCAATTCAGCCTATCACATGGCAGAGCCGGTTTTGCCCTTTATCCCTTGCACGTTTGCCCTCTGCCTCACAGAATGCCTGGGGATGATTCACTGCCAATGAATGGGGCAGGCAGGCAGCCTTCTGTGCTGTGACCTTACCATGAGTTCTGCTTCTGGAGGCAACCTAGAATCCTCAGTAGGGGCAGGAGGGTCAAAGCCTGAAGGAGGCAGTTTCTGCTTTGGTCACTTTCCTGCTGTCCAGCCCAGGTCCAAGGGTCTGGAGGAGCAAGCCATGCTATGGGCATCCAGGCTGGAGAGAAAGCTAGATTTGGATGTCTACAAGGCATTTCATCACCAACTCACCCAGTAGGAAGGCTTGGCTGGAAAATAAGGCAAGCACACAAAACTAGCAATGAAGAGGATTGTCATGAGCAATCATGAATGATTTTCACAATGAGAAGAACATGGACTTGTATTTTGAACAGAAAATATTCTGTGGTGCCACATTTCATAGAGGTGTGCCTGGTGCCTCACGGGGCAGGGGTCCTGGGATGATGGGTTATCGGGATGTCAAGTGCTCACACTTCCCATATCCTTTTGCCCTTTACAGCCAGCCCTAAGGAAGCCGTGTTATTGTGTGATTTTTGTTTTGCAGACCAGAGGCTGAAACTTTAGGCAAGCAAACTGTGCAAGGTCTTGTGGCCAAAAATAGGGCAAATTTGGGATGTGAACAACTTGACTTCAAAGCTCTTGCTTCACAGCCAAAAAAGTGTGAAGAAAAGACCAACGGAAAGAGTCGCTTGTCAGCTTCCATGGTATTCCAGATTCAGGCCACGGAAAGGCCATGGAGCTGCAGAGTAATATTACAAAGAATCGAGGTGTCGGTTAATGTTGTGAGGACAGGCACTGCAGTCAAACAGATCTAGTCTGTCTCATTAGCTCGGTACCCCTGGCCATCTCAAAGCCTCAATCTCCTCACCCATAAAATGGGTATAATATACACATTTCCCTACTTCAGAGGAGTGTTGTGAAGGGTAAATGAGATCATGTCAGAGAAACATGTAGCGTGTGTCGGCTTTAGTTTGGGGCTACTGCCATCATCAATGATCATAGGTTTTTGCCCGATGTAGCTCAGTGATAGGGCACTTACCTGGCCCTGTACTTCGTGGAAAATGTAATAACTGGAGGTTGTTAATAGTGAGAGCTTGTGCTGGGGATGTAGCTCAGCAGGGCAGCACTTGCCTGGAAAGCACAAGGCCCTGAGTTCAATTCTCAGTTAAAAAAATAAAAATAAAAATAGTGAAAGCTTGGCCCAAGCAGAGGAAACCAGGAGGGCTGAGGGTCTTTCTAGTAAAGGAATGGGAAACTTCTACTTTTGGGACCTGCCTGAGGGTTGTTTCTGGACTTTAGTGCCTGGTATTTATGGAATGAAGGAAGGCAGGGCCAATACCGAGCCCCTTGTCTGGCCTCAGGGCAGCAATTAACTTGCTTGATGGCTCACACCTATAATTCTGGTATTCTGGGAGGTTGAGAATGGAGGATCACAAATTCAAGATGAGCCTGAGCAACTTAGTGACTTAGCTAGATCTGAGAGAGAGAGAGAGAGAGAGAGAAAGAGAGAGAGAGCGCTAGCGAGCTGGGGATGTAGCTCAGTGCAAAGGCCTGAGTTCAACCCCCCAGTCCCACCCCCACCCCAAGTGAAAGATGACAAACAGGAGATTCTCTCCCTTGCTCTGCACCCTCTGGCCCACGCAGCATAGGGCCCACACACGAGGATACATCGCGCTGGGCTTCATTTCTACACGCCAGCATATGGAATACGTCCATAGCAAAAATGGTTACGCTCACTCTGGAAGCACAGACAGCAGAGGAGATGCGCAAGCTCAAAGCAGCTTGATCCTTAAGTCAATCATGCTATCTTTTTTTTGGTATTCAATTCAGTATTTTTTGAGTTTTCAAAAATGGTCATTTATTTATTCATTAGAGGAGCTCTTGTTATTTTCACTGGGCTGCCCTTGAACTTCTGGGCCCTTAGAAATGGATGCTCCTGCATCAGTCTCTCGAGTAGCTGGAATAACAGGTGCACACCACCTTGCCGGGCAAGGCTGTTTTATTTTCTTTTTCAAGATGAAATGTTGTCTTTTTCCCGTCTCCGCTTCTCCCTCTTTCCTTCCTTTTCGGGTAAGTACACGATTTAGCTGACAATATCCTAAGTATTCGATAGAGTGCTTCTCTGGCCTCTCTGGGAAGTCCTCTCAGGGAAGGGGAGCCACTGCACTCCTAATTTTAGGGACCCTGAGGTGAGCCGGCTACATTTGCAAATTACGGGGTGAGGAGGTAGGGCGGGTGAAGCCACGTGGGGAGAATCGAATGAGAGAGACAGATGGTGCCTGTGTGGGGGAAGGGACGAGAGGTCCTGGAAAACTTATGTTCCCTGATTTTCAAGAATGTTTTCACTTAACCACTTCTTGCCTGACTCTTGATTCTGCAGAAAAGAAAAGCGACGAGTGTAAAGATCTGGGGCCACCTGTGCCGAGAGTCTGGACTGCCCAGGTGGAGAAAGCCAAGAGCGTGGGGAAGCAGAGGCCGCGAGGGGCTGGTCCGGGCGTCTCGAGGCTCGGGTCGGGTCTGGAGCCCAGGTGACGCGCAGTCTCTGTCTCGGCAGGGCGGCGTGGCGGTGGTCAGCCGTTCGGACTGTCCCGCGAGGGGGCGCGTCTCGGGCCCTAGGACCCGCCCTCGTAGCCCTGGGCGCGGGGAGGAGACCCTGGAACCAAGGCGCCCGGCGCTCCGCCTCCCGTTTCCGGGGCAGCGCAGTTACCTGCAGCGCTCGAGCCGCACCTGGCGGAGGCAGAAGTCGAAAGGCAGCCGAGCAGAGGGCGGCTGAGCGCAGGGGAGGGAAGGCGCCGGGCCGGGGGAGGCGACGGCGGCGTGGAGGGCGCAGCGCGCCGCGCGGAGGAGGAGGAGGAGGAGGACGACGACGACGAGGAGGAGGAGGGCAGGCGGCGGCAACGCTCGGCCCGCTCCGCGCAGCCGGCTGGGCGCGCACCCGGACCCGCAACGCGCCTCTGCGGGCGCACATGGCAGCGTGAGAGGCCGGCGGCGGGAGGAGCGGGCGGCCCCGAGCCGGGGCCTCAGGGCCGCATGGACAGCGGCGCCACCCCGGCCGGCCCCCACTAGAGATCCGGATCCGCGGGCGCCAGCCCTCTGATCATGGTGCCTCGGCGGCCCCCTGGACCAGGGGCAGCTGGCCGGAGCCGCTGAGACCCGCTGCGGCCGTGAACTGCATGGGGGAGCGCGGGCCGCACCCGGAAAGATGCCCCGGCCGGAGTTGCCCCTGCCGGAGGGCTGGGAGGAGGCGCGCGACTTCGACGGCAAGGTCTATTACATAGACCACACGAGCCGCACCACCAGCTGGATCGACCCGCGGGACAGGTAGGGGCCGGGGATGGGAGAAGCCCTCTTGTTCCGCGGTACCCCTGCCTGGAGTCCACCTGCCTTTGGGGCCAGCGACCCGGGCGGGGGAGGGGGCCGTGTGTGCCTCTTGGCTTTCTTCACTTTGCCCCCATCCTCACCCCTTCTGGAGCGCCAGTCCTGCCCCAGGGGGCGCCCCCGCTGCCGTCCCCAGGTGGAGGACTTAGGCCCCAGCCGGCACCTGCCGAGAGTTTTGACCTCAAGCTCTAGCCCCGCCCCCGCCCCTTTCGGAGGAGAGGTTGGGGGGGGGGGCGACCCCGCCTGGGTCTTCCCGGGAGTGCCCGCACGGCTTGAGGGATGGGATCTGGCTTGGAGGGGCAGTAGGGACCCCGCATCGGGTGGGAGACGACCCGGGGAAGGGCACTCGGCGAGGGGCGGGCAGCGCAGAGCTTGCTTTTTGACAGGTGCCTCCGGGGCTGTAGTCGGGGAGGCCGAGAATAGGAAAGGAAGGAGGGCGTGGGGAGGCCGGAGGAGAGAGACAGGTTCTCCAGGAATCTCGCAGCAACTTGGAAGCTGTTAGGATGTAGATGGTGGTGAGAGGACTCCCAGCGAGCCCTGCCCCTCTGTCTCCCTCCTCCCTTTCTTCCCTCTGGGCTTGAGGCTCAGTCCTGCACCGGCGCGCTCTGACCTTGGTGGACACCACGCGGGCTGTAGCAAGAAATTTTGCTGAGGCAAGTGGCGACTCCGGTCCAGACTTTGCTCTCGGTTGTGATGCTGGGCACTGGTTTGCACGCGCGCCCTCCCCATGAATGTCCTGGGATCTGTCACCCCAGACGACTTTGTTATCCTTTGCTGACATAGGATTGTGCTCAGCGTTTCAGGAATGTGGA
This sequence comes from Heterocephalus glaber, assembly GCF_053883595.1. Classification (NCBI taxonomy): domain Eukaryota; kingdom Metazoa; phylum Chordata; class Mammalia; order Rodentia; family Bathyergidae; genus Heterocephalus; species Heterocephalus glaber. The sequence goes on along the minus strand of NW_028258377.1, from coordinate 21,227,754 downwards.
ATTTTCACCTGGTCTGTGACCTTGAGGGTGAGGTGAATTTTGGGGACGTTCATCCCATGGGGCTTGGGGAGGGGCATCTGAGAAGTCCGGGATGGGGTGTATGGCAAAGGTGTGTGGTGGGGGGGTGGGCGTATGACGGGTGAAATTCCTTGTGGTTTCTGTGGAGGACTTGTGTTCATTTATCCATCCATCCTTTCCAGGGTGCCCACTCTGTGCTCAGCACCATGCAGAACACCTGAATATGACCTGAAGAGTAACATTTTAATGGTAGAGAGTTTCTAGGCAGGCTGCCCCTCGATTTCCCGCTGGCAGAGGAGTGATTTGCTTTGGGGGGAAGGAGTACTAGTGGGACTCTTGAAAGCTGAAGGGGACACAGATCAGAGCTCACCCCCCCCCCCTTTTTTTTTAAACAGAAGAGAAAATTTGAAGCCCAGAGATGGGATTTGCTCAAGAATTTTAATCTTTCCACTGGCATACATCAAGTTCGTGTTCTATCCTGATATTCAGCCTCCAAATTGGTAGTCCTTCCAGGGCTGTCTGTCCCCTGCCTCAGGTCACTTGCCCTAGGGGCTGTGGCAGTTGTGTTGGTGAACTTGGCCGACCCCATTCCCTTCTCTCCTCAGAACAGACAAGTTGAAACTCATGGGTCCCTCTCCCTAGAAGTCCCTGCTGCTGACCGAGGCCCCAGGCGCTGGCTGCACTTGAGCCTCAGGTTGGAGGATTGCCCCCCCCCCCCGCCCCCAGCAGTGATGATAATACAGCCTTAGGGAGCTTCCAGCAAACACTAGTCATTCTTTCCCCTTGGAGGAAGGCAAGCATGTCACTTCATGAAGAACTAACTTGGGCAGAACGCAGTTTACCCAATTTTAGACCACTTTCATGACTTGATACAGCCACCTGAGCGATTGCTTACTTAATCCTCAACTTTAGATCAACTCACTTTAAAACTCTTTGCACCACTTTCATGAATGGGAAACTAATAATATCCATTGCCATTTAAAAAACCCACTTTTTAAAACTACAGTCAATGAGCAGGAAAAAGGGGGCTGAGGAAGAAAAGGGTGGTCATGTTTTAGCTAGATCCTGGAGTCTGCCTAGGGCCCTAGCTCCAGGTCACATAGTCTTTGTTTTTAGGCAGATTGGCTTAAAAACAGTGGAGAGAAGTCAAAAACATCAGCGTTTATGGAGCTGCATTTCTTCTTCACCTTGTGTGTCCCTGGGTTTTAAGGTTTTGTCTTCTTGGCTCCCAGTATTCCTACCTGTGCTGGGCAGATGTTGTGGACCAACCTTGAAGGTTAGGGGGCAGAGCTGATCGGAGGACATCCACCTGTGGGCCTCTGGAATTTCTATTCTATGTACCCAGTGAATGATTTCTGCCTTTCAGTCCTGCTTGTGTGGCCACGGGCACATTCCTTGACCTCTATGAGGTTCGAGTGCTCCACTGTGAGAGAAGTGATTCGATGGTCTTCAAGGGCCTGTTCTCAAATATGCTTTCAGAGCCTTCTGCCTCTTCTTAACCGACCTGACTTTATCGGGGTTGGGGGAGACAGGAAACTGGGAAGGGTTGCAGGGAAGAGAAGAAAGCGATTTAACAAAAGTCGAAAAGAACTGAACTTTTCTCCGATGATGAGGTGGGGAGATAAATTCTCTCAGGGCAGTCACATCTCTGCAACTCAATGCTGTGAAACAAACCAAAGTCATGTTTATTTAAAAAAAAAAGTTCCACTCTTTAAGAGCATGCATGTGTGTATGTTTCCTTGTCTTTTTTCTTAATCATGGAGATGCCCGCCCATTCCCCTGAATTTAAAAGAAGTCAGTCAAATGGTCCTTCAGTTGGAAAAGTGATTTCTTAGCCACCAAGGACAAAATAGGGTCTCCGGTTACCAGCCCTAAAGAATGCCTTGGCACATTCCTCGCTCTGGGGCTGCGCTGTTTTGTGTGCTGTCCGGCTTGGAGTTGCTGGGGGTAGGGACTCTGGTTTTCAGCTTCCCCTTTCACCAGGGGGTTGGAAGAGCAGCCAACCAGCCAGCTTTGCCAACTCTCTCCCCTTCTCACCCGGGGAAGACTGGGAGGCCGAAATTCCTGAGGATAGTTGTCTCAACAACCGGAGAGGGTCCAGTGGGCAGCTTGGGCCCTGCCCACGGGGCCAAAGGCTCCAACAACACATGAGCTGTGCCTGCCTGAGTCAAGGCCAGCCTGGGAAGGCTATGATCCCTAGGGAATCAGGTGCTGCAGGCCAGGCCTGAATGGCCCCTCAGAGCCGGAATCCTGGGGCTGTAGGTGTTGGATGCTTCTGGGAGCAGCCAGCACAGAGCCGAGGGGCCTTGTCTGTTCCCCTTGTATTTAGTTCACGGTATGCAAAAACAAACACATGGATTGTTGTTTGAGGAAGAATGGATCTTTGGGACTGGCCCTACCAGAGAAAGTTCCTGAAGCCTGATTCCTGCTCATTCCCTGCTTTGTTTTCAAATCTTTATTTGGGAACCCTCTGGGAACCCCAGGCAGTTTCTGGGACTGGGTAAGAAGTCTTAGAGGCCCTCGTAGCTCTAGAGGACTCAGAAACTTCCCTTAGGACTCCAGGGCCAACTTTTGCTAGCCCTGCTGTTTCCGAAATAATCTATATTACAGGAAGTTATTGTCTGAGCACTCAAAATCTTAACTTTCTTTATGTCCCAGGTCCTTATGAGACTCTGATGGAGGTACAGGACTCTTCCTAAAGAGCAAACATATTTTTTTTTAAAGTCTTTCTTAACAGAGCTGGGACTGGGTACAGCCATCTCCTTGAATTACCCGAGGCTCAGCGAGAATAGATTCTATGAAGCCACCCAACTTTCTCTTTTTTGGGGGTGGGTGGGTAGGGGTACTGGGGATTAAACCCAGGGCCTTTACACTGAGCTACATGGCCAGCTGGAGACACTCAGCTTTTGTGAAGCTGCTGTGTGAATGCCCAGTAGGCTGACCCGGGAACCCACATTTCCAACCACTGCACTGTTTGGCTTCCTCCTGAATGAGTAGCTGGCACAAGACCTCTTCACTGGCTCAGGAATTTGGCCTTTGGAAGTGTATGTGGAACAGGTATGACCACTTACCTGTGCCCGTGCTGGGGTGCCCGGCCATGGTCAGCCGTGGGCAAGTGTGAATAGTGCAGAGGGGGAACCTTTGGACCCTGAAATCTTGAGCTGCTGCTTGCTCCCTGAGTGAGCTCGGCAAGTTACATATTCTCTCTGTTATATATTCCCTCAGTTTTGTCTCTTTTTGGCTACGGGGGTGCACATAAGCCATCAAGGGTGACTGAGCATTAAATAGGCTAAAGCAGATAGGGCGGCAAGCACAGGGCCTGGGTAGAGGAGGCACCCAGAATGCCAGTTTCTTTTACTAGAAAAAGTAAGCTGTGAAACTGAGTCAGGGGCAGGCTGATTGCAGCTGGAGTGGACCTTTCTCCTTATGTAATCCCGGCTGTCATTCCACTGGTGCAACTGACACTCAGGGACAAGGGACTTCCTGTGGTCACACAGCAAGTAAATGCCAACCGTGAGTCCAGGGAAGGTATCTTTTTCTCCTATGTAAACTTTTCCCTAAAAGTTCTCCTCTTCCACGGCAATAACTCAGGTATGTTTTATCTTGTAGCTTAGTTATTCTTTGTAATCTTTTTTTGGCTGTGTCTATGGACAGGCAGGTTTTATTCATGGTGTCACAATTGTTTGTACGTTGTGTCATAGGAATTTCGCAGTTAAAATGCCAGCTATCACAAATGAATTGTTATTTTTATAATCAGTTAAAATGGATTTAGAGTTATTGCCGGACTGCTGTCACTTTCTACCAATTGATATTTTGACTTGCTTTCTGAACTGGGAGTATAACCAGCCCCCTGGGGAATTTACCCGAAGCCTCTTTACTAAGTGATCCTCTAATACCTCTAGACTTATAATACTAATGCCTCATGGCTTAAATTCAAGATCTTCATTTCTGCTCTTTCCTTTTTTGCTGTTGTTGGTTTTTGGTGTGTTTTTTTTTGGTACTGGGGATCAAACTTGGGACCTTGTGCTTTCGAGGCAGGCGCCAGAACCACTGAGCTAAATCCCTGGCCCTGTTTTTGGCTTTTTGAGGCAGGGTCTTGCTGTGTAGTTCAGGCAGACCTTGAATTCACAATTTAGCCCAGGTTGGCCTTGAACTTGTGGCCTTCCTCCTGTCTCAGCTTCTTGAGTGCTGGGATTACAGGAGTGAGCAAACACTCCCGGCTCATTTCTGCTCTTTTCAAGGCTTAAGTTTAAAATGTACACATTCCACAAGTGTCTACCACGCGTGGGAATATCTTGTGTCAATTATTAAGAAAGAAGGATAGAAAGCACTGGAATATATAAGGGGAAAAAAGAAGAGATTTGGGAATTCACAAATGAATAAAGTAATAAATGCTGCCATCTGTTGAACCTTAACTCTGTGCTCCCTGCTGAGTTAAACCTTTTATATTGTGATCTCAGTCCTTTCAGCAGCCATGTGAGATAAGTGGTATGACTTCTATTTTCAGATGGGGAAACCAAGACTTGGAAAGGTTAAGTAAGGATCGGAGCCCAGCTAGTAGGACGCCCTGAATCTATCCTTCTCCTAACCGCAGTTTGGACTGATCTGCCCTGGCTTCTTCACTCCATGTCAAGGAGAGCCCTTTTGACAAGCTGGGCTCCAGAGTTGCCACTTATTCTTAGAAGGGGAAAACCTTGCCTGGGATTTAGCTCAGTGGTGCCGCACCTGCCTGGTAAGTGCAAGGTCCTGAGTTCGATTCCTGATACCAGCATAAAAGGGGAGGGGGACGCGATATGGATCTCAGAGATGTTGCCAAGGAGCCTTAGAGAAGCCTGCAAGATTCCCGTGGCAGCTTTCGAGACTGGTTGGCATAAACTCTACCTTCTGGAAGCAGCCAGCTATCCAGAGCTCTGGGGATGAGAGAACAGGAGATGAAGGCAGAGAAACGCTGGGAAGAATGCAATACGTGCAGGGAGATCCAAGTCCTTTCCAAGTCACTTAGGAAAATGCTCCCAGCAGCCAGGGACTGAGTAGCCAAGACAGCTCCTCTCTGTCCTTATCTCTCCCCTTTCTGGGGAGAGGGCTCAGCCAAAGTGACCTGATTTTCCAATCCCCTAGGGTCCCAGGTAGCTGTGAGAGAAACAGTGCCCTTTTGAAGGGAAGAGAATCAGGTTGCCTTAGTTACTGTGAAGGCTGGCCTGCCAAGCTGAGGTGCACGGAAGGAGAGGCAAGGCTCGAACAAGTGAGAGTTAGAGGTGGCCGGTGTGTGCTGCAGAGCTGTGTGTGGGAGAAGCCTTGGTCGAGTTTTGGTGGCATTTTAAGGCTTTCTGTGGTCACATGTGTCTCTAGGTGGAGAGGATCCATAGTCCCCACCTCAACAAGGGGCCCTGGGTGAGTGGAATCCACTTGACGGCAAAGTGGCTTTGGTGGCCTTTCTGCCACCAGCTCCTCACTATTTGCTGAAGGAAGCACTTCCAGTTGGATAGGGCTGAGCGCTGGATCTGGGTTGAGTCTGTGCAGAAAACTCCCGCCATGCATCTCCCAGCACGAGAAGGCCTGTCGCCCCACACATTTTTTAGGTAGAACAGCAAAAGGCTGTGTTCGCTGCTGTGGCACCTGGCCTGAGCTGCTCAGCTGCCTCAAATCCCTGTTTCAGCGTGAGATAAAAGGGGAGAAAACTAGGGCTGTGGATACAGCAGCATTTTGCTGTTTAACCTTTGCCAGATGGCCATTTAGCCTCTAGCTCCAAAGCTGAAAACCTCTTGCCAAAATAACACGGTGGGGTGCATGGTGAGGATGGGACCTTCCCTGCAGCCGTGTAGGAAGCACATTCTATAAAGATGCTGGAAGGAAAGAGGGGGTGGAGTGAGGTGCTTCGGGAGGACAAGTGTGGAGGGTCACATGCCCACCCTCCACCCCCCTAATTTGCCTCCTTAATGCTTCTACCCATGACATCTCCCAGTTGGGAAGAAATGAGATCTTTCAGTTTCAAATGTCTGCCAAAGAAAAGGGACTGAGGCTTAAGTTCTCACTCAATGGTCAGCTAGGAAAAAAAAAATGAAGCTGCATCAAGATTAGGGACACCTTTGTTGGTATTTTTTTCTTCTCTTGCTCCATTCATCACTCTCTGGCAGCCAGGATACCAGGCCAACAGCAGCTGCTGACTTTCCCCATTCGGCTGCCTGCTGTTGTCCCAGTCTGCTTTGGGAGCGGGTCCCCTCACCCACCCCAACAGACTGGCTTCCTCCCCACCCTGTGGGCCCTTACTTGTTTAATTGGTTGCCAGGGCCACCCTGGGGTTCACTGATTGGTAATTGACTTGGAAGGATAAAATGTCAAGATAGAAGCATCAGGTGGCTGCTAGGATGAGATGACCCTGGGCCAGCCTTCTGATGCCGCATCTGTTGTGGCTCTTCTTGGATAGTTAGGGCTCTGTGTATTCCAGGAATTTCCTAAATTGTTTGTATCACTAACAGTAAAACAATAACTGGTACCAGGTTGTCTTAGTTACTTTCTTGTTGCTGAGACAAAATACTCCACACCCCAAATTAAAGGAAGAAAGGTTTATTGTAGCTCACAGTTTGTAGAAGTTTCATGTCATAATTGGCTGGCTTCCAAGGCCAGTGTGGCGTGGCAAAGTGGCATCGAAGAGGGGAAACAGTTTATGGTGGGCAGAAGGCAGCAAAGTAATGAAGCAGCAAGTGGCAACAGCAGCCCTCTTTCTGCCCCTTATATTCTATCCAGTCTCCCACCCTTGGGGCAAGTAGCACTCACATCCAGGGTGGGCCTTCCCATTATCCACACCTAGAATTATGCCAAACCAATCAGTGGAGTAATTTAGTAATCACACACCCTTGATCCTAGCATCACATGCTTAATCCCAGCATCACATGCTTAATCCCAGCGTCACATACCAGGCACCTCTGAAAAGCCCCACCTATGACCACACGAGGCTTTGTAGGGACATCTAGACACAAGCCATGACACAGGTGGTAAAGATGATCAGTACTAATGATCTTTAATGACTTTCATCCAGTGGCTGTCATGTGCCAGAGACTGTGCTATATACACATCATATTTTTCTGACATTTTGGATGTGGGGAAACCGAGGCTGAGAGATGTCAAGTGTCAAGCTTAAGATTACACAGGTAGAAAGGAGAAGAATTTGAATTTGAATCTGAATCTTTTTTATTTCAAAGGCTTACTCCCTTCATTCCTACAGTTTCTTCTATTGAATTCAGTTCAGAAAGGGAAGCAAAAGAAAAAGGCCTTTATTCACTATAGAAAAATAAACAGAAGTAGCTGTTGGTGCATGTATCTTATTCACTAATAGAGAAGGAGTGTGTGTGGTTGTGGACAATCATTGGCTTGACCCACCACACTATTCCCAACAGTAGATGTCTTTATAAAGATCATCAGAGCGGGGCTGGGGATTTAGCTCAGTGGTACCACGCCTGCCTCAAAAGCCCGAGATCCCGAGTTTGATCCCTGATACCAGAAAAAATAAATAAGGGTGGGGTGGGGGTCTTGGCTCAGTGGTTCCGCTGCCTGCCTTGCAAGCACAGGTTCCTGAATTTGATCCCTGGTACCAAAAAAAAACAACAAACAAAAATAAATAAATAAAATCATCAAAGACGCTGAGTCAAATCTGGCTGTCTTATGAATAGTAACCAACCTTGAACCACTTCCTTCTCCTGAGTATAAAACAGGAATAAGACTAGAGCCTACCTCGTTCCAAGGGTTGTGGTGAGGATGACATAACACCACATGTGGAAAGTCTTAGCCCAGTGCCTAGTACACAACTTGCTTTCCAATGAAACTGCTACTAGTTAGGCTAACTCACCTGCCTGTGCATTGGTAGAGAATCTAAAGCCCTGTTTCCTCCCTGCCGAAACAAGTCTTTCCCTGATGGGCCACAGCTCACCTGAGCCACATTGACATTAGTGCTTGCAAACCACCCTGGCAGTGCTCATTATACAAATAAATCAATAAACTTTTTTCCCCCTGGGTCTTATCAGAGGCAAGCCCTTCTTTGGAATTTCTGAAGTGATTCCTGCCAGTGATCTGGTGCCAGAGCTGTATGTGTTTGAATCAGGGTAAGAAAATTGTCGTAGCAGAGGGGAAAAAGTTAAGGTAGAGCAAGAGATCCCTGGAATCCCTTCGTAACTCCTTTGACGGTGTATCCCTCCACCCAGGCTTCCCCACCGCACTAAGAACTGTTGGAAAACTTGCTGATTTTAGTGGTGGAGGTGCCGAAGGGCATTGGCACATATCAGTCCCACCCAGCCAGGTGTTGCCCATTCACTCCGAAGGTATTTATGGAGAGCCTACTGTGCTCAGCCTCCAGAGCCAGTGAGCAAAGTCCTTGTTGCAGTGGGGTACACACTTGGCTGAGGATGGCCAGCCAATAGTTAAACAGGTGGATTGCATTTATGATCAGGGGCCTGGTGTTCTTTGGTGTTCTTTTGCGTATCTTGGGAAGATAGAACTGTCTGTGGCACCTGTTGACAGTGGTGTGAAGCTAGATCTGGAGTCCAGAGACCTTCACCCTCAGTAGGGTGTTGCCAGGAGCCTGATGTGATGAGCAGGGTTAAGGGACTGGGATGCAATGGTGAGATGCCAGGCGGCTTCCAACTTACAGAATTTACTACAAATCAGGAGAGGCACAGCTAGTCCCAAACGGTGCAGATATACCTAGACACACCACTCTCGCTGAGCCTCAGTCTTTTCTGTCCTGCTGTCTCGATCCATCCAGTCATTTAACAAATATGTACCAAGGAGCATCCCTGTGACATAATGAGACACTGCTGCAGCACTAGGGATTCAGCAGCGATGAAAACAAAAAAATCCTCACCCTTGTGGAGCTTATGTTCTAGAGCAGTGGTTGTTACCTTTGGAGACGCATCAGAAGCCCCTGCAAGGCTTGTTGAACACCGCAGTTTGAGCCTGTGGGTCTGGGTGGGGAGAATGAGCATTTCCAACTGGTCCCCAGGTGGTGCAGCTGGTCTGTTGATATGTTGACTCATTCAGACCTCTCAATAACCCTGCAGCGGGTACTATGTTATCCCTGTACCATTGACAGCTGAGGATACCGAGGATGGGGAGTAACTCGGTGCCTCTGCCTGAGCTAAGAGGACCAAAGGAAACAATGTCACGGGCAAGATCACTTCCCTGCACCCCTGTGATTGTTTGGAACATACCACTGTTCTATGTTACTAACTAAAGCCTGAGTACTGCCAGAATCCTGTAGGGTTTCCTTGTCTATGAGGGAATAAAGCACAGGCAGCAGGCAGTCTGAAAGAATATCAAAAGCTGGAAGGGGCCTCTCTTTGATTAGAAAGTATAGAATTTACATATCTGTGGTCGTGGGAGGGAGGGTGGAGGAAGCTGGCCTCCCTGATTCTCAGACTGAGCCTAGACTCTCTGCTGAGTCCCTGTCGCAGGAAAGGTGTCTGGGCTCCTGCAGCCCTAGGGACTTCCCTGCTTCTGCCCTAGGAGTGGAGAAACAGGCAAATCTCTTCATCATAGGGAATCTTCAAAACGGTCCTCAGAGGCCTTATCCAAGGGTATTCCCCTTGATTACTACTGACTTCTACAAACCTTGGTCACTTGCTAGTTCTTTGACCATGGTTAGGTTACCTAATCCCTCCTGAACCTCCGTTTCTGAGTGAGCGAAATAAGGATAAATTAGAACCTACTTACTGGGGTTGGTAAGAAGCACATTAGAGGCGCCTCATGATATTCAGGTTCTCCCAACAGACAGTTCTAAGTGCTGTGATCCCAGCCTTCTGAGGACATTTTATTGCTTTCTCTAATTATTTAGTTACAGCTCAATTCCTGTATTTTGAAGATCAGATGTTTTTGGTAAATAAACCAGTTTCTTTTTGTTTCTCTGAAAAAAAAAAATGTTCCCTAACAAAACTGATTGTGCCTGAGAAGACAGATCCTTTCCCAGTTATCAATGACTTTTGCTACACAGGAATATTAAAAGGTATCTTATAGCTCCAGGAGTTTAAAAACCAGCTTAAAGGGCTTATTTCCACCACTGACATAAAATGAGCATTTCCCAGCAGCCAATGAAGGACCCTGGGTTTTTCTCCAGTCTATTTACTGCTCACTAGGCCCTCTGGGATTTTTATTCTAGAAAAACAGGTTCTTCAAATGTGGTACCAGAACAGTATATCAACTTTGACTATGTCGGACCTACTGAATCGGACAGTCTTGGGGCGCAGCCTGGTGATGTATACTTAACCAGCCCTCCAGGTGACCTCCTGCCCCTGCAAGTCTGTGAGCCATTGGTCAAGTGTTTTTAGCCAGAATGACCTAAGGTTTTTTTTAGTGGTTGAATGGCAGAAACTGACCAGGATTCCAGAACCTTCTGAGCACAGGTATATGCCACCAGTTGAAATGGCTTGTGGCCATTTTAATATTATCCCCTCATTCTTACTGGGTAGCTAAACCTCAACAGTCACCTCTTCAGACCCTTACTGTCACTTTAGGTCTCCTTTTCAGCATGAGTCAGCTCACAGGTGAAGTTTAGAAAAGCCTTCCCCCTCTCCCCTGCTCTGTAATACCTTATTAGCTGTACTAGAAGAGTGTGGAGGGGCCAGGGATTTAGCTCAGTGGTTTCACCGCCTGCTGTGCAAGCACAAGGACCCAAGTTCAATTCCCGGTACCAAAAAAAAAAAAAAAAAAAGAGTGTGGTTATGTGTATCTTCTCCATCCTTGGTCACTGGGTAGCTTAGGGGCTGAGTTGCAGTAGGAACACATAAGCCAGGAGATGCATGCTCCCTGGTCAGGATTTTTGGATTCTATTCCTGACCCTTCCTCTTAGCAGCAAATCACTTGGCTTTCCTAGGTCAGGGTATCCATAACTATAACAGGGGAATAAGGACCCCAGGTCTCCTTTCCACAACAGAGAATGAGAAGGAGGGGGATGTCTTTGGAGCTGGAGGAATAGAAAAAGTTAGTGGTTCCCAATTTTTGCTACATAGTGGAATCGTCAGCTGCCTGGAAGGCCATTCTGAAAATACTCATGCAGGGTCAGCCCCAGGGATTCTGGTTTAATTGGTCTGGGGTATGGCCTGGCCATGCGATTTCTAGAAATTCCCCTGTTGATTGTGGGGTGCAGCTAGGTTGAGGAATCATAGCTGGAGTTAAATGTCTTCCTCCCACTTGTAGAGTTTGAATGAGATTTTGTGAAAGTACCTTGTGAAAGTACCATATGAACATCAGACAGCATTTTAAAACTTGTCACTTATACAGTTCTTGGAAAAATTGAGACGATTCAGAAAGTGTTAAAAAATAGTATCAGGAGGTGGAGAAGCAGGTATTTGGAGAACGTCAGTTACTGTGCTATTTGGTAATTTTCCCTCTTCTATACCTATCTCGGTATTTCCTTCCTGATGTGTTAAGGTGTCAAAGAGATTTGGTCTCTCTTTTTTGCCTGAATGAAAATCTTCAATTCTTATCACAGCAATAATGCTTTAATTAAAGTGGTTTGAGATGCTTCAGATTTGTCAGCCTGGGGGTTGGGCCTCCCTTTCATCTGCTGAACCTGGTCTTGATTTCATAAACTTATCTGAATCCTTGAGCCTGCCAGAAAGTGTGTGCAGATGCTTTTGCCATATAGATCATGGACTAAGAGCTCATGTGGGTGAGAACTGATACTAGCTTTTTTTTCTTCTTTATTTTTAGCTAACATTTATTAAGACTTTAGATTGTGCCAGACTCAGGGCTTCTGTGCTTTGAATGCATTATCCAGTTTAATTCTAAGAGCAATGCTATGAGGTAAGAACCATTACCATCTCCATTCTGCTGATGGGGAAACTGAGGCTTAGCACATTGAAAACTTTCCTATAGTTGCATAGCTAATAGGTGGCAGAACTGGCACGCCCACCCAGTCTGTATGCCCTCCAAATCACCATCTTCACCATCCCGTAGGTCAGGCTGGGGTAGGCTGTCAAGGAGAGCAACACCGAGTTAGTCCTTATTATTTGGACCAGCTCCTCCCTTGCTTGCTGTGATTTCTTCAATAGCAGGGTCCTGCAGTTGCTCAGCTCCTCCCTGCCCCATACTGAAGATGGAACCCAGTGCATGGTGGTTGTCACCATCTTTGCTTTACCTTTCCTAGACTATCTTCTGCTCAATGGAGCTCAATCTTGTTATAGTTTGATATGAAAGATTTAGCAAGAACCAAATTTCCCTCTGATTCTTTGGGGCCTGAACAGCCCACGGCCTTGGTCTGCAGCATTCTTGCTTGCCCACTGGAACATACTTCCCGATGTTTGTTCTGAGTTCACTAGAAGTCAAGTGGGCCATCTCAGGCTGAGGTTGGCTGAGCCAGAAATGCTCTGCCCCATGTCCGGTAGAACTGAATCTAAAAAACTCCATACCCTTTGTGTGGTTTGTTCCTGATAGGAACTGGGCAAGGGATGGGGTACAGTAACCAGGGACTGACATTGTTCCATACGGTGCTTACAAATAATAGTAACGTAAACAAAATAATTACAGATTAGGAAAATTAAAAGGGCAATGTATTAGGAAATAATGGGCCTTGTAAATGAGACCAAAGGTCAAAATATAAAGTTCTGTAGTTGGAAAACTGAGTTTGCTTTTACCCTTAAGACATACTATGTATCAATCACCTTTCTGCCTTCGTGTGTGTATGTGTGGGACTGGGGATTGAACCGAGGGCCTTTGCACAGAACTACCTTCCCAGCCCTTTTATTTTATTTTATTTTATTTTGAGATAAGGTCTCATTAAGTTGTTAAGTTGGCCAAGCTGGGCTAAAACAGGATCCTCCTGCTTCAGCTTCCCAGAGTGCTGGGATCACAGGCATACACCACCACACCTGGCTACAGCTCTTTGCCTCTTCAACCAGGTTTTCTTTTTCTTTGCTTTTTTGCTGTGCTGGAGATTGCACCTAGGGCCTCACAGGTTTTCTTAATTACAGTCATAAGTCTCTGGTACTATACGGACAGCAAGCAGTGTTTTTTTCTTGACTTTGGCCAGGAGCTGTTTTTTCCTGGAGGCATTCTGGCCTGTTGAGCGCATGCATCTGAACGTCTAGAGAGACTGGCTCGCATACAGGTTCCCAGCACAACCCAGCCTGCCTATTCAGAATCTTTGGAGGTAGAATCCAGACTGCACATTTGAGAAAAAAGCCTCCAAGGGATTGGGGTGCAGTTCTAAGTTTGAGAGCCCCTGACCAAGGGAATGGACGTGTCCCAAATTGCAGCTCATTCTAGAGACCCTGTGAGCGTTAGAATCGTTTCAGCCCCTACACCTTCACTTACTTCTTGATCCTCATGTCAAAAACACTCTTCCTGCCTTCAGGCGTCCACGGATGTTTTTTTACAATATGCTCAGGTGTTCTCCAAAACGTGTTCAATCCGCCCCGGTCCCGCCCTGTGTGCTTGTCTGACAACAGAGGGCGCTGCGCCTGCTGCCTGCACAGACCCTTAGTGCCTGAGACATCTGCCCTGACCTCCCCGTAGCTTGTGCCAGCATTGCTGGCCTCTTCCTTGGCGGTGTCCTGTCCACCAAGCCTTCGACCGACTGCTGTGCCCCGAAACCACAGGTGCTCGTTTCCATGAACCTGCTGGACATCGGATTTGAGGCTGTAAGAGTGAATCTAGTCCTGGTCTCAAACAGCTTTGCTTCTTGCCTTTTATCCCATTACCAGGAGAGCATCCCTCTGTAATGATTAAACGAGCCTGGTCCAAATTATGAAGGTCAAAATACACAGTGAGATGTAGGCCTCCCTCCCACCTGGTTCCCATCTGTCCGGCCCCCTCCCTGTAGGCAGCCCCTATTTGCAGAAAATTCCATCTTCTTCCTGCCACCTAGCTGCCAGGTTCCATCCCTCTGTCTCTTGCAGGCTCTGATGCCTCATTTCTTTTCTGGGTTCCCACAGGGGCTTAGGTGATAATAGAGACCAAATGGGAGGTGGCTCTCTCCTGTTGGCTGCCCCACGTTCTGCTCCCGGATCAGTCTTGCGCACCCCAACCCTGACCACCTCCTTCTCTGCCCGTTAGTGACTCCCTCTGTTAAGTTGAGAGACGTGTTTCCAAGCTTGACACCCAAAGCCTTTTGAACCTGGGCCCACTTGCACTCATTTTCTAAGTCTGTGCCTCACTTTCTTTACCTCTAAGGTGGCAGTTAAGTAGTAATATTTACAACATACTTTGTGTGTGTGTGTGTGTGTGTGTGTGTGTGTGCTGGGGATTGAACCAAGGGCCTCATACATGCTAGGCAAGTGAACTACCACTGAGCCACAGTCCCAAGCCTTTTTGTGTCTTTATTTTGAGACAGGGTCTTGCTAAGTTGTCCAGGGTGAATTAAAACTGATTTTCTTGCCTCAGCCTCCGAAGTGGCTGGGATTACAGGTGTGTCCTACCACACCTGGCTTACCCCATACTATTTAAAGATCCGAAAAGCTCTTCTGGGCTGGAGGTGTAGCTCAGTGGTAGAGCACCTGCTTAGCCTGTGTGAAGCCCTAGGTTCAATTCCAGCATCCCCCTCTCCCCCAAACCAAGAAACTTTCCCATGTATATTTTGCTGATATGATTTCAAACATAGGAAAATTGTAAACCTAATACAGTTCCCATATACCTTTTATGTAAATTAACCACTTTATACATATTACTCTTTTACCTTACAATCTTTCTCACTTTCTTTATGTTTCTCTCAATAATATACAGGTTGAGTACTTCCTATCTGAAATGCTTGGGACCAGAAGTGTTTTGGAGTTTGGATGTTTTCAGAGTTTTGGTGCTATAGTTTGGATCCTGAGTGTCCCCCAAAGCCCATTTGTTGAAGATTTGGTCACCAGCCTGTGATGCTACTGGAGGTGATGGGATCTTAGGATATGGAGCCTAGGGGAGGAAGTTGGGTCCCTGAAGGGCTGTCCTGGGAGAGGCTATTGGGACCCTGGCCCATTCCTCTGTCTCTTTGCCTGCCTGGGTTGATGGCAATTCCAAAGCTTGCCCTGCCTCGAAGTGAGCTGCTTTGTTCTACAGTGGACTCCTGCCAGGACATTCTGCCTCACCACAGGCCCCAATACAACACAATCAACTAACCATGGACTGAACCCCCTTCACTGTGAGTCAGAATAAACCTTTCCCCTTTCACGTTATCTCAGGTATTTTGTCACAGCAACAGAAATCTAACATATTTGCAATATGTGCAGATGCATAATAAGATATCTTGGGGATAGGACCCAAGTCCAAACGCAAAATCCACTCATCCTTTTTTTTTGTATATACATTATGTGCACAGGTTGAAAGTTATTTTATACAGTATTTTTGTCATGAAGCCAGTGTGCACATGGTAACAATGTCTGTATTCTTACCACTCTCAGCTGCTGAAACAGCAGGACCACTGGTTGGATTCTAGCCTGGGCAATTTAGTCACTTAGCCAGATCCTTTCTCTAAATTTAAAAAGGGCAGGATGGAGGTGTATCTCAGTGTGAAGGTGTGAGTTCAATCCCCAATACTGCTAAATAAACAAATAGTGCATAAAATAAAATTTTATGGTGTGGGATCTTCCACTTGTGTTGTCATGTCAGTGCTCAAGAAGTTTCAGATTTTGGAGCATTTCAGGTTTCAGATTTTCGTGACCGTAATGTATCTAAAACCCTTTTATTTAAAAGTAATTTGGAGATGTGTCTTTTTACCACTAAATACTTCACTGTGTATTTCTTAAGAGGCATGGACAGCCTCTTACATAACTGCGCTATTTCATGCAGTTTTTGTAACACAAACAATGTACTGTGTTTTGTGCAGTGCTGGCACCCTTGTAGGGGCTGGTGGCTATTGGCTGTGGATACTGAGTTCTCTGCACTGGTACTCTACTTCTGTCCTACCTGAGTTGGCAGCAGTTTGGGAGCATGCCTCACGCCTTGCCCTTGTAGCAAACAAGCTGTTGCGTGGGCCAGGATGTCTCGGGAATCTAAGGGAAGGACTAGAGGCTCCCAGCCCTGGGCCAGTGGGGCCTGCAGCAGGAAGGCAGTGAGCAGCCAAGGCAGCAGCCAGTACCCACTGTCTCTCCATCCGATCCCTTCCATCTGCCCACATGAGTCATGGTTTTTGCCCCGTCCTGAAACCTCTGTTTATGAATCAGTTCTGCCTCTGACTAACATGCAACCTTGGGCCAGTGGCTTCATTTCTGTGAGCCTCAGTTTCCTCAGTCTGTACAAATAAGACTAAAAGTAATAAGAGCCAAGATTGTACTACACTGTGCTAAATGTTTTAAGTTGATCAGCTCAACTAACCATCACACCAACCTTCTAAGAGAGCTGCTGCTGCTGTCCCCATTTAGAGATGAGGGAGTGGAGTCACAGAGGGACTAATTTATTCAAGGTCACACAGCTAAAAAGTGGCAAAGCTGAGGCTCAAGCTCAGTTTGCCTGGCTCCAGAGTTTGTGCTCTTAAACTAGCCTCTATTTCGCAAGGTACGGTGAGAACTAGGAATGGCTTATCTCCTTTAAGGCACTCAGCAGAGAACAAGTCTCATAATGCTCCATAATGAACCAGATGTGGTGGTGTACGTCTGTAATCCCAGCATTCAGGAGGCTGAGGCAGGAGGGTTGCTGCGAGTTTGAGGCCAACCTGGACTCCATAGTAAATTAGAAATGCCAGCCAAACTACATAGCAAGAGCCTGTGTCGAAAAAAATACTCAAAAATGTTAGCAATTATTACAGTCCTACAGCATCAGTTTGCAGGTGACTCAGATAAGAGTGCAAAGGCTTGCCTTATTTCAGCAGTAGTAGCCAAGGAGATGTGCTGACTTGGAAGGGTCACAGAATCAGCCTGGAGCTGGACTCACTTGCTACAGGAAGTGACAGGGGTCAGGAGTCACGTGGCAGTTGGCATCCCCAGAATGTTCTTTGTCAGGACCTCCGGAGTGAGTTGTCCTGAGTGCTCCCGGCCGTGGTTCCTGTCTTGCTGAGCATGTGTTCTGTTCCCAGCCCTGGACTCCTACCCTCCTGCTACTCAAAGTATGAGCCCCATGGCGGCTTGTGGGTCAGGTTGTACCCCAGACCCACTGAGTCAGATTGTGCATTCAACATTGTGAATTTCCAATCCACTCATATTAATGGTGGCTGTTTATAGAGAATGTTTCAATATTTGCCTGCAATGTGTAATGCAGAATCTGCATTTTCAGCAGTTCCCCTGGATACAGGGGAGTGTTAGAATTTGATTCTATTGACCGTTCAACACTACTGACTGTAGCCTTTTGTCTTTTGCTTTGTGGCTGCCTGTGCTTGTGACTAGTTCTGATCTAGAGCACGCCACATACTTGAGGTATCAATAAGCAGTGGGTTTTTATAGCCAGTTCGTTATAAATGGTATCTAGGGAGAGGAGATTCTTCACTCCTTCCCAGAGCCCAGTGTGGGATAAGGGATGGAAGCTGGGTGGGGCAGAGAGCTCAGCTGATAGAGGTTCACACCTGCCGAGAAAATGCAGGGTCACAAGGCCACTGTGTATGTCGGGCAGGGTCGGGTGCCAAAGGTCAGAGAGGACACAGGCCATGCAGCAAGTCTAGCAGGGCTTCGGAATGTGGTATCTGGGAAATGAGGGTCAGTCAGAGGGGCCCCCTTGGGGAGGGCGGTGCTTGTTGGCTCCTAGAAGTCATAAGGAGATGGATGGCCAAGCAGATGACAGAGATGGGATTCTAGTTCTCAGACAGTGGGCAGGAGCAAGACAGGGAGGCACTAAAGCCCCCAGGGAGCCTTCTAGGCAGGGACCTGAACCAGGGAAATAAGTGGCAGAGGATTGGCAGAAATGATGCTTTGGTGGGCCAGGGCTCAGGCTGGATGAGCAGGGTCCCTGCATATAAACTCTGCTCATAGCCTGGGGCAGCAGGGGGCCCCTGGTGGGGGTTGGTGAGGGCCAAGAGAAGTAGGGAGCCAGCTGCGGCTGCAGAGTCCGGAGGCCCAGGCAATGCCTGCCTGTCTTTTGTGGCTTGAGGGTGTTGAGCAGGTGTGGCCAAATTCAGGGCTTTTCCACTGAGGGTTAGGACACTGCCCTCGCCAGTATAGTTCACCTGTGAACCACCTTTTAGCCTAAGCGCGGACCTTGCCCCAGCATATTCCTGAGTAAAACCTGCCTGCTCACTGGGTCCCATGGAACACTGACAGTGAGCGAGCTGTGACACTTTCCCTGGGTTCATTTCGAGTGTGTTTGATGTTAGTATGCACGGCTGTGTAAAATAACTGAAGAACGAGTCATGGGTGAGCTATCCAAGGCCCTTTGAGAACATTCCAGGAAAATAAACCAATATCCCATCAGAGCCCCAAATAGCTCACACTCCTTCCATTTTTTTTAAAGCAGGGGTTTTTTTTGTTTGTTTTTGTTTTGGTACCAGGGATTGAACTCAGGACCTTGCATTGGCAAGCCAGGTGAGGTGCCACTGAGCTAAATCCCCGGCCCAAAGCAGGGTTTCTAAGAGTATAGTCCCAGAGTCCTTTGCAAGACTTACTCCTGCCAGGATTGTGTAAAATGTGAATTCCTAGACCCCCAATCTGCAGTGTAATACGCTATACCTGAGAACCCAGCAGTGCCGTATCATGGGAAGCTCTCCTTCCTTTGCTTAAACTGTGCACAGCCCCTGCCTGCTCAAGCTCGCTCCCCAGGCCCCTGTGCCTGGAAAGCATCAGCAGAAGGCCCACTTCTTCTACAGCCTTCCTTGCTGCCTTAGTCCTAGCTTGTTTGGTGTGCCCTTGTGTCCTGATGCACGTCATGGTCTTTTTTTCATGGCATCTGACTGCTCCCCTCAGTGGTGATGCACCTGCCAGGCCTCCCCCAGCCCAGCACAAAGTTTATGGTTAAAATGAGCATTGATAAATGAGTGAATAAAAGGAACCCCTCTACGTTGTTGGTTGGAATGTAAACTAGTATGACCACCATGGAAATCAGTATGAAGAGTCCTTCAAAAACTAAAAATAGAAATTCCATTTGACCCAGATATTCCCTTTCTAGGTATCTTCCTGAAAGAGTTAAAGACATCGTATCACAATGGCACATGCGTGCCAGTGTTTATAGCAGCACGATTCATAATAGCTAAATCTTGGAAGGAGCCTATATGTCCATCAACAGATGAACGGATAAAGAAAATGTGATATTTATATACAATGGAGTACTCCTCTGCCATAAAGAAGGATAAACATGTCATTTATAGGAAAATAGATGCACCTTGAGACCATACTTTTAAGTGACATAAATCAGACAGATAATAGGAAATAATCAGATAGAGTATAGGAAACAGAGAGATCTTTCACAAAAGGGAAGGTGACCAAGAAATGGAGGGAGAGGGAAGGGAAAGGAGGGGAAGGGGATGAAAAAAGAATTAAGATGTGTCATGTAGATATACCAACTACCTGCAGTGAATGCAATCCTTATATACTGCAAACATGCACTAATAAAAATAACAATGAAATAAATGAGTGCGTGCAAGTAAAGGGAGAGACGCAGGGGTGAGGAGTGGGTGTTTCCCATTAGCAGGCTGCCACCTCTGGGCCCTGGGAGGCCTCAGTCAAGGCCTCAAGGCCGCAGCAGGAGAGCGAGCTTGAATGGCTGACTGGCAGGAGACACAGCCCACCCGTTGAGGGCTGAGGTACTCCCAGGGAAAGACCTCTTCCTGTCTGTCTTTCAGGAAGGTTCTACAGCTTGAGATCCTGCCTGCTGTAGGAAAGGAAAGCACAGACTAAAGGACACTTTTCCAGACCCAGGCCTGACCCCAAAGCAGGGCAGCTAGAATGCTCAGCCTCCCTCCCAGCTTTTCAGGCAGGAGGAGCAAAAGAATGGAGCTACTGGACCATGAAACTCCCAAGAGTCCTTTCCCCCAGCGTTTCTCAGAATTTGCTACCAGGATTCTCTGTGTGAGGCTTGCGATTGCTATTTGCCAAACCGGTAACTGTTGACCCAACAGAAATCAAACAAATACCAGAAGCTCTGGACATGCTGTCTTAATTGTGTCAGTGGAAGGTGGAGAGCCAGTGCCTGTGATGGGAAGAATGCTGCCCCGTCACCTACCTCTGCAGAACAAAAAGGATTTCCTTGCTCTTCATCCTTGGGCCCCAGAAACCGGCCTTCCCAGTCGGGCGCCTCCCCTAAGCTTGCTGGCAGATTCGTGTATATGTGGGGGCGGGCTGGGGACAGGGACTCTAGGGTGACCACACTGCTGTGACCACAGGGGACCCAGCCCAAGAGGTCAGGGCGAGGAGGCCCCATTCTCTCAGTCTCAGGGGCCTCAGAACACTCCTGGGTTTCTGAGAAGGAAGAAGAGTTGGCTGCGTTCTAGGCAGCAGGGCAGAGCTGTGAGGCTCAGTGCACAGTAGACGATTCTTGAATTAATCCCTGAAAGGCATGCGTGCAGTTTTGAGTTAAATTTGGGCTGTATCACGATCCCTCTGACATTCGCTGTGACTCCATAAAGGAGTTGGGTTTTATAAGATTTTAGGCAATTACTAAGTTCCTTTCGTGCTTTCTTTTTTTAATAAGGATGTTATTTCTAAATCCACTCCCTTTCCCTTCTCTTATTCCCAAGTGACACTTGATTTCTCTCCAAGAGGAAGACAACATAATGGTATCATTTGATCAAGATTTCATATTCAAAAAATCATAAAGTGATAAAGTTCAAAAATCTTGTTAGATTTTTATGGAAACCCTCAGCTGGAGGTAGCAATGGTTGCGATTTATGGAGGGATTTTTACGTACATTTACTTTTTCATTGTCCTCACCTTCCAGGTGAGGCAGTTGAGGCCCAGAGAGGTTCAGGAACTTATTAAGGTCACACAGTATAAGAGAGGGACAATCCATGTCTTCCTGGCCGCTTTTCCTCCTGGAGGTAGTTGGTGTGTGCTGATGTGATATCATGGAATCCCGTTGAGTTCTCTGCCATTTCTCAGAGGATCTGTCTCCATGTCTTGATTTGAGCATTAGTCAAGCACTGGCCCTCTCCAGGGCGCAGGGGCTGGAATTCAGACGCTGGAGGAAGTTCCTGCCTCTGACCTGGATCCCCTAGCCAGATCACACAACCCCACATTGTAGGGTGGTGAGGGCATGGCCAGCAGGGAGTGATGCCCCGTAGGCTGGTGCTCCCTGCCACCCCAGGCTCCTCGCCTGCAGCGTCTCCCTTCTCCCCTCTGCCTCCTGCCCTGTTGGCCACTTGCAAGTGTGAGCACAGAGGCCCTTCCCTTCCCTCGCCAGTGTTCCCAGTATCCTAGCTCACTGGAGAGACAGAGTCGGAATGGTGTGGAAAGGGGAGGCCGGCGCACAGCGGCAGTCTGGATGTCACTTCGGATGATCCTGGAGAGGTCTTCCCAGACGCCCGTCTTGATCCAGAAGCACTGCCTACTGGGGAGGGGCAGTCCGCATGGCCGGCTGCCTAGGCAGCGTGGTGCCTTCGCCCGGTGACATTAGGCGGACCCTGCTCTCCGTGGGAGAACAGTTCCCAGGCACGACTTTGGCGCTGGAGAGAGCCCAGCCGAGGGCCTGGGACACTGAGAAATGCATCTTGCGTTGTGCAGCCCCAGATATATTGGCCCTTTGTTCCTGTAGCCTCTGACAAAGGATTTTTTTTTAACTGTCTGATTAAAAATCAATAGTTTCATCTGCTTGCAGATGTCCCCTGCATTCCAGACTTTCTGAGACGTCGTCAGACCCCAAGTTGTTTTTTTAAAGATTGTTAGGCAGGATAATTCCTAACGTGATTACTATAGAATGGTTCCTAAAGGTTATTGCACAGCTACTTTTATTTTATTTTACTTAAAAAAAAAAACTTTTATTTTGTGCTGAAATAGACTTAACAGAAAATTTACTGTCTTTATAACCATTTTTAATTGAACAGTTTAGCAGCATTAAGTACATTCACACTGTTGAGCTATTCTCACCATTGCTGTTTCCAGAACTTTCTTCATCTTACAAAACTGAGACTGGGTCTTGGCTTGTAGCTCAGTGGAAGGGGACTTGATTAACATGTGGGAGGCCCTGATTTGCGTCTCCAGAGCCACAAAGCAAAACTGAAACTGAGCCCATAAAATACAACACACACACACACACACACACACACACACACACACACAAGCCTACCTTTTCAGTCTGCTCTATGAATGCGACTGCAAGCCATGTTCTGTAAGTGGAATCAAATAGCTTTTGTCTCTTGGTGCCTGGCTGTTTCCCCCAGCAAGCATCCTCCAAGGTCATCCGTGTTTGAGCCTTGTCAAAATTTCCTTCCTTTTCAAGACCGAAGAATGATCCATTTTATGTGTATACCACATTTCGTGTACCCATTGGTCAGTGGGTACCTGGGTTACTTGTGCCCTTTGTAATTGTGAATAATGCCATGAACACGGACGTGCACATATTTGTGTCACTGCTTCCAGTTGTTCTGTTTTGTTTTTGAAGGCAGGGTTTCACCACATAGTCTAGATTGGTCTCCTTTCTTTCTTTTTTTGGTACCGGGGATTGAACTCGAGACCTTGCGCTTGCAAGGCAGGCAACAGAACCACTGAGCTAAATCCCCAGCCCTAGTCTAGATTGGTCTCGAACCCTCTGTATAGCCCAGTCTGGCCTTGAATTCCTAATCCTCCCGCCTCAGCCTCCTGAATACAGGGATCACAGGAATCTACAACCGTGCTCAGCTTCTGCCTCCAGTTGTTTTTAGTATATACCTAGAAGTAGAAATGCTGCATCCCAGATAATATCATTTTTAACTTTCCAAGGTACCGCCATACTCTTTTTTTTCTACACTAGCTGCACAATTTCACATTCCTACCAGCAGTGGACAAGGGTTCAGGTTTCTCTAGATCCTCACCAACATGTATTTTCTGTTGTTAATAGTGGTTGTTTCTAATAGTAGCCTCTCTAAAGTATGAAATAGTATCTCATTGTGGTTTTAATTTGCATTTCTCTACCAATTAGTAATGCTGAGCATCCATACAGACATTTTTTAAAAAGCGAGTCCTCCTCCTGTCCCTTCAAAGCTAGAAGCCCTAGAGAAACTGCTGCCTTCCATCACACAGAGATGATTTTCTTCTGTGCCTTATCTTTTTCAAGTGGGGCAAAGGCTGCAGAAGTTTGAAGTGAGATGGTGGCTGGAACCGGGTGGGTTTTCACACCTCAGGGAGCCTGTGGTGGAGGAGGGTCATTGCATCCTCCAGCACCCACCCTTCCTGAACCCGGCAGGCAGCGTCTGGTTTTGCAATGAGCGTTTGCAGAGCTGGCAACAAGGAAATGGCAGGGAGGCCTGGAGATAGAGTGGAAAGGAGGAGGTATGGTCTCTTCAACCAGTAATTGTTAGAATAAATAACCATCTGGTAGGGAACAGCTTCTTATTGCTTTAAATTAAGACCGTTAAAAAAAAAAAAAAGATCGTTAGCTAAGGGTTTGTGTTGCGACATGTATCCTGTGGACTCAGGCAGCCCTGTTCAGCACTTGGACTTCTGTATAGTGCCCTGTATGGTAGGATATCACCGGCTGCTTAGTAAGTGCTCAACAATTTGAATAGGAATAATGTGTGGCTACTAGGAGTATAAGTAAAACGTGCTAGTGGCTTCACCTCAGGATAGATGTTTACTTTGTGTCACATTAAAAAGAGACTAAAAGACAGCAGTTAGGGCTAAGTAGTGGCTCTGGATTGTTACCAGGGGCCAGGTTCTGTGGCTTTTTTGTTTTGGTTTTGGGGACTCTGGGGAATGAACCCAGGAGCTTCCCAGTGAGTCACACCCTCAGCCCTTTCTGGGTTTTTTTGTTGAGACAGAGTCTTGCTAAGTCACTAAGTTGCCCAGGCTGGGCTTGAACTTCCAATCCTCCTGTCTCACCCTCCCAGGGTGCTGAAATTTTGGGCGAGCATCACCATATCTGGCTTCATATCCCATTCTGCTATACATTCTAAACTTATAATTTCCATTCTAAAATTCACCTTATGGTCTTAGATGCTCAACAATTTAGTGTTCACAATGTCCAGCGTACAATAGAAAATCTAATAGACTTATGAAGAAAAACAGTCCATTGAAACAAACCCAGAGATGGCAGAGATGTTAGGATCATTTGGAAATGACTTTAAGATAAATATTATGGATATGCTTAAGGATTTAATGGAAAGAAAAAGAAAAAAAGGAAAAAAAGAAAAATGGCTGGGATGTGACTCAGCACTGCCTGGGTTCAGTGTCCCCAGTGCTGCCAAAAAAGGGGTGGGTAGCAGGAGGGAAAAAGAAGGAGGAGAAGAAGGAAGAGAAAGAGGAGAAGAAAAAGGAGAATGAGAATGACCACCGCAATCCTGAAAGTGTAGACACCAACACCTGAGCCGAAACAGGTGAATTGGTGTAGGCTCTGATCTGGCAGAGCAGGCTTCTCGGCTCCTCCCTGGCGGAAGGATGGTGGCCACTTCCTCATTCCAGTCTCAGTCTCCTGTGAGTCACTGAGAGGACAGGAGTCGGCCGGAGCCAGCTGCATGCTGGGTTTCCCAAGCTCAGCCCCCAGACCATCTGTCTTCTTGTGGTGCTCAGAGGCCCAGCCCTGGGGCCCTAGATGGGGCCTTAGGAGTGGTGACCAGAGGGTGCCCCACCCGAGCCTTTCCCACCAGCGAGTGCTTGCTGGAAACTTCCAAGCCCACGAGGATGCCAGCCAGAACTTGAGGGCATATTTGCTGATGTTGGAGAAGGCTGGGGTCCCGGAGTGGTGGGTGGGGCCAGTAATTCAGGGTGGTCATCAGGAATTCAGGGTGTGCTAGGACCCAAGAGAAGCAGGCAGTGTCCCTCCTCAGGCTGGTGCCTGCCCTTCACCTTACTGAAAGGAAACAAGTCAGCACCAGGTGGGGTGAGGGGACTTGTAATGATAATGGGAAGTGGTGAGGAGGAGGAGGAGGAGGAGGAGGAGGAGGAGGAGGTTGTTCCCAGAGAGGCTGTGCCTGGCCAGCACAGAATGGCCTTGTTTTCAGGCAGTGCTGTTTGCCCCTCAGTCCTCAGGAGCAGTGCTTCCTCCCTCTTATTCTTCCTTCACTTCTCGGCCTTTTGCTTCCCTTCTTCTTCCCCTTCCCTCCTTCTCTTCCTTCCTCCCCTTCTAAAAAAATATAGTAAAATAAAATAACATAGTGGCAAATGCCTGTAATTTCAGCCACTTGAGAGGCTGAGGCAGGAGGACTGCAAGTTGGATGATCCCTGCCTATCTCAGAATAAAGAAGGGCTAGGATGTAGTGGTACAGCATTTGCCTAGCATACCTGAAGCTTTGGGTTCAATGCTTCCTACCACATACACATTTAGATTACTGTAGTAGCCATACTTAAGTGTGTAGTTCCTTGGCATAAGCTGCTTTTACAGTGTACAACTATTGCCACCACACATCTCCTTTCATCTTGCAAAATGAAACTGTATCTACCTGGTATAACAACCCACACCCCCTCTTATAGTAACTCCCAGTCTACTCTCTAGCTATAGGAATTTGACAGCTCTAGGCATTTCATGTAAGTTGAGTGATATGGAATTTGTCCTTTTGTATCTGGCCTATTTTACTTACCACAGTGTCCTCAAGACCCATCTGTGCTCTGTAATCTATGTCAGAACTTCCTTCTGCGTGTGTGTGTGTGTGTGTGTGTGTGCGTGTGTGTGTGTGTTACTGGGAATTGAACTCAAGGGCTTCATACCATGCTGAGCTACATCGCCAGCCCTTTATTTAAAATTGTAAAAGTTATCAGGACTGTGCATGTTTGCATTATATGATAATTACACCTAATCAGGGAGAGTTGGTACATGTACATAATACAGGGTAACTCTGTCCTTTTTTCTTAGAGACAGGGTCTTGCTAAGTCACTGTAGTGCCCAGGCTGAGTTTGAATTGGTGATCCTCCTGCCTCAGCCTCCCAGAGTGCTGGGATTACAGGTGTGTGCCACCACATCTGACCAGAATTTTCTTCCTTTTACAGGGTGCATGATAAATATGCCATTGTATGTTTATATCCCATTTCGATTTTCCATTCATGCAAGGATGCACACTTGGGTGGATTCCATCTCTTAGCTGTTGTGAACAGTGTGCTGCTGTGAAGATGGGTATGCAACGATAGTTTCTTTTTGTTTTAAGGTAATGATGAGAACATGGGGATAGGAATTATTGGTTCAGGACAATACTGCATGGCAGTATTCTTTCACATGTGTAGACGTCTGGAACAAAAATAAGTACGTGGAAAAGTTTATGCTTGCATATCTGTACTTTTGAAGAGACAGAGCTACCAAGAACTTTTGGTGTTTGAGGACTTTTGCCTCTTTAGCCTTTCTCGCTATGGTGCTTGACTTCCTTACTTAAGCTATTGTGGACAGGAGAACTGGACTCCAAGGTCCAGTGGTCTCTGGTTGCAATGGTTAGAATTTATTTCCACAGTGCTTTCCAGAGCCACCTGCTCCCCTTCTCAGAAATTTCCCATGATTTTTCAGTGCCCACGGAAAAGAAACTTTGTAGTATGAGTCAGGTTCCCCCTTGGCTTCCCAACCCGCCCTTCCCAGCCCCTCTATTCCTTGGCTCAGTGATTGGTTCATTTGTTTACCCTGTGCCCTGTGTTTTTATGTTTGCTTCTGACGTGTGTGTTGGGTACTGATTCACTCTGTTACAGGGCCTAGCACAGTAAGAGCAGGGATGTTCATGGTTAGAAGAGTTTTACCATCTGGGGTCTCCTTCATTCTTCATTGAAACCTAGTGAAGTAAATTGCTTTATCCCTAGTTGGCAATTTGGGAAATTGAGCTTCAGAGATTTAGAGAAATGGATTTGTAATTGTGGTCCTTCATTCAAACCGAGAAGCAGAACCAAGCTGTTCCTCCAAGTAACACTCTGGCTTTAGGAGGTCACAGGAAGCTGGAGGCAACAAGAATAAATGCCCCGGGATTCTGGATGTGTTCTGTCTCCGTAAGTAAAGGAAAGTGCTTGCTGGGGCTGAGTGTGATTGAAGAGCCTTGAACAGCCAGTGCTTATGGATGTTTGCTTAATGAAAGCCTGAGTGTAAATTGGTATGGTATTGCATTAAGTTGGCCGCTGTTCCAACTCTGGAAGGATATAAAATGATAACTGGCAGGGCATGAGGAAAGGAACATGCCTCTCACTTTATAGGGTGCACGGATGGGAAGAAAACCCTTACTAAAGTAAGTTGCCTTCATGCTGATAAATTCAGAACACTAAACTCGAGCTGTCAGGAAGTCAAAGGGAGTGGGTGGGTATAGGCTCCTTCCCCCATTATGCAGCCCACCCAAGTGCTGTGGCTGCAGACAGCGGTGGCTCAGAAACCCCTGCAGAGGGTTCAGTAATGTGCTCAGTGTCCGCCAGCCCACAGAAAGCTGAGCCGGGCCTCCCACAGTTGAGGAGCCGAGGGGGCATTTTGTCATTGACCTAGCATCCTGCTCCTAACATATACCTTTCACCTGAAAGGCCATGGAAAAAAGTATGGACTTCAGCAGCATTCGCAAAGTTGACCACCTTAGCCAGCCTCAAAGCAACGTCATCCTTAAAGTATGGATCATAGCACCTGCCTCTCTGGATCTCAGTTGCTACATAGCAAGCTACCCAGGTAAAGCAGCGAGTGGGGATCTGGGGCAGAGTTGGTTAAGAATGACATCCCATCCCGCTGAGTTCTTGCTTCCTTTTTTTTGGTACCAGGGATCGAACTTGGGACCTTGCACTTGCGAGGCAGGCTCCAGAACCACTGAGCTAAATCCCCGGCCCAGCTGAGTTCTTGCTCTACCAGCAATTTGTTCACTTGCCTCACGTGGTCAAGACTCTTAGCTGATCTTGACCAGTAGAGATGCTGTCATAGGAATAGATTGGACACTAATGCCAAACAACTGCATTCATCCTCCTTTTTTGCTTTGATTTGGGTTTTGGTGTTGGAGATCAAACTCAAGGCCTTGAACTTGCCAGGCAAGAGGTCTACCACTGAGATACATCTCCAACCCTCTTTTCTTGATAGAGATTCCCATGGACCTGCACTAGCAGTCTGGGGTAGGGTGTAGGGAATTTTTTCACTTTCCCCCAAGGCACTGGCATGGCCTCAGCTGTTTGCCACAGCTTCTGTTACTGGGTCAGTTCAGCCGCATCCTTGTGGGCTGACTATGTCCATGTCTCACCCACCTCCAATAAAACATTCAGTCTCAGAGAAAATCTGCTCCGTCTGGTGGAAGCAGCTGGAGGTAGGTTTCTTCCCCTCCTGGTAAGTTGCTCTTGCCCTTTGGTTTCCCCTTTGTAGGGTGCTCTTTCCTTCCCTCCTGGAAGGAAGAGAGTTTTATCCAAGAATTTTCAAGAGGCCACTTGACTACACTGCTGGCCGATAACTCTGTCTACCTGGAATAGAGACCTGTAGTTTCTCACTGTGTGTTCCAGGCTGGCCTTGAACTCACCGTGATCTTCTTGCCTCAGCCTTGCGAGTGCTGGGGTTACTGGCGTGCGGCACCATGCCCGGCTTCCTATAGTTAGAATTAAATGGACTCTGGCCTCGTGGCCAAAGAAGAACGAAGTCCTTGGTTATGCTGAGCCCCAGCTGGACATCACCTAGACCACTTTGAGGTTTTCTCTTCTAACAAGAGTTAATTTGCATATTTTTGAAGGGCTCCCTACTTCCTTTTGGTAAATCTTAGCCAGTGTAAATATTTACCTGTGTGCTGTAAATCCTGGAAGGCGGGGGCAGGAGAAAGAATTCCAGAAGCAGGTGTCCTGCCAGCAAAAGTTAAACCTTAATCTGCTGTTTGGAGCGTTTGGGGAGGGGGTTGGGAGGAGGGCAGAGTTTATACTTAGTGGGCCGTGCTGATGAACCTGCCATGGGACAGAGCCTTCCCACCCAGCTCTGCAAATTCCTGGGCCCACTGGAAAAGAGGGTTTAGGAAATGCCCCTTGCTTCTTCCCTTAGGGGGGGAGGTCACTACATGAAAAATGGGAGGAATTGGGCCAATCAGTAATTAAAAGGTTAGAAAGATGAACCATAGGGAGAGTGAAGCGATGCGAAGCGATGATGTTGGGTAAAAACTGTGGCTTTGGTTAAAGATGTAAACTCTTAAAAAGATGACTGAAGGAAAGCTTCTACCCTGCCCACTACAGCCAGAGTGTAAGGCACTGATTGAATAGGAGGGTCTCAGAGTTGGCCCTGGGCCCACACTCTCTAGGAAAAAGGATCCTCAGTTTCAGGAGGGCCTGAAAACGTTACCTAGAGGACGTCCTTCGGGAAGTGGGACGTTCTGTGGAGCTTGGCCCCTGATGGGCCATGTCGTTCACCTCCTCCTCCAAGACTCAGATTTCCTATCAATGGAGCAGACAGCAGTCACCTGCAGAACTGTGAGATTAACTGGAATTGTGTTTGCTCACCGCAGTGTTTGATAACCACTCAGGAGGTCACTGTTTACCCCCCTTGTAGGGCGTGCACCATAGTGTGAGGAGTGGGCTTGAAGAAGATGGGGTGGAGAGAGGTGGTCCGACCTTCCTCTGTCCCACGTGCACTCATACAGAGAGGAGGCTCTTTAGCTTTCTCCTCTCCTCTGTTCCCCTGGAAGGTGTTGGGGATGTAGGCAGCTCAGAGATAGAGACAGTGATTGTCTGGGACCACTGACAGGGAGCAGTTGGACACGGGGTGGCAGGAAGCTGGAGATGGGAGGAAGAGTTGCCTCCCCCTCACTGTCCTGAGCCTTCCAACTGTCAGAGACCCAGATGCCCAGTCCTCCTTCCACCTCTCCAGAAGCTCAAACCCTCAAAGCGGAGCTGCCTAAAACCCTGGTGCCCTCCTTTGGAGATCTTCAGGGCACCCACCCCGGCCCTCCAGGGGAGTCCAGCTTCAGGGCAAGGGTCTGCTGCTTCCCCCTACAGCCTGAAGTGAGAGAGCGAGGAAAGCAGCAGCCAGCCTGGCTTTCTCTTCCCAGACGCTGTGTAGATACTGCGGAGCCACCCTGCAGTGGAAGGCTGCGTAGACACTGACAAGAGTGAGGCTGAAAATGGAAGGAATTCCAAGATAACAGAGTAAGCAGACAGCAGGATTCAGAAGAGTCCATTTTATGTTTAAAGGGCCAGGGATTTAGCTCAGTGGTTCCACTGCCTGCTGCGCAAGCACAAGGACCCGAGTTCAATCCCTGGTACCAAAAAAAAAAAAAAAAAAAGAACATTTTATGTTTAAAAGTGGTGATAAAAGTACTCCTAATCCACATCTACTAGAGTTTTACAGAGGGGCTCCAAGGAATTATCTATCTCATAGAAATATATGGTCCACAGAATTAAAATAGCTGTTGGTCCATCATTGCCCTTGAAAAGCTTGTACTCCCCACAAGCCCACCTTTTCCACTTCACTTATTGCTTCCTTGCATTGTGCTGATTTGAGAATTCACTGGTTGTACAGCTGGCTCTCTGAATGTCTCCACCTTGGGCCTGAATCTCAAGCATCCTGTTGGCTGCACACGCATAGAGGACACTGCGCTTGCTGATGGCCCTGGGATGCCAGGGCCATCTTGCTTCTCATTCCAAACCATTTCAGAAGCATTGCAAACAGATCTGTGCTCTTACTGAAAAAAAAAAAAAAAAACTTCTTCAACATCTGATAAAATCGAGAAGGTGCATGAATCAAAACTCAAAGTAAGTGGCTTGGAGCAAAATTATGAAGACATTACCAGAGCTTTCTCTTGTTTGTTGCGTTTTTTTTTTTTTTCTTCAGTAATGGGGCTTGAGTCCAGGACATTTCACATTTCACACTGAGCTGTATCGCTAGTCCCTTTTTATTTTTTTATTTACTAAATAAAGTTACTAAGTTGCCCAGGTTAGGTTCAAACTTGTGATCCTCCTGTCTCAGCCTCCCAGTATGCCAGGATTACAGGTGCATACCACTGTGGCCAACTATAATCCGAGGTCTTTTTCAAGAAATGCCTCAAAGTTTAGTGGCACAAAGAAAGATGCTGTGAGACCCGGCAGGTGTTGATGACTCAGCTTTTTTTGGTGATCCTAATGATCAAATCCAGGGGCTCATGCGTGCTCCAGGCAAGCATGGGATTTAAAACTGTGAGCAGGTTCAATTTTATGGATACCATAGCTAACTTATTTTGCTCCTGTCTTTCGTTTCACATGTGGAGCAGAGAGCCATGTGATAAAATCTGTGTCCGAGTAAGTCTAAATGAGCCTTTTCAGTATATAAAATACAGTCTCCTAAGATAAAGACAGGATTCTCATAGCTTATTGGAAGTGCTTTTCTTTAATTGTATAGTAGTAATCCTGCTTGTAAGTGATGTTTTCTTAATGATGAGGTATCTGTGCACTAATATCTGATCAACATGGATGTGTGTGCAGATGAGAGTGCATGCGTGCTGGGTTCTTACGCAGTGCATGCTGGGTTCTTACACAGTGCATGCTGATCTGAAGATATTTATGGAGGACACAGGAACAACCTGCGTGCTCCTTTAGGGGCTTGCACTGGAGGCTGAGATGGGAAGTCATTTGTCACTTGTGTATGGAGCAGTTACCATCTTTTTCACTTCTATAAAAGCAAAGGGTGGGGGAACCTTTCATGTCTCAAGCTCCACCTGTGGCCTCCTGGTCCCAGCTTCTCTGGAATAGGAGTGCAGATGCTTGGTACCTAGTTTTGGTCCTCTGTCCAAGCAGACTGAAAGCCAGCTTAGCATCTCCACATCAGTGGGGCAGAAACTCAGTGCAGCTCATAGGGTTTCAAAGAGCTAGTTAGAAATCAGCCAACTATCTTATTTTTTTTTGTGGTACTGGGAATCGAACTCAGGATCTTACACTTGCCAGGAAGGCAAAGCTCCACTGAGCCACATCCTAGACCCGACTATCGTCCTATCCTACTCCCTCCCTTTCTCCCCTGCCCTTTCAAACATTTTTTAATGTGTTCCCTACATATAGGGTGAGTCACACACTTACAGACCCTCTTCTGCCTCTGGAGCTGGAAGGTGCCCGTTTTGCATGAGAGACGCCTGAGGAAAATGCCTGTAACATTGCGACTCTTGACCACCTGTCTCTTCATATCCTGTACACCTGAAAATGCATCCTGGGTGCTCTCAGCCTTCTGTGGTGACCATAGCTTCCTCTCCCTGGAAGATCTTGTTGCTAGACAGGTGTGAGTTTAGCAGGGTCCTCGTGATGGGTAGGGAATCTTGACTTGGGCCACCCAGAGAGGCTGCTCTGGTGCCACCTCCACCCTGAAAGGCTGAGCTCGGTGCTGGTGTGACCATAGTGCCATCCGAAGGAGAGGCTGTGGGAGTGGGGCCTTTGGAGAGAAGACAGCTCCCCACCCAGGCTTTACCTGCTCCGCTTCCCTATCCAGATCCAGCATCTTGGGGTCTTGAAACTACTAAAATTCTCTAGCTGCTTTTCTTCCTTTTTATCTTCCCCTCCTCCCCTCCAGTCTGTTCTCCATGATGATTTTATTATGAGATTTTTACACAAACGTAGTCTGATCCTGCCATCCCCCTGCATAAAACTCTAATACTCCATTGTGGCTTTATGTTTAGGCTGCTCTTTCTAGCGTGGCCCACAGGACACTCGTGTGTGCGTCTGATACCCATCTTGTCTCCCCAGCCATTCTGCACCCTGCCCCACCTTATTCTCCCACTCCACCCTCTACCACATTTCGGCTGCAGGTCTTCAGAGGCATTGCAGCCTCGTGATACAGAGCCTTGTGAATGTTGGTGCCTCAACCTGGATTTTTTTCCCCTCTTCTCTACACCCGTTTATGCCTAAGATCCTTGAGCTGTGTTTAACTGTCACTTACTGGGAAAGCCTTCCCTAACCTTGAGGAGCAGGTCAGAGCCCCATCCCTGCCCTCATCTAGTCTCATGGGTTGCTGCTTCATAGAATTGGTCAAATTATTTTTGTATCTTCTCCAATAAGCTGAAAGGTCCCCAAGGGTGGCACTTTGACCATAGTGCCTTGTTCCAGTGAGTTCTGAACATACATGTTGGGTGAAAGAATGAATGAATGAATGAATGAATGACTGGCCTGCTAAAAAGTGATTCTTCTCCCCAAAACTAGAGGCAGGCCCTGCCCCCAGCAGGGAGGCAGCTAAGGATGTGGCTGAGTGCTCAAAGACCAGCCGAGGAGGCTGATTGGTGGGATGGAATGCTGCAGGTCCTCTGGTATCCTGGATACCAAGGGGGTGGGAATGTAAACTGGGCCCAGAGGCTGCATTCTTGAAATTTCACTGCAGCCTGGGAGGAGTTTGCAGGGAAGTGAACCTGACCTTGAAGTTCTTGCCTTTTTTTTCTTTCTTAAAAAAATCAGATAAAAGGAATAACCGTGCAGCCTGTTCTTTCTGAGGGAGCTTCCAGGTGGGAGTTTCTAAGTCACACTCCACTCATCACCTAGTGCTTTTTTAATTTTTGAGACAGAGTCTCACTGTGTAGCCCAGCCTGGCCTCGAACTCATAGCAATCCTCCTGCCTCAGCCTCTTGAGTGTTAGGATTATAGGAGTGCACTGCCATGCCTGGCAAGATCTGCTGCTTGCTGGTGCAGGTACCTCTTCCAGGATCCCTTTGCACACCAGGATGGGTGGAAGTCCTTGACGAGTGCTCCCTGGGAACATCCTGGGAGTAGCTCCCCTATTGAAGTGTCACAGAACCGACAAAGTGGAGCTGTGATTGCCTGTCTGTTATGTTCCAGGCAGTGTGCGGAGTGTTCTGCGTGCTTCAGAAGATCTGGACCTCCCAGCACCCTTGTAGGTGAAGAATTACTATGCCAATTAAACAGAGGAACTAGAGCTCAAAAAATTGCATAGTCACACAGCCAGGATGAGAGGTGCTGGGATTTGAACACAGATCCATCTAGTAGCTCCCAGGCCTCAGTTCTGACCACGGTGCCACTTCCAAGTAGCCCTGACAGCCAGCACTCAATCACTTCCGGTCTCCCTTGCATTTTACATTCATTAGCTCATTTAATTGTGTATAAAACTTCATGAAGATAGGCATAATCTCATTTCTGAGATTACTAAAATGAAGCTCAGATAAACCAAATAAGTATCAGAACCAGGCTTAAGACAGCTTCATCCACCTGGGAAGCGTTTGCTTGCCTTCCTCCATGGGAACATGGGCATCTGTACTACACACCACAATCACTTGTTCCCTCTGGACTCTATAGAACGAGCACCTTGGACCACTGAGGCATTTTGTGGTATTTAGTAGTAAAGCCATGCCTTCCAGTGGAGTATTCACCCCGAACCCATGCATACCAGCTCCCCCTCTGCTTCCCACTTCCGGCTGACTTGGAGGTGCTAGGCACAGAGTTCCCACAGAGTCTAATTTGAGAGCCTCGGCTGTAGGCGGTTTCCAGAGGCTCTTCAGTGTGATTAGCCATCCTTGCTTCTAGCAGAAGAGCCAGGGAATGTTTGCATTTTAAAAAATAATGTGTCAGGGTCTGCAGCCTCCTCAGGACCCTCAACCGGAAGGCTCTGAGTTGATGCTCCAGCATCTCCCTCCTGCATGTGCAGATATGGACTGACTCCAGAGAAGCAAGAGGAAATATATTCTTCTGCTTGCTTGGTTGATGTTCTGACTTGCTAGGATATCAGTATAAAGTACTGCAGTAGTGAGTGCAGCAGGGCTAGAGTTGTGAGCTGTGGGCAGGACATCTGTGCCTTAGTCTCTCCTGTGCATGGAGAAGGTAATAATGCTGACCACAGATCCTAGTTTTAAACTAGACAATGTAGCTAGCTGTGGTGGCGCACTCCTGCAATGCCAGCCTTCCGGAGGCTGAGGCAGGAGGATCACTGGGAGTTTGAGGCTAGCTACATAGTGAGTTCAAAGCCAGCGTGAGCTACATAGCGAGACCCTGTCACAAAAAACAAAAGTAAATTTTTAAAAAACTAGGTGATTCATGTGCTCAACACATTTTAGCCATTGCAGGTCAAACATCTCATGAATTGCTCCAAAAGCCAGAACTTTTTGAGCAGCAATATGATGCCACAAGTAAGACTTACCTCACGGGAGGGGTCAGAGTTAGAACAAAGCGGAACTAAAAATATTGTAAACAGTTACCTCCAGGCTGTGTGTAAGGGGCAGTGTGTGAAACATAAATGAATTTTATATTTCAACATGGATCCCATCCCAGAATTATATCATTGTATATGTATATTCATATATTCTAAATCTCAGATCTCCAACACTTTTGAACCCAGGCATTTCAGAAGAGGATATTCAGCCTATAGTAGTACTGATCTTGATTGAAAGCACCTATTATTTCTTATGTACCATGATGAGAGTTAGAAATAGGCCCTGAGCTAAAGCCCCTTGGGTTACATATAAAGATAGAATGCCATGCTAAGGGAAAGGAACATGCCTTGTATTCCCTTACCAGCTGCCTAGCAAGGCCATCAGCACCTGCTGCTGGTGGCAGAAAGTTGATGCCCTGCAAAGACCTGGTCTTGTGGCTCCCCTTGCCCCTTCCACTCAGTGATGGGGAGCAGCCCTTCCTAATGTTCATATAACCTCACTCTCAAGCTGCACGAGACTTTGGATGAATTCTTTCCCCCTTACTTTAGGCTTACACAATCTTTCACAAACACCATCAGTGGAAGGTTTTGACAACTCCTCCCCTCTCCCCCTGAGCACATTTGGCAGTACCTGGAGATGTGTGTGGTTGTCACAACTGGGAGAGAACTCCCACTGGTTAAACGCCAGGGATGGTGCAAATACCCTACAGTGCATAGGGAACATCCTGCTGTCACCCCAATAAAGAATGATCTACCCCAAAATGTCAACAGGTTCTCATGGAGGAAGGCCAAGGTTGAGACACCTGGAAATATGTGTTAAGCACCCACCGTGCAAGCCTGGTGATGGACAGGATGGGCTTTGTCCCTGATCAACTGGATTTTATAGCCACGTGTGTGCTGAAGAGGACAAGGAGAGCAGAAGCTCAATGTGAAATAAAGAAACAGAAGCACAATATTGCCAGTTGCCATAAGTTCTGTAAGGGAAATAAATGGTACCACCATGAAGAATAAAAGAGGGGACCTAATTAAGATGGCTCAGTCATCTAAGAGAGTGAGCTAGCCTAGAGAAAAGAAGGAGGGAGGCCTGCTGGGGGCACAGGGAGAGAAAGAAGTGCAGGTGCTGGAGGAAAGGGGTCCTTGGAGGAAAGCAGAGGCTGGCAGAGGCTGAGAGCTGGCTGTGAGGATCTTCAGGTCTGGGCAAGAGTGTGGATTTTGTTCTAAATGCAGTAGGAAGCCCTTGGAAAGCCTTTTCGGGAAGTTACAGGATCTCATTTACTTTTATTTTTTTCTTCCTAATGTTTTATTAGTTAAATAATTAAAATCACAGTTGTTATTTATACATAAGTTGTATTGAATTTGGTTTTTGGAGAGTTAATGAATTTCTCCCACACATCCATATTTGATATTTCTAGGTAATCGTACTATTCCATATGAATATTAAGTCTAAAACATTGAAGTCTTTCTCTCATAGGATAGTCATGTGTTTCCTCTCTTGTATGAGTTCTCTCAGGAAGACTAAGTAACATAATTTACTGAAGGTTTTCCGACACAGAATATTCATGATTTCTCTCTAGATTGTGTTTTCTCATGTGGCCCAAGGCTAGATAAATTAGTGAAGGGCTTCCATAGTGTTGAGATTTATATGGTTTCTCTCCTATGTGTTTTCTCTCATGTTTACTAAAGTGACTGGATCAAGTGAAAGCTTTCCCACACAGATGACATTCATATGGTTTCTCTCCTGTGTGTTTTCTTTTATGCTGATTAAGGGCAGTAGATAGAGTGAAAGCTTTTCCACACCAGAGGACATTCCTATGGTTTCTCTCCCATGTGTTCTCTTATGCCTCTTTAAGTTTAGATGAAAAAGTGAAGGCTTTCCCACGCAGATGACATTTATATGGTTTCTCTCCTGTGTGTGTTTGCTTATGATTTTTAAGGGTAGATGAATGAGGGAAGGCTTTCCCACACAGATGACATTCATATCGTTTGTCTCCTGTGTGTGTTATGATTTTTAAGGGTAGACGAATCAGTGAAGGCTTTCCCACATAGATGATATACATATGGTCTCTCCTGCGTATGTGTGCGATTATGACTTCTGAAGTTAAATGAATGGGTGAGAGTTTTCCCACACTACTGGCATTCACACAGTTTCTCATGTGTCTCTTCTCTCATGTGGATGTTTAAGAGATGGACTGAAAGTTTTTCTGCACATGCAACCTTCATATGGCTGATTTCCTATGTTAGTCTGAGTGTGGCCTCTACGCTCAGCACAACTTATAAAAGCTTTACCACATTGATGGCATTTCTATGAACCTTTTCCAGATTCAGTCATTTTGTTTCTTCTATGCAGGGATTCATGGTTGTAGGCTTTGCAACACAGATGATTTTTACATGTATTTTTCTGAATATTTTTCCATTCCACTACCTTGATGGTGGGTGTGTCATTTCTTCCATTAGTCTGAGTCCTTATCCTTTCCTGTATTTTAGGAGCACTCTTTCTTTCTCAGATAGCTTCCTGAATCTTGCTGAATTCTCCTTGGGGCTAACACGCAAAGTGCTATGGATCACTGCAGTATGGACTCTGAAGTTGGGGGAAAACTCTTCCTTCCACCATCCATAGCATTTCTTTCTTGACTCTCATTTACTTTGAAAAAAAGACTTTAACAGCAGAAATTGGAAGGCTTTACTTGTTTGTTTTTCTGCATTAAAGAAGCTGGAAGATGCTAAGGAACTAGACCTGGCCCTTGAAGTACCCAAGGGCACCAGGAAAGCCATTGACCCCTTAACAGGTGTCAGGTGACCTTAAATTACATGACAAGGAGCTTTCAGCTCGGCCCCTTGTAGAAACCAGAGTCCCCAAGAGCAGAGATGTGAGGCTGTGGGTGTCCTGGGACTTGAGAAAGGAAGGAGCTGCTCCACATCTGATTACTAGGAGAGGATGCAGTTTGGAGGGCAGGGAAGGGGGTCCTCTCATTCAGGGTGAAAGAGAATGAGAGGCAAGCATTTTACCACTGAGGCATATCCTCACCTGCTGTTCTTTTTCTTTTTAAACAGCCTTATTGAGATATAATTCATGTGCTATATAATTTACTCATTTAAAACTTGCCATTAATTGGACCATGGTATATTCACAGAGTTGTACAGCTATCCCTGTTGTGGTTGAGATTTAAATGTCCCCCCAAACGTCTCCCATGTGTGGAAGGTGATTGGATCTTGGGGATGCCGTGCTTATCAGTCGATTCCTCTACCGTGGGTCCAGCAGCTGAGTGTGCTATTAGGAAATGGACCCTGGTTGGAGGTGTGTCACTGCGGATGTGACCTGGAAAGGTGTATTCTTGTCCCTGGCTCCTCCCTCTCTGCTCTCTCTGCTTCCTGACTACCATGAGGTGAGCAGCATTCCTCCGCCATGCCCTTCCACTATGCTGTTTCTGCCCGGGAGTCAGCCAACTATGAACTGAACCCACTGGAAACTGTGAGCAGAATAAACCTCTCCTCCTTTAAATTATTGTGGTTTATATCTAGATGTTCCCCTAAAGCCTCGTGTGCTGATAGGTAGGACTTTGGGAAGGTGATTGGATCATGAGGATGTGATACTCTCAGCGGATTAGTCCGGGGATGAGTTTACAGCTAAATGTGATTTGGGAGGTGGAGCCTGGTTGGATGGGGTGGTCACGGGGGGCATGGCTGGGAAGGGTCTATCTCCCTCCTGCCTCCCTGGGTCCGTCCGTCCCTCTGTCCCTCTGTCTTCTTCTCACGGCACACCGCAAGCTGTATCTCCTCTGCCATGTCCCTCTGCCCTGCTGCCCTGCCTCGGAGCCAGCCGACTGTGGACTGAAACTTGTACAAACTGTGAGCCAAAATAAACCTCTCCTCCTCAAACTTGTGGATATGTTGGATATTGTGTCCCAGTGTTGAAAAATTAACTAAGACAGGTACTGTCCCAGTGACAGTAAAGTGATCAATAGAATCACCATAATCAATTTTAGAAGATTCTTATTACCCTGCCCCCAAAGTACTGCATCCCTTTAGCTGTCATCCCAAATCTCTCTTCTCCCCAGCCCTAGGCAGCCACTAACCTGCCTTCTGTTCCTATAGATTTTTCTGTTCTGGACATTTCATAGGAAATTATGCAATAACTGACTTTGGTGTTTGGCTTCTTTCATTTAACATGACACCTTCAAGGTTCATCCATGTTGTAGCATGTAGTACTTCATTCTTTTTTATTGTTAAACAGTATTCCATTGTATAGATATGCTACATTCTGTTAACCACTCATCAGTTTGTGGGTATTTTTTTCTTTTGGAAAATTTTGAATTAATGCTGCTGTGAACATTCATGTAGAAGCTTTTTGTGTTCATGTGTTTTTATTTCTCTTGGGTATCTGGTAGGTACTATTCTTATCTTTATTTTACAAATAAAGACATGAAGTCACAGAAAGGTTAAGTTACTTGCCTGGGTTCCTCAAGCTAGTAAGTGCCAAAGCAGTAATGAGAACTCAGGCCATTCAGCTCGAGTGTATGCTTTTAGTCAGTTCCTCTCCCAAGCACTCTCCACACAGCAGCTGCTGTGCTAGGAGCCAGAGAGAGTAAAGAGAGCAAAGCAGATGTATCCCTGTCCTAGTGAAGCTTCTAGGGAAACCAAAGACAGGGAACAGCTAGCGTGACAGTGGTATTAAGGGTGGCATGTGGGCCCCAGGACCTGCCCCATCAGAGAGGACGGGGAACGAAGGCTTCCTGGAGAGCAGGAGCTTGCTGTGAGAGCCAAGGGTACAGAAGCACACACCAGACAGATGACGTCTCTGTCTGAAGCACCCCGATTTCAATTCCTTCTTCTCATCCTCAAGATCAAAGGCTGGTATGCTTCTGATCTGAACGGGGCGGGGGGATTTTTCATCTCCTCCCCTCCAGATAACTGGCTTTTCAAATGTGGGAGAAGACCCATTCCTCTTCAAAGGGCTGTGGGTGCCACTGGCTGATGAAAAATGGATCTGGAAAAAAGTGAAGGTTGCAGTCACAAATGTACACCTGTCAGGTGTTTGGGCAACCACGTCGGTCCCTGGCTCCTTCAGGAAGCCCTGAAAAGGACCAGGTGACCCATCCACAGGCCCTGCCAGAAAGCGCTGTTGTGTTCCACAACTTTTGCAGCTTTTCCTCCCCCATTCTCCCAGGTGGGCCTTGAGTAAGCATTATTAGCTGGTTATGATCATTCCACCCAGTTAGCACACACACCATGTATGGTGGGAGGAAGCAGCTCCTTGTGTCCAGGGCGCTGATTCTGAGTGCTTTATCACATATGGAAGTTGGCACCCTCAGTGTGGGGAGCTTCTACTGGAGGAGAACGGGGAGCAATGGTGTGGCTCCCAGAAAGACTTAGAGACCTGGAGTAGATTCTACATGGCTCACATCCAAATGGCCTGGCTTTATTCTGAATTATGTGCAGCAGAGAAAGCGAGAGGGGAGACACACAGGTGAGAGTAATAGCTTCTCTCCAGAAGCTGAGGAAGCCAGAGGGCAGGGAGACACAGCCATTGAGCATGAGGCAGGCACTTGCCTGGACCCAGTGCTGAGTGCTATGGGTGAGTTGCACAGTTATGTGGCAAAAGCCCAGCTTTAAGCAGTAATATGAGCTGTGTGGTTGCATTCATGTTGAGGAGGTTCAGAGAGATTCCTGGCGATTCCATGAGGGACTGAAAGATTATAGGATTTAGAAAAGCAGAAATGGATGTAGTTGGGGTTGGTCTAGAGCAGTGATGGTGAACCTTTTAGAGCATTCAATGATACAGACAGCCCGCTGCGCCAAGTGTGCCATAGGTCCACCACCACTGTTCTAGGGGTTCATAGAGGACATATACTTGAGATATCAAGGTGGAAAAGGGCACAGGATTGAGCACACTGCAGGGAGGAGTGTCTCTATGGAAAAAGCAACTCCCAGCACATAAATGAAACAGATAGAGTCAAAGATGCCGCCAAGGAAGCTCATAAATGACAAAACCATCGGAGGGTCTTTTTTTTTTTTTATTAAATTCTTTTATTGGTACATTGTAGGTATACAACACAATTACATTTCTCATTGGGAATTGTACCTTTACATAATGCATCTTGGTTCTTATTTTTTCCCCATTCCTAGCCCTCCCTTCGCGCCCTCCACCCTTCCCTATTTACAAAGCCTTTATTTCCATTTTTTCCATTTCTCATCATTTTTCCTTTCCCTTCTTTCCTTTCCCCTGCCCCTCCCACTACCCCTACCCCTTTGGACCTTTTCTTCCTATTTTGCATTATCGATTATTCATTCTAATCAATGGTACATTTTAGGTATACAAGATAATGACATTCATCATTGGAAATTTGCACCTTTACATAGTCTCTCTTGGTTCTTGAGCAGTGAATCAGAGGTCGAAAGTAATGTGGAGGACAGGTCATACTGGGGATGGCTTGAGGGCACTGTGGTTGTGCTCCCAAGCATTTCCATCCTTCTGGGCAGTAAGGCTTGTTCAGATGCCCACTGCCAAGTACCTGTGTCTGGGCACCAGACAGGGAGCAAAGGGTGTTTCCAATTTTGGTATTAAGTGATTCCTCCCTGTTTATAACTTACAAGGAACAGTTAGGAAGCCAGAAGCTTAGAGTTCTTCTTGTGAGGAGATGGTTGTTGTTTTGGAGACAGGGTCTCTGTGTAGTCTAGGCTGACCTAGAACTTGCTGTGTAGCCTAGGCTGGCCTCAAGCGTGTAATCCTCCTGTCTCCGTGCTAGGATTACAGGCATGCAACATTGTACCTGGTGGGAGATCTTACTCTCGGACCACCCAGCCTTAAGAGGCCATGAATCTGCATGCATTTCCACTGCACAGATTGGACCCTTACCCTAAAATTGTCCCACTTTTATTTCTCTTTCCCATTGTCAAAAACCTGTAGTCATGGTTTTGAAGGTCATGAGGTCTCCTATGCTAGGAGATCCAGAAATACCATCTTGAAAAAGGGTCCTCATGTGTATCGAATGCTATCATGTGTGCTGCACTTGAATCTATTAATGATAGCCTCTGCATTTTGAATGTTATCTATGAGGCAGGCACTGTGCTGAGTATCCCGATGTTCCCATATACTTTTCACAGTAGTTGGAAGCAAAGATCCCATTTTATGGATGAGGAAATTTGAGCTTCTGAGAGGAGAAATAACTTCCCCAAGATCACAGGGAAGAGGTCTGCCTGACTCTAGAACATCCTCTTCCTCCGCATGCTGCTTGTGGACGGCACACAGAGTTGGTTGCAAAGAAGTTGCTGACTTACGTGTCAAGAGTTGAACTTTTATTTCTATGGGTATTTCTTCTGGTCTCTAGGGGTTCAGACCCCACAGAGATTTTTCACTCTACTCAATCTTTTCTTGATGGCATTTCTTAATAAGTTACCTGCTGCTCTTTTGGCTCAGTTAAGCATTAGAGAATACAGCTGCATTTAAACCATTATAGCTGACAAGTTCCCTTGCCGCACAGCCGAAGAGTGGCTTACAGGCTTGTATATTCTGAACATTTGAGGGCTGGAGATTTAGCTCAGTGGCAGAGTGCTTACCTACTTTTTCAGTCTTTTTCCCATCACTGGGACAAAATACCTGACACTTGCAGCATAAAAGGAGAGGTTTATTTTGGCTCATAGCTTCAGTCCATGGTTGACTGACTTGAAGGCTGAAACATGGTTTTAGGACCTGGCAGAGGAAACATGCTTACCTCATGGCAATCAGGAAGTAGAGAGAGAAATGAGAGGCAGGAACAAGAATACAACCTTCTAGGTCATGCCCTCAACGATCCGCCTCTTCTGACCAGCCCCACCTCCTCATAGCACATTCAGTCACAAAGCCATCAATGGATGAATCCACTGTTGAGTGTCAGGCCTGCATGATCCAATCACTTTCTGAAAGCCTCACCTCTGAATACATGAGGCCTTTAGGGGCCATTCTAGATCTACCCCGAGCCCCTCCAGAGACATATGTCCATTTCTTGATGCAAAATTCATATTCCATCTCTAAGAGTTACCAAAATCTTTGTTAAAAAGTCCAAGTCTAGGGGCCGGGAATTTAGCTCAGTGGTTCTGGAGCCTGCTGCGCAAGCTCAAGGTCCCAAGTTCGATCCCTGGTACCAAAAAAAAGTCCAAAGTCTCTGAGACTCAAGGCACACTCTCAGCTGTGAACTCCTGTAAAAATTAAAAAGAAAGGTAAATGCTTCTAACATACAG
The DNA here is from genome assembly GCF_053883595.1 of Heterocephalus glaber. NCBI lineage: Eukaryota > Metazoa > Chordata > Mammalia > Rodentia > Bathyergidae > Heterocephalus > Heterocephalus glaber. Next base: position 21,184,575 of record NW_028258377.1, on the reverse strand, counting down.
TGGCACAGGATAAACACTCCTATTCCAAAAGGGCGAAATGAGGGCATAGGAATGGGACCAAAGCAAGACAGAAACTCTGCAGAGCAAACATTAAATCTTATAGCTCCATGTTCAGCATCTAGAGCAAGTTGTGGTGGAATGTGAGCTCCAAAGGGCTTGGGCAACCTTGGCCCTACAGCATTTCCAGTTGAAGCAAATGTGACCTCTTTTGGGGGCTGGCTCTGTTGCCTGTGGCTTTCTTCAGCAGACGTTCCATGTCCGTGGCATCTCCAACTTCCTGGTTCTTCATTACACCTTCAGCTTTATTCTTATAGTTTCATGCATTGCCCTCTCATATGCTCCTTGGAGGGACTATGACCCTGTCACACATCTTTGCCTAACCTTCAGGCCTTCTTCTGAAATCGGGATGAGGGCCTCCGTGACACCACACCTCTTGCATTCTGCATGCATGAAAACCTAGCCCCAAAGATGATGCCACAGTTTGCTACCAGCTTGAGCTGGACCATAGCTGCAGCAGCCTTTGAGTATCTGGATGGCTGAGCATAGTGAAATGAATTCTGGTGAGCCAGTTCCTTAGGCAGACCTTCTGAGCAGGGCACCCTGAGGCTCTCTTCTCAAAGCAAAGTCTTTTAAAGGAATTTACCTTTTACCCTCGAGCCAGTAAAGAGTGAGGCATGGCTATTTCCTCAGTGTCTTCAAGCCGTCTTTTCTGTTGTCCTGATATAAACTACTTGGCTTCTTTTTTTGGTGTTTTGAGACAGGGTCTCACTTTAGTTCAGGCTGGCCCTGAACTCGCTGTGTAGCCCAGGCTGGCCTCGAACTTGCAGTGATCCTCCTGCCTCTGCCTCCCGAGTGTTGGGATTACAGGCATGCGCCACCATGCCCAGCTCTTGGGTACTTTTTAATGCTAATCTTTTCAGCAACCATGCGCTCCTTTGCCCCAACTCTGCAGGTGCTTTTTGGCAAAAGTGGAAAGTTTTAATTAATTACTTAAGTTAGTTTTTTTTTGAGACAGGATCTCTCTATGTAGTCCAGGCTGGCCTCAAACTTGTGATGATCCTCTTGCCCCAACCTCCCAAGGGCTGGGATAACAGGTGTGCACCAGCACACCTGATGAAAAACTGGAAAGTTTTTATATCTTTTGGCTCCGCTCTTTTTCCTGATTCTCACTGTAGATCTGGCTAAAAGCAGTCAATAGTGCCCACGCCACAGCCTGAATTCTGGATTCCCTTAAAATTAACTGTGCCAGATTAATTAATCCACCATCATTAAATTTAGCCTCACACACTGTTTTAGGACATGGGCAAAATATAAACAAGTTCTTTGCCAAAATTTGACATGCATGGCCTGCAGTTCACTTTCCAAAACAGTCCTCATTCCCATCTGAAACCTCCTGAGCTTGGCTTTTACTGTCATTCCTGTCAGCGTTTTGGTCTTCTGACCTCTGACCAGAATCTCTCATCCAGCTGGGTTTACAGCATTCTAGGCGTTCTCCAGTCAGCATCTCCGAACCTTCCCAGATTCCTCCCACAAACCAGTTCGAAAGGCTTCTAAACGCCTGGGTCCAGTACAATCATAGCAATGTTGCTGCTCACGGGGCCAATTTTCTGTATTAATCTCTTTCCTGTTGTTGGTACAAAATAACTGAAACTCACAGCTGACAGGAAGAGAGGTGTATTTTGGATTAGTTTCAATGCCTGGATGACTGGCTTCAAGGTGGAAACATGGTGGAAGGACCTGGTGGTTGAAAGCTGCTCCCTTCATGGCGGCCAGGAAGCAGAGGGACAAGCAAAGAGCCTGGGGTGGGTGGATTAGTCCACTGATGAGTACAGTGGCCCCATGAGCCAATCACCTTTCAAAAGCCTCCCTCTGATGATATGAGTCCATTGGAGGACATTATATATCTAAATCGTAACACCTGCCCTGAGGAAGGCATAGGTCATACCCAGCACCACTAAATCAGTCAATCAATCGTTCTGAACCTTTGAACTAGAGCTTGTCTGATACTTATTTTCTACCTAGGACAGTTATGATAGGACAATGGAAATGTATTAATTGTCACTGTTTTGCTTAATGAGTTTAAATCTTTCCCATGACAGCAAAGGAGATATGTTTGGGTATTTTAAGGTAGCTTTTCACATAGCTCATTGGCCTAAAGAAATGTTTGCCAGTCTGCTCAACTTTCATTTGTCTTTCCTAAGACTGAGAGAGTCGGATATCCCGTGGGAAAGAAGAGGTGTTCAAAACCTAGGCCCAGCCTGTCGTCATAGAACTTTGACACAGAAGGAACGCAAGTTTGAGCCCTGCCCAGGCAACGTAGTGACTTAGCAAGACTCTATCTCAAAATAAAAGAAAAGCTGTGGATTTAGCTCAGTGCGAAGGCCATAGATTTCAAACCCAGTACTGAAAGGAAGGGGAGAAAAAAAAAGAAAAGAAAAGGAAAGCAATGACTGTCTGAGGCAATGGGCCAATAACCCTGCTCTATTTGTTACACATTGTCTACCTGTATTGAAATGTCACGCTGCACTCATAAATATGCACAATTACTGTGTCAAAAAGAGATGGGGGGAGGAAGGAAGCTGTAAAGATGAAAAAAATAATCTGGGTTCCAATCTTACAGCTTCTAGCAATCAGTTATGGGGCCTCAGTCCTGTTCTTTATGTCTCAGCCTCAGTTTTCTCATCTGTAAAAGGTGAGTACGGCATTTGTCCTGCAGAATTTCTCTGCAGGTCAAGGTGAAATAGCCAATATGATGAGAGCTCTATGAACTAACAGAGATGTAAGTGTGGGGAGTTGTAGCACACAGCTTCATTTTCCTACCTCCTGGAGCTCCTGAAGGCATCAGGTGAAACACTAGATGGGAGCATTCATCGCAGGGGGAAGCTTGCAGCACGGTCTAGGTGGGCGAGGTTTTCCCCAAGCTGGAGCAACGCAATGTGCCTTCTGTAGCAGGAAGCAGGGACTCCTGACAAAGCAGTGTGGCAAGGTCATGTTCAAGGAGGGAGTTTCATTTACAGGAGAAACAGTTAAAATAGTGGTTAACACTTGTACTAAGTGTTAGAGGACAAGGATTTGATTAGTCCATTGTTTTGAGAAACAAAACTAAAAAATACAACAAGAAGTATATTTTATATTGTACGGTCATGTGTTGCTTAATGACATGGATGCTTTCTGGGAACTGCATCGTTAGACGATTTTGTCATTGGGTGAGCATCACAGTGTGCACGTACACAAACCAAGATCAGTGACTCACCCTGGCCCATGGATGCAATCAAGAGATGTAGTGAACGTGAGGTACATGAGCCTGTTGCCACTATTGTTTTATGCAGACTTTTTTTAGTAGGTAGAAGGAATCCACTCTAAAATAATGACAAAGTATATAGTATGGTCAATGCATAAGCCAATGACAGAGGTGTCTATTTTATCAAATTTTGTGTACTGTGCATCATTGTATGTACTATATTTTTATACACTTGGTAAGACACCAGCATCACTCCAAACATGTGAGCAGTGCATTGTGCTTCCATGTCATTAGGGCTACAAAATCACTAGGTGATAGAAAATTTCCAACTCCTTTATGATAATAGAGGACCGTCATCATACATGCAGCCGGTTGTTGACTGAAATATCCAGTTGCACCTCTGCCCCATGAAGAATGTACATTCACTTATTTATTGTGTAATTAATTTGACATAATTATAAAAATAATTGTAAATGTCCTCTCATTTGACTTTTCCAGCAGGCCCATTGGGAAGGTAATGTTTTGGAAAATATTGGAGAGGGCTTTCTCAGTTTTCCCCAAGGGCCTCTTTTAACCCCTTATTGCCATTGAAATCCTCTTTTGAAGGGCCTGTTGTCTCTTCATTCTGGTGCATTTTCTCCTCCTTGACTGTTAGCTGAGTAACTCTGCCACCCCTCCGGAGTGATTTGATTACTTCTTCAAATTCATGTTCACCAACTTCACGTGTCCTGCCACCTTTACAATATCAGTTATTTCCTCTCTAGCGGATGGGTATGGTAGTTGCTTTGTTACATAAGATGCCGGGGTATCCGACCAGTTCATAAGGATGTTGACTGGAAATGTTGATGGACTGGCTCGGACACTAATAGTTAAGAGGAAGTGATATATGAGCAGCACTGATTTTCTAAGTGCTTGGTTCACAGGTTAAATTTTGTTCTACTAAATCTTCTCAGTATGGGGAGCCAGATAATAATAATGTATCTTGTTATTGAGTTTCCCAGAATTTAGAGAGCCTGGTTTTGAATCTAAACTTCTACTTATATTATATATATGACCCTTAGTAAGATAGTTACTTTATTGGAATCTCGGTTTTCCCCACCTATAAAGAAGGGATAATGTTATTCACTAACTCACAGGGTTTTCTTTCTTTCTTTTTTTTTGGTACCGGGGATCGAACTCGGGTCCTTGTGCTTGCGCAGCAGGTGACAAAACCACTGAGCTAAATCTCCGGCCCAGGGTTCTCTCCCTCTCCCTCTCCCTCTCCCTCTCCCTCTCCCTCTCCCTCCCTCTCCCTCTCCCTCTCCCCTCTCCCTCTCCCTCTCCCTCTCCCTCTCCCTCTCTCCCTCTCCCTCTCCCCTCTCCCTCTCCCTCTCCCTCTCCCTCTCCCTCTCTCCCTCCTCTCTCTCCTCTCTCCTCTCTCTCTCTCTCCTCTCTCTCTCTCTCTTTCTTTCTTTCTCTTTTCTTTCGTACCAGGAATCAAACTCAGGGCCTCACACTTGCCAGGCAGGTGCTTTGCTGCTGAGCTACATCCCCGGCCTGAACTCTCGGGGTTTTCGTGAAGACTTGGTAAGGTAGTTGCAGTGAAGAACTTAGTTCCTGGAACATGACCTGCTCTCAGAAAATATTAATTATTATTACCAAGCGTTGTTCATATTTCCACCAGAATTTTTCTTAAACTTGTCTGTGGCCCAGTTTTTCTATGGAGCTGCAGGTCATCCTTACATTTAAGTCCAATGACTAACAGGAAGGAGCGACCCCAGGACCATGTCAAGGTTAGGAAAAAGTATTACCAGCATGCCAGGACTTTGGGTTGTGAGAGTGGCTCCAGCCAGCACCACCTGCGCAGGCAGGGTGTTATGAGACTGCCCGGTCTCATAACAGAATCACAGGCCCCGGGAGGCCCCTTTAAGAACCTTGGGGAATGCCTCAGTCCTCGCTGCCCTGCCATCTGGAACGGGCTGCTGCTGGGCCCTGGTATCTGATGTAAAAAGAAGAGAGGAAAAGGGCAGGAAAGGCAGGTTCTCACAGATCCACATTAGCAGGTCTGGAGTTAAGCTAGAAATCTGCACTTTGCAGATAGAATCACACTGCAATGAGATACTTAGCACCCGCCTTGTACTTAGTAGGCATCCCTGAAATGCTCATTGAGAGATTAAATGATTTAGAATATGCAATGTGTCTGAATACCTGTTTGGCTCTGAGCAGAGGAATTTAAGTAAGCCATTGCTGAGAAACTTGTATAACTAGTTAGCGTTAGTTAAAAAGTAAAAGCCGGGGACCTCTGGGCTCAGGTTTGGTATGCTGTTTGAGTGAGATTGCTTTGTAAATTGGTGGCAGTTTAGAAATGATTGCCAGACATGCCTGATTTTTTAATGTGTTAATAGATATTTGGTTCCATGTAAAACGATTGGAGGAGGAGCTGTTCGGTTGGGGTCAGGTAGTGTGTTTCACACAGTCTTCTAGATGCCTTCCTCTTAGAGAGTGGGGCACTGGGCAGATATACTGAGGGGCCTTTGAAAGTATCAGGGAGGCCCGCAGGGCCGGAAGAGCCCAAAGCCCCCTGTCTTCAGCAGCCATTGTTTCCCTTATAGGAAAATCTTTCTCAATCTGTGACACTGGACTTGTGTGTAATCTGGGCTCCTCCCTCCTTTCCGGATGGGGTTCACAGAAGCCACCCCCAGGCATTGGCAGTGCCTCAACACACTGATCCCCTCTCGAAGGCCAAGGTCAGAGTCTGTCCAGTTCAGCTACACAACTCTGAAGCACCGGGGCCCTATTTCTTGGGGATGCTGTGAGTTCCTGATTTAACTGAGCTAGGACACAGCCTTCCAGCACAGACACCAGGAGGGAGGAAGTCCTGGTACTGCTTGTTCAGCCCCCTATGCAGAAGGGGTCATTCCGTGCTTCCCATTCACCTTGACCTGGGAGCAGTTACTGACTGCTGCTCCAGTCTCCTGCACCTTTCACCGAGATGCTGGTGTTCAGTGTGAAGTCCTTGCTTATTTGGTTAGGACTTGTACATGGGTCCTCTGTGAAAGTAGACCCAAACCTTGTTTTTGCCATTCTGTCACTCAAGGACCGACAGGGGGGCACAGCCCTCGTGTGGCCCCATGTACCTTGGTGTCAGGGCAAGGCCCTACACAAAGTGAAGAGGAATCTATATGAGGATCTCTTTCATTGATTAGCCTGGGTGAAATGTGATGACTTTTTTTTACAGTGTCATTGTCAAGCAGTCCCCCCGCCCCCCAAATATCCCTAGATAGTCATTATCTTCATTATGTGCCAGGGATGATTCATCCCCTGTTCAGTGGCGACACTGCAGTGACCTAAACAATCCTGACCCCTACCCTTGTGGAGGTCACTGTCTCCAGGGAGACATGGTAAGGCCTTGTGAAAAGCTGGGGAGGAGTGAGAGAAGGGCTGAGGGCTTACTGGGGTGGGGTCTCTCCCAGTTTGCAGGGTCAGAGGTGTCTTGCTGAGGAGAGGGCCTGTTAGTTATTCAGCTTCTATCTCCTGTGATAGCAGAGCACTGAACACCTGCTGTGTGCAGGCACTGTGCATATACCCGGTGCACCTGAGCTCCTGTACTCCTCCTAGGCCCTGTGAGATGGTGTTGCCCTCAGCCCTGGGGTTTGGCATAGAGGTACAGTGCAGTGCACAGGGCACATGGCTGGCAAGTGGTGGGACTGGCATCTGAACTGAAGACATGACTATCATGTGTGCACAAGCTCAGGTGGGTGAAGCTCAGGGAGACCCAAGCCAGCCCCTCGCCCTCTCTGCTGCCTTTCTGCCAACAAGGGGCACGTCCCCAGGATGTTTGCAGGCTTTATTCCGCCTGGGCAGTTACCCAGGCTCCCTTAATCCGCAGCCGGATGGGAAGAGCTGCTGGCACAGGGACGGGCCATACATCATTGTCCCTTTCACTGAAGCACACCTCTCTGGAAGTTCCGGGGTGGGGTGGGAGCTTGGCTGGGAGCACAGGCCTGCCTTTATCCCACTCAACAGGCCAGAGGAGAGCCACACATCTTGCCAGCTGGGGGTGACGGCCATCACAAATAAGGGCTTCTTCAAGGAGGAAGTACAAAGGCGCCATCTGGAGAGCTGGGAATTGGGAGGATTGAGGAGTAGTTGTCCGGTCAGGGTCCACTGGAGCAACACAAAGAAAGAAATGATCGACCTAGGAAATCCCTTCCTGAATGTGGCCTAGGAGGAATTTTGTTAGGATGGAGCTCGGGATGTCCAGTCCCTAAACTGCAGCCTGGGTTTTTTGCTTGGGGGATATGGGATGAAAGGGGTTCCTCTCCTGGTAGTAAATTAGCTGAGTGATCTGAAAATTTGCAAGCTAACATGCCTTGACTGTTTTCTCCGCTCCAGGTGTAATGCCTGGTGCAGCACACATTGTCCCGTAAATGTGCCAACAGCCCTGTGAGGTAGGCACTACTATTACATCCTCATTTTGCAGAGGAAGAAACTGAGGTACAGTGAAACTGACATGCCCAAGATTCTAGACCTTGTATGTGGTGCAGTTGTGTTCTCCCAGCTCTGCCACTGCATGATCATGACTGAGTCCCTTTCTCTGGGCCTTAGTTTCCCCCTCTCCACATTGAGATGACTGGACGTACTGATTTCTAAAAATACTGAATTCTTGTGATTGTGTCCTAGTGACTTACAAAATCATTCAGCCACAGAGGTGTGGGTCCTCTTGGGCACCTGAGTTTCTGGCACCTCTTTCCAGCCACCACCCCCGACCTGTTCTTCAGCCAACCTGCTGAAACCTCCTTTTGTATCTTCAGTTGCACTATTGTGGCTGCCTCATCCTGAATCGATTCAAATATTTCATGGTTATTTTGACTTTGGGGGAGAGCCAAAGTCACATGGTGCCTGATCTGGTGAGTGAGGTGTATAAGGACACACTGTAATGTTTTTATTTGGACAGAAATTGCCATAAACATTTTGAATTGATTTAGAACATCGAGGCAGCCATGAAAAGACACTTAGGAAAGAGGACTTCCAGAACTGCTTCAGAAAGTGGCAAGAAGGAAGGGAAAATGTGTTTGAAGTGAGTGAGAGTATTATATGGGGAATTAGTGGGAATGTGGCTTTCACTATAATAAAATTTATTTTGATGTAAACATTCACCACTTTTTTTATCACACTATTATACAACATCTCACAACTTACAGCTATAGCGATAGGCTTTGGTTTGTTTTAAATGTTTAACTTTCAAGAAACCCTTTTTTGCACTTCCTATGAAAGCTTCCTGTCTTTCATCCCACTCCCCCCATCCCCACCCCATGGCCAAGCAGCCTCACCCACCTCACCTTTAGCTCAGCCTCACGCGGGCATGCTTTATCAGCCTACTGGTGTTTACTGAGCACAAGAGCTTGTGAGTCGGTGAGTGGCCACACCACGCTGTGACTTCCGTGAGGTCCACAGGAATGCTACTTTCTTTCCCTCATTAGGGTGGCTCATCTTTCTTATTTCTGTTTGCAGACCAGAGGCAGAATGGGGCTGGAGGTGGACTTGATGGGGCTCTACCCTGCTGAGGTGGGGACTCCTACCCTGTCTGCTTTTGGAACCCTTGCTTGGTCAGGATTAGCAGCCCGACTAGCCAAACAGTAGGACCAGTAGCATCCTCCTTAATGACCTTTTGTTTCTTCCAGATAGTAGCCCACATTTCATCAAGCCAAAAGGGTGCTAATCTACATGGGTACTGTCTTCCTGGGTCCTCCAAACCTGAGCTGTCTCTGCCTTGGTACTCAAATCACCTGCTTCACCTCCCACCTCCAGGTCATTCCTCCACGATCTCACGGAAAAGCCCTCAGCCAAGTTGGATATTGAATGCAAGGGGAATATATTGGTTCATAAACCAGAAAAGCCTAGGAGAAGTAGCTGTTAGATCCAGAACTCCAATGAAATCAGGACTTTGTTTATTTCCATCTCCTGACTCTATCTGCTGCTGTTTTTCCCCAGTTTGCATGTGATGGTCTTCTAGGGTTGATGGAAAATAGAAAAAGATGTTTCTCTTATTTATGGCTTACTTGGAAGTCCTCCAGTTGACTCTCTCTAGTTTGTATTTTGCTGCTTGCCTGCCACTGGGCCAGAAGCTGGGGTTCAGGGTCATGGAGTGAGACTGGATCGGACTGGTATCACATACTCATCTCTAGAGCTGGTCTAAAATCAGCTCCCCATCAAAGAAAATGGATTGAGAATCTTAAGAGAGGTGGCTTTCCCTGGAAATTTGGAGTGCTTTCACCAAGTGAGGGAGAAATAGGTGTTTGGTGGCAAAAACCCAGGAGCTGCCCTCCACATGTCCCCTTTCTGGCCCCTGGCTCCCAGCTCTGTGCGGGCTATGTAGATAGAAGTTTGGAGCTCTTCTGGATGGAGTCCTCTTTGCTCCCTATTTTCAAGCAATGTTCTGTTTTTCTAAACCTCAGAATGAAAGGCATCTGTTCACAGGCAGGGCAGGAAGGAGAAGAAGTAGAAAAGAACCTGATATCACCATCGTTCATTCTTCAGCTCAGCTCTTTGCTCAACGAATGTTTACTGAACATGTAAGAGATAACAAGACAATGAGTTAAATTGGGGTTTCCCAAACTTTAGTCATGGGTTCCTTTTCCCACTTTTTGCCCACAGGGGTAGAATGGAATGATGTTATTAATCCTAGCTAGATAGCCTGGGGGAAGCCTGTGAGCTTGGAGTCAGATCTCACTCAATTGAAAAAGGAGCCTGGCTAACGTTGGAGGTGTTGAGCCCCTGTCTTTGTTTGCATCTGAAAAGCTGAAGGGAGCATTGGAATGGGAATCCTGCTGTCACTAAGAGGACCAGTGTTCATTTCCATCTTGTACATGTACCCTGTAAGTCATTCTGTGAGCCTCTAACAGGTATCGTGTAGAGGTGGGAAATGCAAAACATAGGTGGGATCCAGTAATGAATCCAGTGTGACCTTTGCCTCAGAAGCAGCTTCCACTCTCATAGGAGAGAGAAAAGTAGGACACAAATGTCAGTGCTGTGAGGAAGGATGTGACTAAAAGGAAGAGTCCAGATGAAGACTTGTGGGAGATGAGGGGACCTCATGAAGACTTCGAGGAGAAGCCGGTGTCTCAAGGGGACCTTGATAGCCATGGGAGGATTTTGACCTCAGGAGGAAGGGAGAGAACATCCCAGGCAGAGGGGAAATGGGAAAGGCAGGGAGGTTGGAGGGGCTTAGAGAATGCACCTGTGGGCAGGTAGGCTGTTTCTATGCCAAATACCACCCACCTGCTCTGGGGTAACCTGTGCATACTGAGATCCTCCCGGCGGATCCACCCACTGTACCATAGTGCACTGCACATTCTTTGTAGAAGCACACACTTGGGAGGCAGGGCCATTTGGGTTCAGATCTCAGAGCTGCTCTTTGCCAGCTGTAGGACCCTCTGCCCTGAGGCAAAGCATATGAAATGTTGAGCACATGGCTGGGCATGTGGTAAGAGCTCAGTAAATCTTAACAAACACGGTATTTTTGTTTGTTTGTTTAATTATTTATTGCTGGTGCTGGGAATGGAAACAAGGAAAATGCTTTACCACTAAGCTACACTCCCCAGCTTAAATATGATTTTTAAAAACACTGTTCTATAGCTATGGGTTGGGTACTCACAATTGAGGTCCATTTGACTTTGCAGTTACATGACTTGCACCAAGTTAACCTTTCTGAGCTTTAATTTCATCATCTGAAAAATGAGATAACCACTTCAGGTGGTCAAGTAACATTTACAAAGTAAAAACTGTACAGTATGCCCTTGGGAAGCACGCACTTTGCCTGGGCAGCTTCTGGATTACTCAAGTGTCATTCATTGAGCTTCAATTTAGTACCAGAGCCATCTGTAGTTTTGTTTTTTGGGGGGTTTTTTGCCTCATGATTGTCAAAATACAGTATTTTCTACTTATCCACAGCTTCAGTTACTTGCAGGCAGCTGCAGTTGGAGAATAGTATTTGTCTGGGTGGGGGGGAGAGGGAGAGAGAGAGAGAGAGGCAGAAAGAGTAAAAGGGAATATTCTCATAATTTTTATTATAGTATATTATGATCTATTTTGTTATTAGTTCAGATTGTTAATATTTATAAATTATGCTTTATCATAGGTGTACACATACATACGTGTGTATGTGTAGAAAAAATATGGTGTAGTGTTCTGTGGTTTCGGGCACCCCTGGGGCCTTGGAATGTTCCCACAGATAAGCAGGGGCCCTGTAATGATACACAGTATTGAGATTGTTGCTCCTTCTCTTTTACTAACTACATAGTCCATGGTGCTTTAGTGCAAAGAACCCAGAACCAACCCACCTGGATTCATACCCCAGCTGTGGGGCCCTGCACAAGTGGCTTACCCTCTCTGTACCTCATTTTCCATCTGTGATACAGAAAACAATCAATTATAGCTCTCATTGCACTATGCAGTTAGTAAAAGAGGGAGGTGCTGTGCGGAATAGAACATCATGTGTAACCCTTAGGTCTGCGCTAGGCACATAGTCATGCTCTTGAATGAGAATTTTATTGTCGCTGTAATTACTGATGAGGTGAAGTGACTTTCCCACTTGTAATTTTTAAATTAAAATTTGTTAGTACACGTTTGCAGTACTCAATGATTACGTGCATCATGGAGAGTTGGCACAGGTACGTCACACACCTGAACCCAGATTCTCATGCTCCAAGGCGTATGCTCTTCCCACTACACTAGTAGCCTCCCTCCCGCTCTGAAATCCCATCCAGGCTATAGCACTTGGAACACCCCTTCCCACACTGCTTCCCTTTCCTAGGCCTTCCCAGGCTCCCCTTGGCAGTGTGTCACCCCCTCTCCTGCATCCCCTAAGGAGAGGCTGGGACTGACCCTCCCCACTGCCCCCAGGTTTCCCTTGAAGGTATCCCATGGCCAGACTGGGTCTTCTTTCCAAACCAACCAACCTACCTTCCTTCCTTCCTTCCTATCTTTCATTTTTGCTTTTGTTTTTTGAGACAAGGTCTTGCTGTGTAGTTCAGACAGACTTGAATTCACTATGTAGCCCAGGCTGGCCTTGAATTTAGGACAATCCTCCTGCCTCAGTGTTGGGATTAGAGGAGTTTTCTAAAAATTAAGTAAGTTTATTGGTACATTTTAGGTATACGTAATGATCATAGGGAATTTGTACCTGTGTATTATATATCTTGATTCTTTTTTTCCCCCCATTTCCATTCTCTTCCCCTCCCTTCAACCCCTCTTCCCCCTCCTTATTTACAAAAGCTTTCTTACCACACCCAGCTCCAGACTTTGTTAATCTCCTGCTGTCCTTCCTGACCCTGAGGCTGTTCTTGTCCTTTGTGTGTGAAGTTCTTAAGAGACTAGACACTGCTAATGTGCAAACATGTGATACCCCTACTCCTAGCGTCAACCTGCTGCAGAAGTGCCTCTGATTTTCCATCTCTACTAGATTTAGGGTTGCTGCCTTTCCCCCACCCAATGCCAAGGAGTCTGACATCCTTTGCTCCTAGACTGTGGGCCCAAGGGCTGTCCCTACCTAGCTGTGTGTCATCAAGCCAATCATGACACCTCTAAGACTTGGTTTCCTCCACTTTATAGCGTGTAGTTGCAAAGGCTGAAGACTTATGGAGTTACTGACTTGGCTAAACAATCATTGCCTTCTGGGGCCCAAGCTACTTCCCTACTTGCTTCCTTTATAGAGCCTGCTGGGAATAGTCCAGTGTGCAAGGATCTTGCCTTTCTTGGAATCCTATGGCATCTTCATTGTTTTCATCCCATATATAGGATCATGAATGAGTAAATATCCCTGAATGTTTAGTTCTGGTTAATATTGAGTTCATGTACTTATACTACTTGGTGCTGAACATAGTAGCCATGCACAAGATACTTAGCATAGATCTTTCTGATTATAAATGCCTTTTCCTCTTTTATTTTTCATTACTGATATACTGGAACAGACATAAATCAAAGGTTCACCATTGGATCTTTTTTCCTTGACTTGTATTTTCTCTAAGGAAAAGCAACATTTAAGTGACTGACAAATTTCTCAAATATATTTTGCCTTACTTTTTAAAAACTCATTCTTTTTTTTCTTGCAGTCTGTTTTTGGGGAAACTGGGATGGGCCTAGCAAAAAGCACACAAGTCATTACTCTTCAAGATGATTAAATCCTTGGGTGATCATCATGGACTCAATTCTAAGGTCTCACTCCCTCTGCTTTTTGGGCAGGGCTGGAGATTAAACCCAGGGCCCTGTACATTCTGGGCAAGCATTTCACTTCTTGAGCTGTGTATCTCCAACTCCTTTTTAAAATTTTTTATTTTGAGGCCAAGACTCACTAAGTTGCCCAGTCTGGCCTCAAAATTACAATTCTCCTGCGCAAGCCTTCTGAGTAGCTGGGATTACAGGCCAGTCCCATCATGCCAAGCTTGGGTCTCACTTTTGCCAGTCTGCAGAGAAAGGTTTTTAGATGGAGCTTCCGTAGTCCACTCCGTCAGTGGATTTCTCTGCAGTGGACCTGCCTTTGCAGTCTTCCTACAGAATGTTCTTAGGACCCATTGTTTGATAGCTTCTAGTTTGCTTTGGGGTATGGGAACAACATTGGGCATCAGGGATGAACAGTTCTGTGGCCTGTGGCAGGCCCTTTTGTAGAGCTGTGTATTTTGTGTTCCTGGAATTCTCTGTAGGAGTCTGGTGCTGGCTTTGTCAGTGTTGGGCTCCGGGACTTTATTTCAGGGAGGAAAAGGGAAAAAGACTAACATACCCTGGGACTTAGCCCCTTACAGGGGAAGGGATGCACCTGAGTCCTCTGTCCTTTCATTCATTCAGCAGATACTAGGGAGCCTCAGCCCTTTGTTTGATCACAGTAAGATTATATAGTAAAATCCGTAGGCCCAGCTCCATGTGAGTGGAAAAGAGTCAATCTGTCAACAGACATACAACAGAAGGTAGTGGGCGGGGAGGCCCACTCAGACAGGGCTCCCAGGAAGGCCTTGTAAAAATGGCAGTTTAGCTGTGAGCTGAAGGCCAGAAGGAGCCTCCTAGATAAAAAGTGGGTGGATGTGTGGATGGGGCCAGGTACCAGCATCCGGGGCAGACAGACCTGTGTGAGCAAAGGCTATGAGGTTGGACGAGGTTACTCTCTTCTGAGAATTGATGATAATGAAGAGACAGGAAAGGGGCTTCAGCAAGGAGGCCCTGCACAGGCCCCAGGGTGGAGCTGGTTCCATCTAATTTGGGGGGGAAGAAGACTTTGAAGGGGTTGAAGTCAGACAGTGCCAAGATTGGGTTTATGTGTTCTTTATTATGGGGCAGGGATCGGGGAGGGAACAGGAAGGACAGGGTAGAAAACCTGGGAAGGCTAATAGCTCAAGAAGTTAGGAGAGAGGGCTTCAAAGTCGGGGGAGAAGAGGCCAGGCTGAGAAGGGAGGGCAGAGCGGGGGAGATGTCAGCCAGTCCTTTGCGGACTCAAAGAGAAGCGGTGGGGGCCATCGGGAGGCACTCGCAGTCCATCAGGTGCAGGCCTGGAAGAGCACCCTCGTCCAGGTGGGGTATGGAGAAGGAGCAGGAGGGACAGAAACCTGACTCCTGCTCTGGTCCTATAGCCCAAATATGTTATTTTCTACCATGAGACCTCCCTGGGCGAGTTCTGCTTGTCAGACCCACTTCATAGCTGAAGAGCATAGTGTTTGGAAGGCCTCATTCCAAAAAGAAAGGGCTGTGCACTTCTGGAGCCCTGTCCTGTGCCAGAGAGCGTGCTGTATGAGGGCCCTAGAGGGGAGGAGTCCAGCCCAGGCTCTTACAGCTGGGAACGCGGGCATCTGTGGTGCCAAAGCCTGTGTTCAGTCCCCTGACTTCTGAGCTCCTGTGTGTTGATGTCCAGGGAAAAGAAGCCACACGGAACTGGTGTCAAGCACAGCTCAGCCACACTGGGAGAGCTCTCAGCCCACACCTCGCTCTGGTCTGGGAATCTGTGTGGTGATGGAGCCATGCTTGGCTGCCAAGAAATTGAAACCTATGGAGAGTCCACAAGGATCCTTTCCACGCTCCGTGTCACCTCCTGCCCCCAGGACTTTTAAGCAGAGCTGTCTGAGGGCTGCAGAATGTGTGATGGTGATTATACTAATGAAAGTGAAATGTCAGCTTCCCAGTGAGTTATCTGCTCCCTGGGGGAAGGGGATTGGCCATTGCCACCCTTCTTCAGTTATCAGCTGGAAGTGACGGGAAAGCCCATTGAGACAGCTCGTGGAAGAGGAGACTGATCAGTGGGCCAGGGCTCAGGTGGCCCATGTCCAGGGCTGCACCAGCCAGGAACCCGGGAGCTCTCTGAGTGAGGGATAACCAGGGTGGCCATGATGGTCCTGCTGTGATGGGTATTTGAGAGTCAGATAAGGTCAAGAAGGCCACAGCTCTCTGAGACCTTATAGTGTCTCTTAAGTCATGTGTTTCTCTTTGTTAGAACAGGCAAAACTACCAGTAAATCCTGCTGAGAATTTCAAAGGAAACACTTCTTTCTTCAGGAGTTCGTTTGTTCATTCAGTGAACATTGACTTGGTGCCCACTCGTGTAAGATGCTGAGGTTACAGCCATTAATAAGATACTGCTCCGGCCCATATGAAAGTCACAGAGGTATCAGACATAGGCAAATGATTAAAGTACGTCCACTGTAAAGAAATAGCTCTCCAAGCCCTGCTCCAATGTTCCTAATAAACATTCCTAGTAGCCAGGTGCGAAAGTAGTGCCTTCATTTTTTTCTGTTGTACCAGACTTTATAAAGGGAGGCTGTTTCTGGGGGATAGTTTCAAACTCTGATGTCTTTTACAAATTCTCTCTTCTGGTTACCCCATTGTGCAGTCAGCTGTCTCCTTCATTCTCTGAGTAGTAGTTAAGATCTGAATTCAAATCTCTTGTCTGTTTCTTAACAGCCACGTAACCTTGGGTAGCTCATTTTTGCTTCTGAAAGCGCCCCTTTACCTGTCTGTACTGTGGGACTGTAATAGGGGCCCCATAAGAGGACCACTGTGAGAATCTAATGGTACTATACATGTAGAGTCCTGAGCACCTGTCATTGTCATTCTCTCGAGGTTTTAACGCCACATCCTTGCAGAGGAGCATCTAAGTCACCTCTCAAATGCTAGGACAAGATGGCACCATGAGTATCGGTCCTAGAAGCATTTGTTAAGATGGAGTATACCCCCATTGTTTCATTGATGGAGAAACTGAGGCCCACAAGAGAATCAGGACCTGACCACGATCACCTGGATGAGTGTGAGATGATATCACAGAGCTAGTGCCCCTGTCATCAGGCAGCGAGAAGGATCCAGAGTCCAGGCGACATGTCTCCCCCAGGCCTGCGGGGCACACCCTGCAGTGCCCTGACTGTAGATGGATTCCATGTGAGGCTCTGTGGTGCTTTCCCTCCTCCCAAGAGGACAGCAGAGTCTGCTTATACTCTGGATACCATCCATTGCTTGTCAAGCTGCCAAATCGGTCACCCAGCAACTAGTAAGTTTGCGAAATATTAGAAATACCGTATATTCTCGGTGGCAGTGTGCATGCTCTCTTGTGACCACTGTGTGTGTGTGTGTATCTGTCTGTTTTTCTCTTGCTGCTTCTCCTTGAGCCAATTAGAAATTCATACTCTCTCCCCTGGCGCTGGAGCCGAAAGCATCTGGCAACCTGTGTGGGTTTCTTTACCGTGTGGCTCACCATCTGGAGCAGCAAGCTGGCTTTCGTGCATGTGTGTGTGTGTGTGTGTGTGTGTGTGTGTGTGTGTGTGTGTGTATGCACAAGCCCAGGGTATTGTGTTTCCTTTCTGTGCTTGAGCAACTGAATGAACAAGAGAAAGAGAGCAGCAGCAGAGAGGACAATGCTGAGAAGTCACCCTAGCAGTATGAATGAATAATTCATATTGTCTCAGCCTCTTTCCAGGGTTTCCCAAAATAGCTGCTTTAATTGCTTCTGTGTTGCGCTGCTGACTTTAATGCAGCTGCCTGCAGCTCAGAGCACTTCAGGGTTTCATGTTGACTTGCAGGTAGGACTTCCCTTTGGGAACAGCATTCTATTCACTTTCTTCTTTAACAAAGAAATGTTGGGAGAAAAACCCTTAAAGAAAGCCATACTTTTCCAAAGTGAAAACTGTTTCAATTCCTGTGCAAAGATCCTTTGTAATCAGTCACTGTAGGCCTCTGTGGTCTTGAAAAATAAAGAAATAGCAGTTGGGTAGACCGATCAGCCAAGCTCCAGGGCTGGATCAGCCTGCTCACCGTGATGTGATCAGCAAACATGTGGGAGTCTGCAGGCTTCACTGTGCCGGGGCTGGCTTGTGCTTTCTAAGACATGCTGGCTGCAGCATTGTGGATAGGTGTCGGGAGGGCCGTCCACTAGGGTAGATGACCACGTTGCCTCTGGATTCTGGCCGAATGCCTCTAATGCATGGCACAGAGCAGTGGCCCCAGAAGAAAGACCTGCTGCATACACTAAGGAGACACTGGGGATGTGTCCCAGCAACGAATGTGCACGAAAGGAGCAGGGGAGGTACCAGAAGTAACCAGGAGGATCCACTCCTCCGTGGATAAGTCCTTAGGATTTAGGCAGGGAAACTCAGTGCTGAAATGTCCCTTAGCTATGACATCTTCTTATGGTGGGGATGGGGAAACAGCAGCCCAGAGAGGGGAAGGGACTTGGCCACAGTTACTCATGGCAAAGATGAGAACTGAAGCCAGCTAGATTTGCTCTCAGCCAGCCAAAAGTGAAGTAGTTAAGGTGTCTCTGCTTCAGTCTCCACATCTGTGAAGTGGAACTAATAATAATACCTCACAAGATTAAAGAAATTGATATATTGCATAGAAAATGAGGGTTTCCTGTGCTTTTCATTACAACTTAATTGAGAAATGATTGAAATGTACATGCTAAGATGTATATATAAAGGATATAATCTGATGCATTTTGACACATATATGGATCTAGAAATCCATCCTCATAATCAGTATAACAAACATCCCATCATCTCAGAAACTTTCTTTGTAATCCTCTCCCTTTACCCCATCACCAGGTGACCATTGATTTGCTTTTTATCTGTATAATGTAGTGTGAATTTACTGGCATTTTATATAAATAGAATCATACAGTATAACTTTCTCCCTTCTTTTACAATGAATGTTTTTGAGAGTTATCTATGTTGTTGCATGTGTTCACAGTTTATATGTCTGTTTACCTGTTATTTTTGAGTTATTTGTGAGTTATTTTTGAGTTATTTCTAGTTTGGGGTTATGAAAAATAAATAGAACTCTGACTTTGAGAAGCAATATCAGTTCATGAGTCATAAGAATAGGAGAAAATCTTCCAATAAACTGTGACCCATTGTTTTTAATTAGTTAGAATGTTTATTTTATACTTGTTGAAATCTTTCAAACAAGTTTTTGCTTTTTTTTTTTAACTCACATGTCACTTGTATGCACATAGCCAAAAAAAGAATATATAAGCAAAATAAAGCTCCAGTGTTGCTAAAACATCTTCCCACTCAGAATCTAAGTCTTTGGGGTCACTTTTTAACAGAGTTATTGATACCTGTGCTTTTAGTACTTCCCTTTGTCCCCTTAAAGAGAATTAGCCATGCAGTCTTGTAATAAGGATTAAGAAGAGGAGCTTGGAGCTTATGTTGCTGGGCTTTGAAGCCAACTTGGTGTTGTATAGAGTTAACCTACTTTGGGCTCTTGCTGTGGGAATGTGGTTAAACAGGTCTGTTCACTGCACCTCCATCCGGGTCTGCAACCATGCAGTTTAGGGGGTTAAAAGTGCTCTTCTACTACTTCTGGGGTTTTATCCCAAGCCTGTGCCATCCATTCCATCAGTGGCAGTACTGGCACCTGGGGTATCTGTGCCCACACATGGGGACTGCCACCTGACTGGCAGTGGTGGCAGGATGTCACCATTGGAACACATGTCCTGATTTCAGGTGTGCTGACTGTGTCTATAATGGGCATCTCAGCAGCACTGGTGAACCAGAGCATGCAAGGGACCATGGACAGTGCCTTGCACTTTGGAAACACTAAAGGAGATTTAGGTTTGTTTTGTTTACTAAACATCACTTTCCTGTTGGCCAAAAAGGGAGTTGGTTGTGATAGTACCTGCTTGGTAGAAATACTGTGAAGATCAGGGAAATGATTTATTTTATGTAGCATGTGTGCTGCAGTGCCTAGAACTTAACTGGCAAAAATGTTTTACTTGTATATTATTCCATTGCAGCCTCACAGTGCCCTCTGCCTTTGGGAAAGCCAGGCCCCTTCTTAGACTCACCTAGGTTGATGCAGTGAAGGATCCTTACACTCGTCTTGTTCCAGCTCCTCACAGCCCAGAGCGGGCAGGTGCCTCGTCTAAGGGCAGAGTTGGGATTCAAACCCAGATTCTGCATTCCCCTTCCAGTGCTCTTCGTGTAAACCATACTGTTGTGGGAGGGGCCCTAAGCCAGGCAGGATCCCAGTGATGAAGTCACAGACCAGTTCTGTTTCTTGGAGGTCCAGATTCTTGAGCTATGTGTCCAGATTCTGAGCAAAAGACTCAAAAGTGCCCAATTTCAGAGAAGGGTGGGTGGCTAGAGAGGCTGCTATTACTATGGAAGAGGCCCTGGGCAGCCAGTACCTTAGAAACCCAGCTCAGGCCAGAGGGAATAAAGCTGGGTGCTGAGTGTCCTCCAGGTTCTAAGTACAGAAAGGAGGAGGGCTTCGGTCCTGCCTAGGTTGTGTGCCAGGTGCTGAGGTGAGTCATTCCCACACCCTAATTCATTGATTCTATCAGAACCCTGGGAGGCAGGTTTTTTTTCTCTCCTTTCCTTTTTTTTTTTTTTGGTACCGGGGATCGAACTCAGGTCCTTGCACTTGCGCAGCAGGCAGCAAAACCACTGAGCTAAATTCCTGGCCCACTTAGGCAGGGTCTCACTATGTAGTTTAGGCTGGCCTTGAACTCACCATACTATAGCCCTGGCTGGCCTCAAACTCTTGATGATCCTCCTGCCACAGCCTCCCTAGTGCTGGGATTACAAGGATTACAAGCGTGCGCCACCACACCTGGCTGGTTTTCTTGATTGTTTTGTACCCGTGGGGAAACTGAGGCTCAGAACCAGAAAAGGAATGTGCTGAAATGACACAGGACAGATAGACCTGGGAGTCCCATCTCACTCCATTGGCTTGCTCTTTGGGGCACAGAATTTCTACAGCCTAATTCCCAAAGGGGGATGAGGGTGAAGCTGGGGTGAAGCCAGGTGAGGGGCAGACAGGTTATCAGGGGCTTTTTCCTGCCATGGGTTGGGCTTTCCCGGGATTACCCTGCAAGTCCGTATAATCAAATGAAGGCCTATCTCCCATCTCCGGGCCGGGCCTTGTCTCTCCATGAATGGGAGCTGAGTCTCGGTTCCCACCCGGTGATAAATCTTCTCCCACTGTAGTAGTGGTAGTTAGACCAGGAAAATGATGTCAGGACTGCAGGCTCTGCTGCCCCAGCACCCAGCACCGGCCAGTCAATCTCTTGGTGTTGGGAGTGTGATGTGGGCTGGGATTGGTCCCCAGGTTTCAGTCTCAGCTCCTGATGCTGGATGCTTGAGTGACGCCGAGCAAATCTTTTCTCTCTGTGCTTCAGTTTTCTCATTGGTAAAACGAGGAATCGATTCGCAGTTCCTTTTTAGTTTTAACTTCGTTTAATACTGCTGCTCTGGGGGCTGCATTGGGGCGGCCATGTACCTAAGGAACAATTCAGTTATTGAATGCTCACTGTGTACTCAAGTACCATTCATGCATTATCTCATTTAATCTAGAAGGCACACTTTGAAGTAGGTCTGAAAGATACCTACCTGAAAGGGTTGTTGTGAAGGCTAAGTGAGTAAATATTTATCAAGTGCTTGGAACAGTTGCTGGTGCATTGTGACCGCTCAATAAATGTGTTACTTTTCTTGTTTTCCAAATGTAAACACTGGATGGACCACAGAGAGTTTAAGTATTTGCGCAAGGTCACACAGTTGGAAAATGACAGTGCCTGGAACCAAACCCAGGGAGTCTCGCTGCAGAGCTGCTTGCCCTTAACTGCTAGTGTGTGCTGCCTCTTGATGAGGCACAGGAGTGACACCAGAGAGCAGGGGGCTGAGAGTATCTGTCCCCTAAGGCGTGCCACTTCCTGTTTGAAATAGAGCACTGTAGTAGATAAACAGCCCTCTCTGCAGGCTGAACTTAGCCGTCAGGTAGTCAGTTGGCCTCGTTTCCTCGAAGCCATGATCTGGTTCTCAGAACGGTAACCCCAGGTTCCAGAGCAGGTGACACACGGAAGCAGTATAGTTGGGGAGGACACAGTTTCAGAGACATCCAGGTGGAGGCAGAGGAAGGAGCAGGTGTGTGACCCCAGGATCACACACCTCTCGGGGATTTGGCAGGAGGAAGTGAGCCAAGCTGCTGGTCCAGCCTGAAGGTGGGAGGAGGGTGGGAGGGAGGAACAGTCTGGAATCTTCCCTCCAGCTCTTCCCCCTCTTCTTTCTCCCATACAAGAATTCCAGGAGTGGGCATGCCTGGGTCAGGAAAGTGTTTGGCTAAACCAGCCCAGCCAAGCAGGGAAACTAGGAGATCCGAGGGTTGGGAAGCCAGAATGTTGAGACAGGTGTTCTGAGAGGGGAGAGTGGGAGAGAGGGAGGGGAGTGTTTCAGAGAAAGAGAACTTGGGGATCCTGTGCAACTGCTGCCTGCTTTGGAGAGCAAGTTCTGAGGACCACGTCCGGGACAGCTGCTGTCTCCTCACTTGTCTGGATTGATTTCTACAAAGAGAACTCCTGCAGTCCCGGCTTCTCCGGGAAGGGGGCTGGTGTGGCACAGTGTAAAGCTCGTTAGTTACGCAAGCCTGGCTGATTTTTTTTTAAGTTAGGGGCCTAAAACTTAACTCATTACAGCTAATGTTGGTTGTGCCATGTGCTCAGCTTTTAAAAAATCTTTTTGCAGTACTGGGGATGGAACCCAGAGCCTTGTGCCTGCTAAGCAAATGCTCTGCTGTCGAGCTACGCCCCCAGCTCAACCGCAGCCCCTTTTAATAAGGAAGTTACGGAGCATCCCATCTTATACAAGACAAGTCAACTCAGAGAGGTCAGAGTTTGTGCCTTAAGGGTGCAGAGCTGGTGAGAAGAGAGTATCTGCACTGGAACCCAGTTGGCTGACTCTGGGGCCCATGAGTTTTAGCCACCATTGTGTATCCCTTGGGGTAAAGAACGGTGCTGGTGGTGTTGATGGTGGCAGCTAACGTGTGAAGGATTTAAGGTGAAGAGTGACATGATTTTCACAGTGCACAGATGTCTTCCAGCTAATCACATGAACAACCCACATTTTTGAGGGCTTATTACCTGCCAGGCAGGCCCTCTGCCGAGAACTTTCTGTGGGCCATGTCATTTAATCCCCACACCACCCTGATGAGATTGGAACTTCTCATCCACTTCTTTGAAGGAGACACCTCTTTATGGAGTTATACAACATACTTACAGTTTCAGACCAGGTGGAGCCTGACTTTCAGCCAGCATCCAATTCCTCAGCTCTGTGCGTGACATCTGTCCTTCCCACCCCAGCTCCATGAAGCTGACCACCGTTATCTTTCTTCCTTTCTGGACCTCTTGCTCCTGGGAGTCTGTCTGTTCCCCCAGGCCCTTTAGCCTTTTGCTCAGTTTTACTGAGTTTGTACCCTATTAAGTGTCATTGCAGCCTTCATTACCCACGGTTCACAGCTTTGGGGAGTCCCACTGCCACATATATTGTCCCGGAATATACAGGACATTCCCTGCCTGTTTGAAGTGTGAGTCTCGTATCGCTGGCCAGATCCTGTGCTTGGGATGGGAGAAATAGGCTCATTCGAAAGTCACATCGAGTCCAGATGGGACAGGGCTGCTGGGTGTATTCTATAAAGTCCGGTTGCGCAGTGTGTAAACTGAAGTGAGGGTGAAAGGCAGAGAGAAGACGGGAAGCCAGCGAGCATCTCCAGGTCACACTGTGCTAAAACCCAAGTCCTTACTTGGCAAGGACTCAGCACTGCCATCACTGTCTCACCACTGCACTTCCAGCCACACTGGCTTTCTTGTTTGTTCCTCAAATGCACCGACATCACCCTGCCCCAGAGCCTGTGCACTTGGTATTCTCCCAGATCTGCACTTGGCTGGCTGCTTCTTACCTGCCCAGTCTCCCTTCCAGGGTCGGCTTCTCCAAGGCTTCCTTTGACCTTCCACTCACCCTTACACTTGATTCCAGGGCCCTGTTGTTTTTTTTCTGAATAATGTGAATCTGAAATGATGGCACTGATTTGTGTCTGGATGGGGTGTGTCTTCCCCCTAGACTGGAAGGACAGGGCTCCATCTGTCTCTCCCTTTTCTACAGTTGTAGCAGCCATGTCTTCCCACCCTCAGCCCTACTCGCAAACTTGGGAGATGGTTATCTTGATCACCCCTGGATTTGTTAGACGAATGCAGAAAGGTGTGGGAACCAAACCGAGTGAAAGGAAGGAAGGAGAACTTTGGACACTGGCGTTTCTGCTCACCCAAGCCTTCCAGGCACAAAAGGAGGAGAGGTGTTAGTGGTGGTTATGAAATCCCAGCCTTGGGAGTGTGTGTGTGAAACAGCTGAGACAGGAAGAACCAGCCTGCCCATTGTGCCTGGGTGGGAGGAAAGGTTCAGCCGAAAGAGCAGACAGTTTGGCGCTAGGTCTGGAGGGCCTTTTCCACTGATCCTGCCTGGCTGGCTCTTGCACGGAGAGGGCAGGTCGGGGGCCAGTGGCTTGTTGGGTGGTAAGAAAGAGGTCACTTCAGTAGGGAGTGCTAGGAACACAGGAGACTGGTTACTGTTCAGTCCCGAGAGAATCACCCCCAGAGTTACACTTGGCAGGTGGCTTTCTGCTCCTTCTCCTTGTTGGCCTCTTAGAAGAGACACTGTGTCTGAATACAGAATGACTTCCATGGCCTGGTGCCCCTGGAGTCTCACCCCTTGACTCCCTTTGGAAAAAACAACTGGCTACCTGCTGCCAAGAGGAGACAGAGCTGGTAGGAGGCCTCCAGCTCCTGAGCTACTTTCCGCCTTCCCCAGCAGGTGTGGCTGGATACCCCTTGTGGAGTGCACCTAGCTGGACCTACCTGTCTCCAAGGCGACATATCCGGGCTGTTTTCCCAGGAGGGCCGATTGTGAAACGTTCAGGAATGTTTGTGCTCCTTCTGAGATTTGTAATTAAAAAGAAGCAGATCTGGCTCTTGTTTGGCACTCGGCCCTCCCTCCCTCTCACCCCTCCAGCATCTGGGTCATTTGCTTTCATGATTGAGGTTTTGAGCAGCCCAGGACATAGAGGCCAGGCTGGAGGCAGAGACTGACCGGGCCTGGCTGGATGGAGGTGGGGGGTGGGAGTTCCAGGCAGGCCCCCAAGTCCTGGCCACATCTGAAAGCAGATGATACAGTATCTCTTCCCAGCTCACATTCTTGGCACCTGCCTGGTGTGGAACAGTGTTGCTGGCCAGAGCAGGGCCCACAGCTCCCAGGAGAGGGGACTGGTGTCCACGGACAGTCAGTTCTGCTCTCCCTGACAGGAGGAGTGAAAGTGTATACCTGTGCATGTGCGTGTGTGTGTGTGTGTGTGTGTGTCTATGTGCATGCACACGAGCATGTGCTTAAATCCCTGTGCTGCTAAAACACTTCACTTTATCCCAGTTCTCTGAATGACACATCTCTGCACACTGAATAATTCATCTCCCTCTTGGCATTTGTTCCTGAGAGGATCTTGCTGTCCAGATTTCTTGTAAGTTGCATAGTTCTTTCCCATAGCAGCTTTCCTCTTTCCCATGGAAGCACTCTGAGAGGCCGCCCTCTGCCTTTCCCCCCATGATTGTGTGCATGGGGTACCCGAATATCAAATCCAAAGGCTTTCTCTTCTTGTCTTCTTCTAATTTTGGGTCCTCTTGCCTCACTTTCCTTTGTGCCTGTTGGACACCTGCTTCATTCCCTGCTCGTGGGAATCAGTATCTTAGCCCTGTCACATTACTGATGCTGTTACAAATAACCGAGCTCTGACTTTTCACTGTGTGAAGCTGGAGCAATCAGTGGAATTTAATGGTTTTCTAGAGAAGGGGTGCATGTTTGTTGTTTTAGTCCTGCCCCGTTCTTATCCAACACTGAGGGGTCAGGGAATCATTTGTATTGATGACTTTGGAACATTTCATTGCCTTTTCATTAAGGAACTGTGCATTTGCTAAGGTTACTGAGTATCTTTGTACCAAGACATAGCTACAGACCCAGAGTATAAAGCCCCAGTGCCTCCACTTACATCAGGAATTCTTGTGGTTCAGTGTCATCCTCTGCTTCTACCAAAGCTTGCTCCATGTTCCATTTTTTTCTGAAGCTCACTTGGTTTTGTTACTTTTTATTCCCAGAGGTTTGGTTTAAAATCTAATGGTAGGGCATCAGGAGGTGTAAACTTTGGTGCTTATTAACTATGTAACAGTTGTAAAATTGAGAAAACATTTGTAAAATTGAGTAAGAGCACCTATTACCTAGAGAGGGAATATGATATATATAACATGCTTTCCAGGCCTAGATTTAGCCATTATTAAATATTTTAATTATATTTAATGCATAAACATTACAGCACATTTAGTTTAAAAAGAAAAGAAAAAAAATAAAATTGCATATAAGTCTGTCTACCCAGATAACATTTCTATATCTGTTTTTCCACTTTCATCACACACACACACCCCCTCCCTCTTTAGGCCTATAATCCTGGCATTCAGGAGGCTGAGGCAGGAGGATCATTGCAAGTTCAAGGCTAGCCTGGGCTACATAGTGAGTTCAAGGCCAATCTGGACTACATGGTAATAACTAGTCTCAAAAAAAAAAATCATACTATAACAGAATTCTCAGCTTTTTTTTTTCACCAGTCCTGTCCCCCTACACTCATTCCTATCCACACACTGAAGGGCTCAGGGAATCATTTGTGTTGATGACTTTGAAACTTTTCATTAAGTACACTGAGAGCCTATTTCCACATTAGCAATATGTAGACCACTACATCCTTGTTTGGTTTCTGCTTATTTATTATTTTATTCACCCATTCTACAAATATTTGTTGAGCACCCTTTGTGCTGGACATAGGATTCTGTTGCTTGGATGCACCATTGATTAAAGTCTTTCATTCTTAGGAGGAATTTCAAAAGGTGATGGTTTTTATGCAGGTTCGGGAGAGCTGTTGAGAGGGGACATATGTTCTTGGTTTTCTGAGGTGCAAACTGCATATAGTAAGATTCCCGTCTCTGCTGGCAGGTGGGAATTCTCAGGGCAGAGTTCAGGGAAAAGGAGCCAGGAAGAGAGGTTTCCTGGGGCCCTGAGCATTCCTATTCCCTGCAGATTTGTCTGTGTCAGTCACAGAGCAGCTTGCCTTGGAGGGCTGTATCTGTGTGTGGAGGTTTTCTTCAGAGACCCTTTGGAAGATCTGTTGGACAGAATAATGCTGGATGACTTGTGACTCTAGATCCTCGGTCTTCATTCCCTCTAAGGAAGAGGGAACCAACTGCCAAGAGAAGTCTGGGCAAGAGAAAGCACGGAGGGCAACGGCATCTGGTTCCTGAAGGCTGGGCAGGTGGTGGAGTGTAGGGGTGGGCGGAGTTGACCACAGCTTTGTGGAAAGTGTCCAGGTTGCCTGCTATAGGTGCACCTGAGCGAAGAGCATTTTGAGTTGTTGAAAGGTCCCTGCTGCCTGGTTTCCTCACTTTTCCCTCTTTTATATCAGTCTGGTGGCTTGTGATTTCCCGTGGTCCTTAGGAGAGGTGTTGAGCAGGGAGAACTGGAAATGGACTGCCTGCCCTGATCAAATTCCAGTCTTTGTTACTGACATTGAGAATACAGTATTCGTCTTGGTTAGCTTTGGTTTCCCCCGCTCTTAAGTAGAGGCAGTGACTAATGTTTTTTGAGTGCTCTTTCCTGCCAGCATCTGTGTTAAATGTTTAACTCACAAATACAACCTTATTTAATCTACCTAACCACCTGGAGGGTTATTACAGTATTATCCTCATTTT
The DNA here is from genome assembly GCF_053883595.1 of Heterocephalus glaber. Classification (NCBI taxonomy): domain Eukaryota; kingdom Metazoa; phylum Chordata; class Mammalia; order Rodentia; family Bathyergidae; genus Heterocephalus; species Heterocephalus glaber. The sequence goes on along the minus strand of NW_028258377.1, from coordinate 21,157,286 downwards.
TACAGATCTAAAAAAGGCTCTGAGAGTTTAAGTAAGTTGTCCAACTCGTTCAGCTAATAAATGACGATGCCCCGGCCCCCATACTGGGGATTGAATCCAGGACCATTGCACTGAGCTGCATTCCCAGCCCTTTTAAAATTTGGAGACAGAGTCTTGCTAGTCACTAAATTTCCCAGATTGGTCTCAAACTTGTGATCCTTATGCCGCAGGCTCCCAGAATGCTATGATTACAGGTGTGTGCTTACCATGCCCAGCTTAAGCGATGCTTATCAAATCCTTATTGTTAGTGCTTTGTCTGGTGCACATAAATGTATACATACCACTGGCCCCATCCTCATGAACTCAGCAGTCTTCCACAGTGCCGCAGTGGTTCCCTTGCTTTGGACCCATGGTGAAGCTCCTGTGGCAGGAGCGTGCTCACTTCGTATCCAGAAAGAGGAAGGGGCTGGGGTCCTACTATCTCACTACACCATGACCCGAAGACCTCCCACCAGGTCCCACCTCCAAAAGGCTCCCTGTCATCTCCCAGAAGTGCCAAGGCGGGGACCAAGCCTCTAACTCATGGGCCTTCGGGTTCCATGTCAGACTCTGGCATGGGTTTAAGAGGGAAGAAGATGGTACAGGATAAGGAAGAGGGTAGTTTTCCTCTGATCAAGAAAGTCCTTGATCAGAAATCCTAGACCCACCCCAGTCATCTTTTTTCCTATCCCATTGGCTCAGTTTGCCCATCTGTAGAAAAGGTGTGAAGCAGAGTCTTCTTCCAGAGCTGAGAGAGGGAGGAAGCAGACAGGAGAGGGGCAATATTAGAATCAGTATTTTAGACAAGGCAGTAATAGGAGGAAACCACTTCAGCTAAATTCCATACGGCTAGGTTCCTGGCTGTCCACACTATGGCTAAAATACTGGACAAATGGTTTGTGATACAGTTTTCCAGGCTTGACAAGCTTTTGTTGGTTTATTTGGGTGTTTCGTTTATCTGTCTGACTTTGCCATGAAGACTTGGCGATTACTAGCCCATTCATTTCTCCCATACTGGGGACTTAAAGAATGGTTATTGCCAAAAGATCAGTTTGGCCAGGACTGTCATGGGAAGGATAGCATAGGTGCAGGCATTTGGGAATCAATTCAGTCAGCCAATAAATCCTGCTCACAGGCCAGATTCACAGGGGTAGAGCATCTACTGTTGTAGATGCTGTAGTAAGCCAGCTTTCCAATGGGCAAGTGGACATGACAAACACACCGTAGAGCCAGGCTCAAGTTGGGAGGTGGGGTGGGCCAAAAATTGCAGGCAGGGTAGCCAGAGAGGGCTGGAGTCCAAGTCAAGAAGCCAAGACTTGGCCTTAGAGCCTAGTGCTCACTTAGAGATGCACAAACAGAGGTCCAGAGAAGGAGGGTGACTTATCAAATCACTAGCAAGTTAGTGACAAAAATCGGGGGCAGAATGCAGATTCTCTGGCTCCTTACTAGGGTGGTCTTACCCTGATGCTGTTGCACAACCTTCCCACAAACAAAGGGTCAGCAGAGCTGGTGCCACAGTACAAAACTTGAGGACCCATGGGCTGGCCTGGGGGAGCAGCGTGTTGCAGGAGCTTGGATATTGGAGGCTTATGGAGTCTGTGTCTCCTCTCCCTTCCCAGGTACACCAAACCACTCACCTTTGCTGACTGCATTAGTGATGAGTTGCCGCTAGGATGGGAAGAAGCCTATGACCCACAGGTTGGAGATTACTTCATAGACCACAACACCAGTAAGTTGCTGGGACTCCTCGCTTTCCTGTGCTCTTCTGCATCCCACAACCTCCCTGTGTCCTCCGTCCCAAGTCTGGAAGAGCCATCAGCAGAGATTCTTGAAGCCAGACTGTTTTGTTTTTCATAAATGCAGAGATGTCACTGTAGATATAGATAGATAATGTATTCTCATGTAAACATAACAGTTTAGAAGAGTTTTTAATAGAACCTAAAAATCCTCCTGTTGCAGTCCATTCTCCCAGTTTTATAGAGGCAATATTGCTAACAATTTCTTGTATCATTTCAGAGATTTCCCAGTCATGTGTGTGTGTGGTTTTGTGTGTGCATTCTTATAAATTTATGTTCATATAGATTTTCCCCCCCATAAAAAAATTGATGTGCCATTGTCGTTGTCAGACCATATTGAAAGAGTCAGAGCTTTCCAGACCCAGGAGCGCATATGCACACAGACCATGATACACTGGTGTGAGTGTGTGTGTCTCTGGCCTGTCACACCAGTCAGGCCACTCTCCTGTCTGAGATCCCAGCAGTCTGATCAAGTGTAGAGATTCCTGGTAGCCCTTTTGGTGGAATTGTGGAAGAGGAATTAGTTAAGAAAGGGAGAAGCATATTGTCTGAGACAGGAACCCAGGGTGCAGTTCCCAGGTGTGGAGAGTTGATACTCTTTGGACTTAATCTATGGTGCACCCTCTAGCTAAGACCACGCTGTCTGTAAGCTGCCCCATTTATCTATGTTGCACAGAAGAAAAGGATTTCCTGTCTTACTTTCTGTATTCTAGATTGGGAGGATTCCATTTACCTTTCGGGTAAGAGGAGAATGGAATGAGGTGGGAAGTGCCTGGCAAAGTCTGAAGGCCGAGAACAGGGCACTAAGTTCTGATTTCCTGTTTACTGAGTGGTAGGCACTTAGTAGGCACTTGATAGGCACTATGTCATTTCGCCCTCCCACCTACCCTGTGCAGTATTATGATGATTGTCCTCATCTTATAAGTGGGATTTACAGGTGGCAACTGACTGCTGTAGACTCAGAGCTAAAACAGGGCTGAGCTAGGATTTGAACTGGTGCTGGAGAGTGGAGTTGTGCTTCTTTCCCAACTCCGTCTTCTGGGTTTTGTTTACCTATTATTGTAAGTTCTTCTACAGTAGGGCTGTGGCTCATTCATCTCTTTAGTTCCAGGCTGTTACTTGGTAAGGCACATAGTAGGCGTACACTTAACCGTTACTAAATAGAAAAGAGCTGCATGTATGAATACACGAGTAAGTGGATGGGTGAGCAGACTGTTGTTGGCACCAAAGTGTAGAAGAGTTTCTGAAAGACAGCTAATGGCATTAATTGCATTGTTGGGGGTAGCAGAGGTTTTTATTAGCACTCATGATTGCATACTGGGTAATGAGAAGTAAATATGCCTAATTGAGTGTGTTTGGGGAATGAGGTTAATGCTTGGAGGGCTGTATGGGATGCTGGGTTAAACATTGATGTACAGGCACCCTAATCAGTCCTTTCCTGGTTCTAATTGCTGAGAGCATCCCCCTCATTAAAATCTCATGGCAGGAGTGGGATTTTAAGGTGATTCTGAGAGTTACTGAGGAAATAGAAGGAAGGAGTAGCAGGCTATAGCAGTTTATTGTCCAAGGGAGATGGCTGTGTGTAGAAGGTGGGTGATTAAATGGGACAGCAACAGGAAGATTTCTGTGTGGTAGTTTTACCAGCTGTCAGGCTCCTGGTTTCCCTTTGGTTTGAAGGTGGGGTCATGTGATGGATGGTGTGAACTCTGTAGATAGATCTATTGATACAGCATGAGTATGACCACTGGGGCCCAAGCATTCAGAGCCATGGACTTGGGCCAATCTTGTGTGTAAGTGTTACTCATGGACTGAAATTCTTCTTAAGAACTATAGACCCAAGGCAATCAAATAATAGCTTGCTCATAAATTCGCCATCCAACTTTCACTTATTCAACAAATATTTATTCACTACCTGTTCTGAAAGCTCGGGATACACAGAGGGCAAAATGGCAAAGCTCCTCCCAGAGATTTCAGTTTGGCAAGAGAGATAGAAAATGAACTAAATAAGTAGATTATGTCGTGTGTTAGAAAATGTTCAATGCCCCTGGGGAAAAGAGCAGAATGTGGGGCCGTGGTGTGCTGGGCAGATGAAGGAAGCGTGGTGGTAGTGGCAATATGTAATCTGTTCCTCAGTGGAGAAAGCCTTATTGAGACAATGAAATTTGAGCTTAGAGTTGATGGAGATGAAGAAGCATTTCAAGATGAGAGGATGCATAGAACTAGAGCTGTAAGGTGTGATCACGTGTAGCTTGTTCCAGGTAGAGCAAGAAGGTGAGTGTGCATGTGGCACACTGCGTGGGGAAGATCACTGAGGGACATCCTCAGATGGGAACAGGGTGTAGCTCAGGTGACAGTCTGCCTTAAGGGCGGGCACTTTTACTCTGTGCAAGATGGCAGCCGTTGCAGAATTGTAAGCAGATGCATGACTTGATCTGACTTATGTCTTAAAAGGGTCAGTCTGGCTGCTGTGCTGAGAATAGACCTTACTAAGGCAAGGGCTCAAGCAGGAAGACCTGTGAAAGGCAGTTGTAATGGTCCAGCAGCCCCAAGCCAGGCTCTAGTGGTGGAGGTGACAAGAGTGCTGGAAGATGCTGGATGTATTTTCGAGATAGAGAGCCAGCAGGATTTCATGGTAGATTGCATGTGAGGTGGGAACAAAAAAATGAAAGAAGGACCCTTTTTGGGCCTGAGTTACTGGAGGGATGGAAGTGACTTCCACTGAATGGAGAAAACTCCAGAGGAGTGGGTTTAGAAAGGAAAAACAGGGTTTATTTGGACATGTTAAGCCTTCGGTACTTGCTACACATCTGAGAGATGCTGTTTCATTTAGGACCCTGGAGTTTGGAAGAGATGTGAGCTGAAGATATGTATTTGGGAGATATTAGCATACAGTGTAGATATTATTTAATGACATGAAATTGAATGAGAGTCCCCAAAAGAATAAAGACGGGGGGCAGAGGGGACCAAGGGTTGAACTGTTCAGTTCTCAGAGATTGAAAGAAGAGAAAAATTAGTGATGATTCAGGAAAAAGAGTGATGAGAAGCCTGGGAGGAAAACCAGAGTAAAGCCTTGCGAAGACAGCATATCGAGGAGACAGCCGTCAGCGGTGGACGGTGAAGTACAAGAGGATCAAGAATGGACCAGGAGATTTAGCAACCTGGGTGCTGCTAGTGACCTTGGCTCTGAATGGCAGCTTTAGACATGGACTAGGGGCAAAAGTCTGAAAGAAGAATCAGAGGAGGGATTGCAAGCAAAAATACAGACAAGTCTTTCCAAAACGCAGCCCATTTTCCTTCAGTATCCCCACCACTGACTATGTGCTGTGTGGTTTTAGTCAGTGCTATGTTATGGATTCTGCTCTTTCTCCTCATGCTACATCATGATTATTGGAGGGATGTTGCATAGTCTTCATATTAATCATGTTTAACTCATGGAGACATTTTATGTAGGTTGTAGGACCTTATATCTTCATGTATGCTGTATGAATACATCTGAACACATAAAACTTAAGTGCTGCATGCCCGTTGCTAGCCTTTTGGGAGTTTCCCCCATTTACTTAGGATTATGACTAGAGAAAGACTCTTTATATGTCCTTGTTTTTCTTTGGGATGATTTTCTACAGATGCATTTCTTTTTTTTTTTTTTTTTTTGGCACCGGGGATCGAATTCGGGACCTTGTGCTTGCAAGGCAGGTGCTGGAACCACTGGGCTAAATTCCCGGCCCCTACAGATGCATTTCTAAGTACAGTCAGCCTTCCATATCCATGGGTTCTAAAACTGTGGAGTAAAAATATCTGGAAAAAAATTGCATCTGTACTGAACATGTACATGCTATTTTCCTTGTCATTATTTCTTAAACTCTATAACTATTTGCATAACATTTACATTTACTAGGCATTATAAGTAGTCTAGAAATGATTTGAAGTATAAGGGAAAATGTTCATAGGTTCTATGGGATATAAATCCCCACACATACTTTTTTTTTTTTTTAATGCTAAGTGTGGAATGTAGAGCTCCACACCTGTCAGGCAGGCACTTTACCACTGAGGTACATCCATATACCCTAGTACAACTCCGTTTTATATAAGAGATTTGAGCACTCACATAGTTTGGTATCCCCAGGGATCCTGGAACTCATCCTGACTATAGAAGATTATTAAAGGTTGTATATATTTGGGGTGGAGTTGGCACCTATTCCTGGATTGATGAGTATTCTCAAAGTTTGGGTCAGAGTTTGCCACAAAGCATAAGGGTACTGTTTTCCTCTTATTTTCATCAGAATGAGGCTATTTTCACTTCTTTTTGATTGTTTTATAAATTTATCATATGTTTAGCATGTTACTTCATTGTTTTAAATTTGCATTTCTTTGCACGGTAACAAATGTTGATGTTCTCCAAATGTCCAGTTGTTTTTTTCTTTCTTTTTTTTTGGTACCTAGGATCGAACTCAGGTCCTTGTGCTTGTGAGGCAGGAGGCAGAACCACTGAGCTAAATCCTTGGCCCATTTGTCCAGCTGTTTTTTTTTCTTTGGTACCAGGGATCAAACTCAGGTCCTTGTGCTTGCAAGGCAGGTGGTGGAACCACTGAGCTAAATCCCTGGCCCAACATTTTAGGGTCTCCCCATACCTTTTTTTTTTGGTACCAGGGACCACTGAGCTAAATCCCCGGCCCCTGTCCAGCTGTTTTAAGACAGTTGCCTTTGTCATTGCTGCAGCTTTTGGAAAGTACAGTGTTGTCTGCCTGTGGGTGCGTTTGTGTTTGTGTGGAAAGCAGATGTGCGGCGTGTGTAGGAAGGAGGGAGCTGCGTAGAGCTCCTGAGAGTGGGGCCCCATGTGGCGCGTGGAGAACGAGCTGTGGAATGTGTGTGGGTACAGCCTTGGAGCCTGGGACGAGATACCCGGGCGCGGTCATGCACTAAATCAGCTGAATGTTTGTTGCCAGTGGCTGCCTTTTGGGGAGAGAAGGAGAAAGGCATGGGGATATGATGTTTAAGGAAGTAAACTTTGTCGTATGCTGAATTGTTAAATCGTGTCCATGTATAATTTGAACAGAAATAAGAACAAAAAATAGCCAGCTAAGTTTACCTCCAAGAGCCTGCCCAGGTCTAAAGTTACCTATTTTGGTGAGATAAACTTGAGAAGGATAAGAGTACCAGCAGAAGAGCTGGACTATGACCAACTCAGAAGTAACAGCATCTAACACAGCTCTTTTGAGCCAATGAAGGAGTGTTTAAAAAGCTGACTGCCCCTAAAAGATAGTTCTTTCAGGGCTGGGGATTTAGCTCAGTGGTTTCGCCACCTGCTGCGCAAGCCCTAGGACCTGAGTTCGATCCCCTGTATCGTACCAAAAAAAAAAAAAAAAAAAAATCGTTCTTTCAGCAGTGGCTGGTACAACTGGTATCCACATGGAAAAAGAAAATAGCACCCCTCTACTTCTACCCCTGCCTCACGCCATATGGGAACATAAACACTAAATGGACTAAGACCTTTTAGGTCTAAGACCTAAACTTAAATGCAAAAACTATAAAACATACAGAAAAAAACAGAAGGGAAAATCTGTAAGATTTTAGGGTAAGTAAAGTTTTGTTTTTGTTTTTTGTTTTTTGTCTTTAGGCAAGTCACAAGAGTACTAACCATACAAGAAAAATTGATAAATTAGGCTTCATCAAATTACAAACTAGTTTTCAAAGGCTGCCTTTGAGAAACTGAAAAAGGAAGCCATTGATAAGGAAAAAATATTTGCAATACATGTATCTGACAAAGGACTCATATTCAGAATATAAAAAGAACCCTTATAATTTGATAGTGAGAGCCAAACAACCCTATAAAAATAGGGGCCAAAGATTTAAACAGACATTTCATGAAACAAAGAGAGATAAATGGCTAATAGACACATTAAAATGCCCTTTATAGCATTGGGTATCAGGGAAATGCAAATTAAAATTACAATGTACCATTTATACACCCTACCATAACGCTAAATTAAAAAAAAATTGACAGTGCTATTAGCAAGGATGTAGGAATTAGAATTCCTCTACATTCTCACTGATAGTGAAAATGTAAAATGATGCAACCATTTTGTTTTGTTTTGTGTTTTTGGTACCAGGGATCGAACTTGGAACCTCATGCTTTCGAGGCAGGCGGTGGAACCACTGAGCTAAATCCCCGGCCCTGTGCAACCATTTTGGAAAAGAGTTTGTTAGTATTTTATAAAATTCCACATATATCTACCACATAAACCAGCAACTCCACCCCTGGGTATTTTTGCCCAAGAAAAATGAGAACATCTGCACAAAGACTTAAACACACATGTTCATGACAACATTGTTCACAATAATCCAACATGAGAAGCAATCGAAAAGGTTATGAGAAAGTGAAGTGCTATATATTCATGCAATGGAATATTATTCAATGATATGACAACATGAATGAGTCTCAAAAACCTTATGCTCAGTGAGAAAAGCAAGATCCAAAGAATGTCTGCTGTATGATTACATATATCCAGTAGGCAGGCCTGGGAGGAAAGGGAGGGCTGGCAGGTCATGACTAGGAAAGAGCAGAAGGGAGCACTGGATAAGGGGAATATTCTACAAATATCTGAAGGGGTGGTTTATAGTGTGTGCATCTTGTCAGACTGTACACCTTACTTGCCTTTCTTTGTACTTAAACTCTGCCTAATGAAGCTGATTTCAGCAGCATATGTTGCCTGCTTCACTCTGCAGGCCAATTTAAAGGAAATGGTATGTGGGTGTTGTGTTTGTCTATGTAACCATGAACAGTAGTACCTTGGTTCACAAACTTGATTCTATGATTTTGCTCGAAACCCAAGTAGGGTGAGAACCGAATCAAGTTCACAGGTTAGGTGCAGTGTTGAATTTGGGTTGGTTCTTCCAGTTTGGTTTGCGACCAGAACCGTGGAGAGAATTGAGTTCATGAACCGAGGTGCCGCTGTATTTATATTGATTTATACTACAGAAGCAAGCATGGACCACCACAAGATGGTAGTGAAGCCACCTGGCTTGCCTAGGCCTCTAGTTAAGGCCCTCAGATAACTTTATTTTCCAGGAGCAAGACTCAGGTCTGAGGCCTGAAGGAAAGTGGCCCTCGCAGAGTGAATCTAGAGGGCCCAGAAGAGGATCCTTTTTGGAGGCGGGTACTGGGGGTTGAACCCAGGGCCAGGCTCTAAGCTACATCTTCGGCCCTTTTTATTTTTTATTTTGAAACATGGTCTCACTAAGTTGCTCAGGCTGGCCTCAAACTTGTGATCATCCTGCCTCAGCCTCCCAAGTAGCTGGAGTTACAGGTGTGAACCACCGTGTCTGGCTCTGAGTTCAGCATCTTACCTGCCACCGCAGCTCACCAGCCTCAGTGGCCACACAGCCCCTTTGTGTTCCATCTCTTAGATGCTGGCTGTTACTTTCAGTGGCAACCTTTTGGTGGAAATTATTGGGAGAGCTTTGTAAATGACCATTGCCTTGTTCCCGTTCCCAGAGGCTGAGATTTAATTGGTTTGGGAGCGTGGCCTGGGCATCAGCATTTAAAACATTTCCCTGGTTGATTCTAATGTTCAGCCAGGGGTTCTCAGCTACACCTGCCTGTCACAATGGCCTGGAAAATATGTATGTGTGTGTGTGTGCGCGTGTGGCTGAGGTTGGGACCCAGGATTTTATGTAAGTACTCTGCCACTCAGCTACACACCTTGTCCTGAAGAAACTTTTTTTGTTTTTATCTTTTTTTGTTGTTTTTTTGAGACACGGTCTTGCTATGCAGCCCATGCTAGCCTTGAACTCACTTTTCCAGAGCCTGGGCCTGGAAAAACTTTATAAAGTCAACATTTGTGTTGACTCCTGGGAATTCTAACTAGTGTTCTGGGAAAGGGCTCAGGCCTGTTTTTGTTTTGGGAAACTACTCAGCTAATTCTAAAGTTCAGCAAAGACCCAAAGTAGGGCCAGGGAGTTAGCTCAGTGGTGTCACAGCCTGCTGTGCAAGTACAAAGACCGGAGTTCAATCCCCGGTACCAAAAAAAAAAAAAAAGAAAAGAAAAGAAAAGAAAAAATAAACCAAAAAAGACCCAAAGTCACTGGCTCTGAGGCACAGGCTCAAGCAATTTTGCCAAGAATCTGCAGGGAAAGGCACTCTCATAGGCTGTTTTTGAGAACAGAAATTGGCAGAACCAGATTAGAAGGTAATCTGTTAAAATTTAAAACATGGAGCCATTGGTGGTGGTACACACCTATAATCCCAGCACTTGGAAGGCTGAGGCAGGAGGATCACTGAGTTCGAAGCCAGTGTGGGCTAGCCTGAACTACATAGTGAGACCCTGTCTCCAAAAAAGCAATAAAGAAAGGAAGGAAGGAAAAGAAAGGGAAAGGTTGGGGGAGGTAGGGAAGGGGAAGAGGGGTGGGGAGGGGAGAGGAGGAGAGGAGAAAAGAAAAAAGTACCCTCTAACCCAATAGATTTTCTTCTAAGAAATCTGCCCTGCCTAAATCGATGCACCTTGAGGCCATGATGTTGCACCTGAGTGGGCCAATAGTAGTCCAACTGCTTGTGTGCAAGGAGAAAGAATCGCCAAGCATGCACCTTAGTCAGTTTATTGAAGATTTCGGGGCAGCCGCAGGAACAGGTGGAAGGGCAAAAGGGGCGGGGGCGGCAAAGGAACAAAGGGACTAGGGCGTGCCGGGAAGAAAAGGGCTCTGTCTAACTCAGGCTTCCCGGATTTACAGGTCAGGCGCCTCCCACCTCTCACTGCAAGCACCTGCCATCTCCGGCGAGCTCGAGCTCCCGCTTAAGCCCCAAGGAAAGGGGGTCACTGCGCCCCTGTTTCTAACTGCACTAATAGCGTTAAGTGAGATGCATCAGGCACAGGAGCTTAAATACCGCACGGTTTCTCTTACATGATAAACACAAAGTATCAGTAATTTAAACAGGAAATAAAGATAGACTGTAGGAAACCGGAAGATAGATCTTTTCCAAATGGGAAGAGGTAGGGGATCTAGAGACCAAGGAGAGGGCAGGGAAGGGGAATAAAGAATTGAGATGTTTTATGTACATGTACACATGAATGTGATCCTTATGTACTGCCAACGTGTACTAATAAAAAATTTAAAAATCTAAAAGAAAATCCGTCCTACAGAATTAGTAGCACAAATACATAGAAATGCATATTTAAGAATGCCACTGCAACCTCAATTGTGGTAATGAAATAAATGAAAGCAATCCAGAAGTTTTCCAACAGAGTTCTGGTTAAAAAACCCTCATGCCATGCCATGGAATACTACGAAGCTCTTTAAAAGATTATGCACATGCCAGCTATGGTGCTGCACACCTGTAATCCCAGCACTTGGGATGCTGAGCTCAGAGAATCACTGAGTTCAAGGCCAGCCTGAGCTACACAGTGAGTTCGAGGCCAGTCTGAACTCACCAGTGAGCCAAAAAACCAAAAACAAAAAATTAATGCACATATAAAGAAAGGTGACAGTATATAACATTTGGAGGTATAAGCAAATTCCAGGCCACTATTGAACTAAATATAACTTCATATTATTTATTTATTCATGTAAAAATAACTGATAAAAAGGGCCGGGGATTAAGCTCAGTGGATCCGCCGCCTGCCTCACAAGCGCAAGGACCTGAGTTCGATCCCCAGTACCAAAAAAAAAAAACCCCAAAAACAACAAAAAAAATAACTGATACATAAACTGATTTTTATTTATTGAAAGGGCAATATGTTTTAGTGTGTGAGACTCCTAATAACAGTACCTTCTGGGGAGTAGGAATGGAAAGATGGAAACTCTCACTTCTTATTTTATAAATTGGTAATGGTAGAATCATGGGATTTTTCACTGAAAATTTTATATGGATATTTAAAATATATATATATGCTTATATCTGTATGTGTATGCACGTACGTGTGTATGTATGTGTTTATGTATGTGTGTATATATGTTTCTTTTTGTGGTCTTGAGGGTCAAACCCAGAACCATGTGTGTACTAGGCAAACACCACCCTTGGGCCACACCCACAGACATAAGGTTTGTAATTTTTAGATTTTGGTTTTGATCTTTGGGGATGTAGCTCAGTTTTTACATTTGAGGGTGTGGTAGATTGCTTGCCTACACACACAGTGCCCTGGGTTTGATCCCCAGTCCCCCTACACACACACACACACACACACACACACACACACACATACACATACACACTTACTTTAGAAACCATCTCTAAGCTGGTTATAGTGGTGCACACCTGTAAGCCCCACAGTGTAGGAGAGGCTGAGGCAGGAGGATTGCAAGCTTGAGCCTGAACAGCTTAAGGAGAGCGTGTCTCAGAAGAAAAAAACAAAAAAAACAGGGCTGAAGATGTAGCTCAGTGTGAAAGGCCTGGGTTCAATCCCCAGTACTGGATGAAAATCTCTAGCTTTGCCTGGACAGGGTGGACCTGAGCAGTGCAGTCTGCCAGCTAGAGGGGTAGTGCTGGTGCCCACGAGGACACACATGTCCGAACCCCAGGGGCCCCACACCTGCTGCTGGGAGATGGGCCCCAAGCCTCTGCCCGAAGCCCAGCTTCCTGCCTTCCACCCTCCCCGCCCCCTCTCTTTTTCTCAGTCTTGTAATTGTTCCTCCCTCTTGCTAGTTGAAGGGATATAAAGCTTCCCTCATGGGAAGCAATTTTGTGGTCCCTCTCAGCAATCTTTAGACCTTCTTCTTTTTTTTTTTTTCTTTTCTGAGAAGGAGGAGAAGGATCTTCAAGAATTGCCATTCTGACTGTTCCGAAATTGGGCCTAGATAGTGGCTTAGGTTTTGCTTGCCCCCGAATGAAAGTAAAACTCTGAACACCAATAATTTGGTCTCCTGGCACAGTGGTGCAGGGCCCATGACTGCCCTCGGTAGGTACAGAAGTAGATTTAGAGAGGTTCTGCAGCCTGCCCCGCGTCACACGGCAATCGGCAAGGATGAGAACTCCGGCCTCTGCTCCAGGTCTTTCTCCTTCTCCCTGGAGATGCTCACTGGACATGTGTAGGAGGAATGAGGGCTGCAGGAGGCACAGACTTCACTGTTCCAGAGCCAGGCACATGCCATGCATGAATGAAGCAGATCAGGTTTTGCTCGATGTGGCAAATTGTGGATGCAAGGTAGCCAGATCTTCTGAATGATCAAGAGAAGCCATAAAGCAGGATGTTGGTGAATATGGCTGCCTATTTTTATTCACTAGTAGCCCATTCAAAATTAATAAAATTCTTTGAGGTAAGCAAAAAACAAAAAAGATCTTTCTACAGACTGGAAAAAGCAAATAGCCATGATTGTACAGCTCTGCTTTGTCGTCAACCTCTCCTGCCCTACCTTACAGTTAGGAGGTGACTTAGCACAGCTCACACGCCCTGACTTTTAGACATTGCTTTGTCACTTTCATGTTTGCTCAGCTGTATTTTTAAAGGTCTTTTTTCCCCTCCAGCCAGGGATTTAGCTCAGTGATGTTGCGCCTGTCTCGAAAGCACAAGGTCCTGAGTTCGATCCCTGGTAGGGGGCGGGGGTGTGTGTGTTTTTCCCCTCCAGATTATAACTGTATGTGTTTATTGTGCACATAATTTGTAAAAATAAAAAAGCATGAAGAAAAGTATCTTAGCACTCCATTGACTGATATTTTACCATTTCATATTATTTTTGAAGATATTTATTTGATAAATACAAAAGTACTTATTCAGATTTGCACCCTGCATTTCTACTCATTTTTTATCCTAAGCACCTTTCTTTCAATTTTGTTAATTTGTGTCCCTTTTGTTGTTGTTAATTTATTTCCAAAGACATTATTTTTAATAATGCCTTGTAGTACATTATGTAAATAAAGCATACTTATTCAAGCAGTTATTTCCTGTGTATCCTTGAACAAGTTACTTAACCTGTGTCTCAGTTTTCTCTCATATAATGGGGAAGAAACAGTCTTCCTTACAAAGTCAGTGTAACGACTGAAGAAGGTAATACATTTGAAATACTTAGAAGAGTGCTTGACATAAACATTAAATACGTACTTGCTATATGTTAGTTTTGTGCAAATGCATCTTTGAATTTTAAAATATTTTTCATAACTACTATAAGGAGGAATTATGAAGAGTATTAACATTTATAAGGCTCCTAATCTGTGTGGTCATAGAACTCTTTAGTAACCCTGTTGTACTTTATACTTCTTAGCAGGGCACAGAGTCCTTACTTGTCCACATTGTCTAAAGCATTACTGCTTTATTCTCCCCCGCCCAAGCTGACCTCAAACTCACAGTGATCCTCCTGCCTCAGCCTCCCGACCTCCCGAGTGCTGGGATTACAAACTTGTGCCACCACACCGGGTTTATATTCCTCTCTTTGCTCTTCCCTCAATAATTGAGAATCTGTGATGCCATTGAGCTTTTTTAAACCTGGTCTTTCTCCTGTCTGTTCTCAAGAGATCGACTTTCACTTAGGAAGTTGATCCTGGTTTACTTTTTGTTTCCCAGCTGATCCAGATGGAGACGCCCTGCCGACTGTAAATGAGTTGCACGCGTTTGCGTTGACTGTGAACTGCTCTGCGCTGTGTTTCTTTCCTGGCAGTGGCTCCCAAGGCCCCGGATGCAGCAGGCGCTAGTGAGACGCTAACTCGGGGTCTCGGTCTTGTTGCAGAAACTACGCAGATCGAGGACCCGCGGGTGCAGTGGCGGCGGGAGCAGGAGCACATGCTCAAGGACTACCTGGTGGTGGCCCAGGAGGCTCTGAGCGCCCAGAAGGAGGTCTACCAGGTGAAGCAGCAGCGCCTGGAGCTCGCGCAGCAGGAGTACCAGCAGCTGCACGCCTTCTGGGAGCACAGGCTGGGCTCCCAGGTCAGCTGTGAGTACTTCCCTCCCACGCGAGCGCCGCGCTGCTGCCTAGCCCCTCCGGTCTGCCCGGTCTCCACCTCCACTCCTTGTCCACACGACCCTCCCCTCTCCGCTCTCTCTGCTCCCACCTGTGCGTTGCAGATGGTTCATTGGCCGTGTGTTGCCTTGTCCTTTCCATTTTCATTTGTGATCATCCCAGAGCGCCAAGCCTCAGTGTCTGGGGAGGTGGGGAGCTGCAGTCTAATGGGAACATCAGTGTGTGAAGAGGGAGCTCTTCAGTGGATGGCCATGACCATGACGTGTACATTCACCACAGGGAGAGTGCGTGCAATGCCATGGAATGGTACACTTCAAAATGGATAAATGGGAAATGTATGTAAAGTGTGTTTTACTGCGTCTTAAAAACAAGCAAATAACCCTCAGTGCCTTTACATTCATCTTTCGATGGCCCACAAAGCTCTTCATGATGAGGCCTCTCCTGGCTTCTCCTGCCTCCTCTCACACCCTTGTCTGTAGGCTCCAGACACACTGAGTTATACACGCACACACACACACACACACACACACTGTGCTCACACACCCACACCGCTCTATTGCCTACCCTGGGCTTTTCAACCTCAGGGCTTTTGCATTTGCTCTTCTCCTTGTCAGAATGCTTTTCTGTTGATCCATTTGCCAAGCAAGCTGCTTCTCCTCCAAGAGATTATCACCTCTGAGAGGCTTGCTTTGACAGCACTCTTAAAATCCCTCTTCCCCAGCGTTAGTCTTGCTCGTGGCTCTCTTAATTTTCTAAACTGCGCGTAGCACAGTACATCTGCTTCCACTAGAATACAGGCTTTGTAGGCCATGGCCTTTACCTTATTATTCGACCTGGGGTCTAAGGAGCATGCAGGCCTGCTAGTGTCCCCCTTGTTCTTCTTTCCCAGTGAGGTGCCGGACTGTGGCCGTAAAGAGCATACTGACTCTCTCCTGTGTGCTGGGACTTCTGTCTTTTGCCACAGTTTTTAACAACCAAAGCTTTGTTGCATTTCTTGAATGCTTGTTACAAGTTACATGGCACTCTGCTGCAGTCTTGAATACACTATTTTAGGTCATCCTCCTAACAATTCTGTGCAATTCAGCTATTAATTCAAGTGCAATAAATATCTCCCTTTAGCAGACAAGGAAGTAAAGTTTAGGATCAGCAGTATGCCCTGGGTCTTCCAGCTGCTGAGAGGCAGTGATGAGCTGCCAACCCATTCCGTCACCACCCCCTACATTTTCACTGTGGGCCAAGCCTTGGGGACCAGCCTTTGAATGTGATGGCGAGGTCCCGTGGTTTGGTTGCGCCACTGGACATACTTCCTGTTTGAAGCCCATGCTTTGGGAAGCTCAGCCTGCTGACAAGATGGGGCAAACCCTGCGGGGTCACTCACTGCCCCATGGCAACTCAGGAAAACTCCCAGAATGTCAGAGACTGTAGAAAGGAACTATGTTGCATTCGTTAGCTATTTTGGGGTCAGAGAATACCCTAAAGCCTGTTGTGACGGTTTTAGTGCTGCATCTGTCCTCATCAGCTTGAGCCACCATAACAGTACCATAGATGAGTTGGCCTGTACCTCACACATTACCTTTCTCACAGTGCTGGAGGCTGGAAATCCGAGCACAAGGTGCTGGCCTGGTTGCTTGGCTCACAGGTGGCAGCCTTCCCACTTTGGTTGGGACTGAGAGACAGACTGCAGGCTCTCTGGTGTCTGCTCTCTGGTCACCAGGACCTCATCATGACAGCTTAGCTGTGTGATCTCATCTAAACCTAATTATCTCCCAGAGCCTCCATCTCCAGGTACCATCACTTTCAGGGTTAAGGCATGAACTTAGGAATTTGGGGGAAGATGCCATTCAGTGCATAATATTATCATTACCTTCATCCTGAAAAGGAATTATTATTGTCCCTGGTGAAACTCAAGTTTGAAAAGGTGAAGTGATCTTCTTTTTTCTCTTTCTCCCTAAAGTTCCATGGTCTGAAAGGTGACAGATGTATATAAAAACACATCTCCCAGAGGTGGGGATTTAGCACAGTGGCACTGCACCTGCCTGGCAAGCACAAGGTCCTGAGTTCAATCCCCAGTACCAGAAAAACAAAACAAAAAAACCACATCTCCCAGCTGGGCCTGGTGGTGCACTCCTGTTATCCCAGCACTCGGGAGGCTGAGGCAGGAGGATCACCAAGAGTTTGAGGCCAGCCTAGGCTACATGGTAACTTCAGGGCCAGCCTGAAGAACTACAAAGTAAGACCCTGTCTAAAAAATAAACAAAACAAAACAAAAAACAAAAAAACCCTACATCTCCCTACTTTTGGGGGGCAGGTCTTTAGATGGTCCCAAAATACTACCCCACAGATTC
The DNA here is from genome assembly GCF_053883595.1 of Heterocephalus glaber. NCBI lineage: Eukaryota > Metazoa > Chordata > Mammalia > Rodentia > Bathyergidae > Heterocephalus > Heterocephalus glaber. The sequence continues at coordinate 21,140,248 of NW_028258377.1, read as the reverse complement.
TTACAAATTTCAGAGGGTAAAGTGTGCATTCCCATTTTAGAGGTGTGGGACCACCATGTTTATCCTCATAGGAGACCAGTTGACCTCTCATGCCATCCGAGAGGTCATCCGATTTGACACAGAAAAATCCCCACCGAGGTGCCCTCACCAAGATGCTTAATCTGAATCTAATTATGAACCCAGCCAGACAAATCCGCAATGTAGAAGAGACTGCAGGATAATTGGCCTGGATTTTTAAAAGCCTGAAGAGGCATACCAACCAAGTGAAATGTTTGCATTTCGAAGTAGAACCCGCACTGGGGGAGAAACAGCCATCGAGACATTCTCAGACGATTGGAGAATGAGTTTCCTGAGGTGTGGTAATGACATTATGGATATGTGGGAGAATGTCTTTGTTTTTAGAAGATGCATGTGGTATCTTGTCTGGAAATTATTCATAAAGATCGGGGTTGGGGAGGGAGAGGAAACAAGTGATATCGAGCTAGATGTGGACGATGCATTGATGGCTTTGCATAGGGTATGGGTTTTCATCTTTTGCCATAGTTTCTAGTCATCATTTGTTGAAGGTTTACTGTGAACCAGGCACCCCACTGAGAGAAAAAATTAGGGTTGGGGGAGGGATGGATGGAACAAATGTGGAAATGTGTCAGAAACTAGTAGATCTAGGGCAACAATTTATCAGTGCTTATTATATTACTTTCAAATTCTGCATGGATATAAAGCTTTCAAAATTAAAAATCAGGAGGGAAAAGGAGTCTGGTCAAGAGTCGTACATAAGAATGAAGCATTCCCTGGAGAAACACTGTCAGGGGAGGTGGGATCACTGGAGCCTGTGGTCAGAGGCCCTGGGCTACGTGTCCCTTCCAGCAGTCCTGCTGACTCTTAGGGGAGTCTCAGATGACTTATGTTTATATAGTACCATCGTCCGACAGGTCCATTTGAGGTTTTCTCAGCCACAGCACTACTGACATTTTAGGCTGGGCAAAGCTTCACTGGATATTATAGGATTCGGGCAGCATTGATGGTCTGAACCCACTAGAGGCCAAGAGCACCTCATTCCAAGTGATGACAAACGGATGCTTCTAGATATCTCCACTTGTCCCCTCAGAGACAAAACTGCCCCCAGACAAAAACTACTATTCTAGAGAAAGCACCCCGCAAGTTTTCCTTAGAACATGTTGATGGCTCGATAAATATTCTCATGGAGACGAGGCGCATCACATGATATTTTGAGTGTGGGTACTAGAACCATACCGCCTAAATTCAAATCTAGGTTACACAGATTATCAGCCAAGCCGCACGGTGCAAATTATGCCACTCCTGGGCCTCAGCTTTCTTTATATATATAAAATTGATCTAAGATGTGTTATGTACAGGTACCAACTCCTCATGATGAATGTAATCATGTACTGCAAATGTGTACTAATACAAATTTTTAAAAATTGATCTAATAATAATATCTTTCATAGGGGTATTCTGGGACTTAAGCTAATAAAGTACCTGGGATAGTATGTATCATATTTTAAGCTCCTAATAAATAACAAAATTCATTGGCATTGTTGGTGACAAAATTTTTTTGTTTGTTTTGAGATAGGTCTCAGTATGTGTTTCAGGCTGGCCTCAAACAGTGATCCTCCTGCCTCAGCCTCCTAAGTGTTGGGATTACAGGCTTACACCACCACACCTGGCTGGTGGCAAAAAATTTTAACAGATCTCTGGCACCAATAAAAATTTAAGCTGAGCATTCTTCATCTGAAAATCTAAAATCCAAAATGCTCCACGATCCACAAATGAGAAATTCCATACCATGAAACTTTATTTCATAGGCGAAGTTATTACAAATTTTATATAAAATTCCTTGTAAACCAGGTGTATAAGGTTTATATGAAACATAAATGAATTTCCCCTTTAGACTTGGGTCCCACCCCCCAAGATACCTCATTCTATATACTGCACATTTTCCAAAATCTGAAAGTCTGAAAGCCAAAAGACTTTCTCATAGCGTGCACTGCAGTTAGGAGTACTTGACCTGTAAGTACATGCCCAGAGGTAGGAAGGAAGTAAAGGTTGCAGTTCTTCGTATGACTTTTAGACATCCCCAAAAGCTACACTGGCCTCAGAGGCTACTGCCATTTAAGTGTTTTTGAAAGATCTTCCATCTGAAGGGACCAGAGTCATTCCAGGCACCTGGGTCTGAGGTCCCCACCAGACAGGAACTGGGGAGTTCCCCAGCCCATGCACCCCAGTTTAATGAGGTGTGACCAAAGCCTCAGCATGACACTTTCTTTGGGTTTTACAAGCCAGGTGTGCCTTCCAACTCAAGCTCTGCAGGTGACATACCGGTGAGGCCACATGCCTCTCCTCCAAACTCAAGACAGCTTGTGAGGACTTTGCCACCTGGATGTAGCTGCAGTGTCTCCTCGTAATAGGTGCCGCCCTGCCCCAAGTTGGAAACTTGTCAGTCCTCTGGTATCATCTCTAGGTCCTCGGGGAAGGAGAAGGGACAACATTTAAGGTGCACCTGTCCTATGCCTGGAGAGCAGTAGGCTAGTGCTCTGCCTGAGCAAGTTACCCCCACCCCACAAAATCCCACAAGATGATATTGTTCTCATTTTACAAAGAAACAGGCAAAGAAGAGCAAGTAAAGTCACAGTAGTATAAAGGGGCGCAGTTAGCCTTTATACCAGGTGTGTCTGACCTTAATTCTCCTTTAATTCACATTGGCCAGTTTAATGCAAAGGTTCTTGGGCCACACTTGGTTCCTCCCAGCCTCAGCAATGTTGAGGACTCAGGACTGTTGCATTCTTTTGCAAACTCACCATGCTCCTTCCTCTCTCTAGGCTTTGATTCCCTATTTGAAAAAGAAATGATTGAAACCACATGATTAAAACCATCAGTTGAACCACCCAGCTGGTAGTACTTGTTCCTGAAACTAAAAAAATACCAGATAAGACATTTTTTGAAAGGACCATATTCACAAGGACAGGAAGAACTGGGGAAAGAAAAAAGAGCAGTAAGTTTTGCAAGCTGCAAAGCAGTTGGACAGAGGGAAACCTGCTTGGGAGGCCTGAGAAAAGAGAAAACAATGGGCTGATAGTTAGGAAAACTAAAAACACTCTGTTCTCCATCCAGCACTGGTAAAAAAAGCCTTGGAGATTGGTGGCAGCAGCTTTCTGGAAGTGGGAGGGAACTGAGAAGGATCTCAGATGAAGAGGACTGGGTGAAAGTTGTTTTTGAGACAGGGCTTCAGATCCCCTCCCTGTATTGGTATAGCCGGCAACTACCCATCTGCAAGCTGGCAAAAGACTACAGGTTTATTTTCTGGTGAGAGTGAAACAGAGCTTCTGGACTAAAAGACACCAGGCAAGTTCAAACTGAACACTGAAAACAGTGATTATGTGAACATAGAGGAGGCTACTGAGAGCTTAGCCCTCATATTCTGTTCAATGCCCAGAATGGTGCCAGGCTATTGGCCTCTAGGCTGAACAGAAGAGTCTAGGAAATCTGACCAGAAAAGATATACCATGACACCGATGTTGAGGATTCCCGGATGAAACAGCCGGCCAAACCATGTACTGTGCGACTCACAGCAAGCTTCACTCCCATCAGCTTGGGATGTCCCTACTCTTGCACATAGGCTGATGGCCAAGGCTGCAGATGTCCCACAGCGGAAGTGATCGACTGACCACACGTTGAAGGGGGCAGAAGCAAGAAGTAGGCATGGAGGAAAAAACCACAGGAGAAGCCACACAGGTGTCAAGAACAGGGAGTTACATTTTAGAACAGAGAGCCTGCCAGTAACAACATGAGACATGGGAAATTAAAATCTGACTTCAGAAATGAAAACTCCTTAGGAAGACTGGATAATTAAAACTGAGGAAATCTTCTCAGAAGCAGAGTACAAATGTAAGAGATTAGACATGAGAGGGGGAAAAAAAGGAGCACTGGTCCAGGAGATCTACTGCCTGAGATTAAAAAGTGTTCCAGATGGAACAGAGGAAATAAATGAAGAACCATCCATGAAATAACTCAGAAAAATTTCTCGGAACCGAGAGAGTTTTTAAATGGAAAGGGTTCACATAGCACCCTGCACAATGGATGAAAATGAACACACCTGGATAGATCATGATGAAACTTCAGACCCTGGGAGCAATTCAACATCCTGAAAGCTTCCGGAGAGAAAAATCAGGTCACACAGAAGTGATCAGGACCCAGAATAGCTTTGGATTTCTCACAGTGATCTGGAAACCTGAAAGACAGTGGTGTAATGCCTTTAAAATGTTAAGAAAAGTCAGCTCTGACCTGGAATCCTATATCCAGCAAAACTACCTAAGTGTTGGGTAAAATAAAGACATTTTGAATTACACAAGCTTTCAAAAGGTTTATTTCCTGGGCTGGGAATTTAGCTCAATGGTGCCACCGCCTGCCTCAAAAGCACAAGGTCCCGAGTTCGATCCCCGGTACCAAAAAAAAAAAAGTTTATTTCCTTCACATTTTCTTTCTCAGGAAGCTGCTAGAAGTGGTGTTTTACCAAAAGGGGAGCAGATTCCAAAGAGGGAGACTCAGAGGATGCTGGAAAACCGTGAAGGAGGAGCTCAGTGCGGTGGCCTGTATTAGCCAGCATTCAGCTCACAGGGAAGCAGAGATGGCATTGGTGGAACACAGGCTGGCCTGGACTCCAAGAGAAAAGAGTTAGATAACCGGAAGAATGTGAGGATGAATTTGTGATGTTTGTAGAAACTAAGCAAATGTGAAAATAGCAATCATTAACTCCAGAGGGGGAATTTTTTTTTTTTTTTAATTGTGCTAGAAAGGAAGAGTAAGCAAAGTCAGCTGGCCGACTCCTCCCTGAACAATGTTTCCAGAGTAAAATGATGCAAACACTGATTGGGAGATTGCTTTCTCCCAAAGATTGTTGTGTCTTTTAGGAGCCAAGTGATGGGCACACAGGGATGGTGTAGAGGCTGGGGAAGGAAAAGAAACTAAGTCCTGTCCTCCAGATGAAGAAGTGAATAAATAATTCCTAAAACTGAAAAATCTAGCAGCAACCATACATACTATGAGTAGATACCTAGGGGCCTGCCTGAAGGGCTTGGGGTGTAGCTCAGTGGTAGAGCACTTGCCTAGCATTGTGAGGCCCTGGGTTTCATCCCCTGTACCAGAAAAAGAAAAACCCCTGAAAACTGGGAACGGCCAGGTGTGGTTGTACACCCTTGCAACCCCAGCACTCAAGAGGCTGAAGCAGGAGGATTACTATAAATTCAGGACCACCCTGAACCACATAAAATGAGAACCTGTCTCCAACAAACAAAAACCTGGAATCATTAAAAATGATTCCCTTTTGAGATATGAATCATAGGAATAAAGGCTGTAGAATGCTCTTTTTAAATAGCAAACATTATAGACATTCTACATTGGGCTGTTAAACTGTGTTCATACATAACTTTGATAGAAACTAAAAGTTATTTAACAAATGAGACAAGACAGTCTTGAAGGTCTTGTTTAAATATAAAGTTCCTTAGGTAGAAAGTAGCAAAGAGAGGCAGAAAGGGGAGGCTGGTGACCATGCCCGGATTGGAGCCTTGATGGTTTGTTTTTGAATTTGAATGTTTCTTTTGAGAAAATTGATTGAGCTGCACTCATAGGGTTTGTGCCTTTTTATGAATGTATTTTTTACTTCAGTAAAAAGCTTACTTACCAAATAAGCCCCAGTCCATATTCCGTTTGAGTAGATTTGGGTGCAGACTGCCCTTCATAGTAATACTCCTCAGCATGAGTATGAGCTCCTGGTGGCTCAGCTGACAGTTTTTCCTTTGTTGGCTTCCCTTCCTTCCAGGATTTCTGGACACGCCTAAGGACGGTGACATTCCTCAGGTCAGCCTTGACGGGACAGAACGGGTCCCTATAGCCACCCTCTCCTGTGCTTGCATGTGTCCGGTCCCTTTTTAGCAGCTCTTCTTCCTAGGCTGCTACCACAGCGCTCTTCGCATTCCCCGAAAGTCTCCTCCCATCCCCAGCAGCACAGCCTAGTGACCAAGGTCCTTGGCAGGATAGGTGCTCATAGAACAGCCCCTCCCTTTGATGACGTTTCTGTCCATCTCCCTGTCTTATTTCCACATTGACAACTTCTCTCCGCATTCACTGTGCTCTTGCTGCCAATCACAGGGTAGCAAACAGTGTGAACCACCTTAAAATGTCGTAGAAGTGTGGCTGTTTGGGAATATGCGTACAGCAATGCCTTCAGCTCTGTATTCAACCAGTTCTCTCCCTAAAACCCCCAAGTCCAGCAAAGACCAGAAGAAACAGCAGACGAAAGTGAAAACCTCAGATCTGGAAATGAAATCTCTCTATACCTTGAGTTGCAGTTCCATGGTCAAAACAGTCTTCAAGGCCCCCTCCACCCTGGTGTGGGCTCTGTTTGTCTCTTCCGGTAACCCCAGGACCCATCGTCACCATCACTGTCGTCATCGTTGGCGGAAATGCACCATGCTCATAGTTGCTTTCTCCCCCCTCTCCCAGTCTTCTTACATTTGTTCCCGTGGTTATATTCTTTATGTTACTACACAGAGCGGTTTTTTCCTTTGCCGACTTCCCAGTGTTACATTTTAGCTTTCGCCATTCGTAATCCAAAGGCCCACTGAACTACTTTAACCAAATCTGCAGAGCAGCATCCCCCCTTCATTACTGTCACTTTCACCTCCAGACTCTGGAAGTTGCCAGCATTCTCCAGATACATGCAATGCATCTCTAGCCTCAGAAATATCCAGGTCCTAGCAGGTAATTTCACTGCAGGTGATAGGCATGTGATGGTAAGTGGAAAATGCTCACTGATGTGATTAAGGACTCAGGAGAAATACATTTCTGGCCTCCCAAGAACCACTGTCCTTTTCTGCACAGGGGGGTCATATTTATCTTAAGGACACCATGTTCCTCATATCTGGCTGCTTCCCTCTTCACATGAAGAAGCTCAGAGCCACCTTAGGAAGTGGGACTTCCCGGTATGCATCGAGCCTTAATCTTATGCTTACTGAATGTTTACCTCCTTACCCTGATTTTTGCTTTGTCCCCACCTCCTTTTTCTCCTTGAAGTACATTTTACTCTATTATGTTCATTTTTATCATAAGCCGTAAGATCTTTTTCCAAGACATAACTATTATTTCAAAATTACCACAACATGATGGAACTGTAGAGAAACACAGGAAGGCAATTAGGGAAAAAATTAATTGCATTAAACTAGGAGGATTTGGGGTCATTTATTTTCCTTTTCAGATGTATTTTAATATAAAGGAGAAAATTAATAGTGTTTAGTAATTTTTTCTGATAAGAAAATTGACGTTCATGTTAGAAAATGTGGAAAACAGAATATCATTCATCATCTACCTCTCTAAGTATCAGTGTTATCTTTTTGGTACATTTCTTTCCAACCTATTTTATTTTTATTGTTCATTCAGTCCTGAGGATTGAACCTAGGCCCTCTTGCATTGCTGGGCAAATACTCTGCCATTGAGCTGCATGCCCATCACCCAGTCTGATTGACCGATTGATTGATTGATTGGTACAGGGAATCGAACTCAGGACCTCACACCTGCCAGGTTCTACACCACTGAACTACATCCCTGGCCACCCAATCATTTTAGACTCAAGTGTATTCATTTGTAAACTGTGTATATTTTGCAGTGTTAAATTATTTTTTATGTTTCTTTGTACACTGGACTTATTAAAACAGTAAGTTGGGTTTTTTTTCCAGTACTGGGGATTGTGCTTGTACTCAGGACCTTGCGCTTGTGAGGCAGGTGCGCCACCACTGAGCTAAATCCCCAGCTATAACAATAAGTTTTGGACATGTTGCCTTATTATTTGGTAGTTTTCTATGCATCATTTAAAATTTTAATTTATCATTTAGGATTTTTTGAGCCAGGGTCTCACTCTAATTCAGGCTGCCCTTGAACTCACTATGTAGCCCAGGCTAGCCTCAAACTTGCAGTGATCCTCCTGCCTCAGCCTCCTCAAGTGCTGGGGTTACAGGCATGCGCCACCATGCCAGGCTTCTGTACATCATTTTAAACTGTATATGTTGCATAGCCCCCATTTTTATGCGTGTATCATATTTATTTAACAAATCTCCCTTTGGACCTTGTGATACTTTTCTCTCATTACTGAGACAAAATACCTGACACCCAAAGTTAATGGGGGAAAGGTTTATTTGGGTTACAGTTCATAGAGATTTCGGTCCATAATCAGCTGGCTCCAAGGCCGGGTGGCAGAGGGGCAACAGTTCATGGCCACAGAAGAGGGCAAAAGCAACAAGGGAAGGGGGTGGGACTCTCAGCAGTGTCTTTCTGCCTCTTTTCTCTATGCAGACTACTAGAGGGGTGGCACTCACACCCTCAATCCTAGTGCCCTAGATCCTAGCATTGCACCATGAGTCAATTCTGGAGAAGCCCCACCTATGACTGCCTGAGGCTTTGAGGGGAACATCAAGATACAACCCATAACAGACCTTACAGAAATCACTTTGGACCTTAAGAAAAGCACCCCTACCCCCAAAGGCAACTGTGCTGAAATGCCTTTTTTTTTCTTTTCTCGTTACAGTGGTCTCTGGCTCATCCTCCAGCTCTAAGTATGACCCTGAGATCCTGAAAGCAGAAATTGCCACTGCAAAGTCCCGGGTAAGGCCTCTTCACCTTTGTCCAGGTTTGGGTCCAAGCCTTGAACCCAGCCATAGGCCAGAGTAGATGCTCATCCAGCTGTGGTGGCCAGTGCTGACCAACAAGCTCCAAATGACAGCAGCAGTGGCAGTAGTTGTAGCCCTAGTAACAGCTTCCATTTCATGATTGCCATATACCAGCCACAACACTGTGGTCTCTGCTTCCTGTGTACCATCTCACATTTTTGCAATGACACCATCAAGTAGCTGCTGTCATTTTCTGCATTTTAAAAATGAACAAACAGAGCCTTAGGGGAGCTAAGAAACTTAACCAAGGTCATGTGAGACTCAAATCTTCTGCCAAAGTTCTTAGAATAGTGTATTTGCTTCCTAGTTTCTGCTTTTTCTGTATTATCTTAATTCTTGATTACCTTGTGGGGTAAGTATTATAATGCTCATTTTACTCCCAGGAAATCTAAGGCACAGCGGTTCAATGGCTTACTCTTGGTAAAGTCAATATTGGGAATATTGCTTTAGTTTAACTCAAAGTAGTTACTGCAACTCAGATGCCTAGAAGAAACCCTACATGGGGGAAGTCGGGTGGGGAAGAGGCAGGAGAGTCTGGGATTGCTGACTGGGAGAGGTGTGCCCTATCTCAGTGGACAGTGGAATTTCAGCTCTAGTCTGTTTTACCGATGCCACAATGCAGGCTCCATATTGCCAGATCTTCAGAGATCTTTAGAAAGGAAGTGTATAGCTAGGCTTATGATGTGAGATCTCTGATATTTAATTACTAGCAACTCATTTTGAAAATTTATTAGTACTTGCAGACCAAGCAAGCCTTCCTACAGGCTGGATCTGGCTCTTGGGCATGTCTAGCCTCTAAAGTTGTGTGCGTTGTTTTTCATCCTCGTGTCCTTTCTTTGCTTTAAGTAATATGCCCCCACCCCCAGGATTGCCATTGTCCTCATGCATCAGAACAGGAGAGAGAGCCTCAGAATGGCTCTGATGGTTCCATAGAGACAAGTGGGAAGGCCCAGCTCTGTCCCAAGTGGGTTGGCTTCCTCTACTTGCCATTTCCCTGGAGCGAGGACCTGCTGGCTGAGACCTATAGGAGCTCTGGCTGGGATGCTGCCTGAATAGGTAGCTGCAAAGACCAGACCCACAGCAGTGAGGGAAGGGTGCTGTGACCAATGTGGTCCAAGGGACGATGGCCTGAGTCTTTATGCAGAACCAGCAGGTTGCTCTGGGCCCCCCTTTGTGGCCTGCAGCTCTGTGTCTGCCTCTGATCCAGCCCCTATGTGCTTTTCTGCCCTCCAGGTCAATAAGCTGAAGAGGGAGATGGTTCACCTGCAGCATGAGCTCCAGTTCAAAGAACGAGGCTTTCAGACCCTGAAGAAGTGAGTCCACCCTGCCAGGCAGGACATAGCTGGACATAGTGCCGGCTCCTCCAATGCCCTCTCTGTCTCTTTCCTTTAGGCACTTTCTTCACTTCTAAATGTGGCTGTCTAATCATTCTATTCAAGTTCTCTTCTACTGGCATTTAGGAAGATTCCATCACCCAAGGGTGGTGTTTGGGGCAGAAGAGGAGAATTATTTCAGACCACAGAACTCTCATTGTCCTCTGAACTCCTGAAGCCATTAAAGTCTATTCCATTCAGCTGAGTCCTACGATCCAGTCACAGAAGCAGGTATTGTCAGTCGTGTCTGCACACACGACTGACCCATCTACTCCATAGATCAGTGGTCTCACGTGCACACAAACAAAACTCTTTGCTTCCATGGCCCCTGAACATGAGCCACTACTTCAAATAGTGCTCCACCAAAGGAACAGCACTCTCTTCTCAGGACAAAGTGCTAGAGAAGCGGGCACAGGGCCACATACATGGTCTTTTATGGGAGTTTCCAGGTTTACTTCGGCCAGATGTCATTTTCACTCTTAAAGACTGGCTTGCAGCCAAATGCGATGCAGCTTGTTTGTCTCTTAAGAGCAGTTGTGTTAACTGTCACGGTCGTGATTATACTAGCTGAGATTTGCTGAGCAATGACTCCTTCCATGCTCCTGTGTGAGTAGACTCATTTGTTCCTTGCAGCACCTCTGTAAGCAGTGTTCTTCTAGCTAACCCTATTCTGTGGATAAGGAAACTGAGCTCATATAGCAAGTGCTCAATAAATGTTAGCTTGTTGTTACTGTGAACCACAGCGTATAACTGGGACTTCCTCAATGAATTGTGTTCAGTGTCTCTGGTGGCTCATTGGATGGTCATTTCTAAGGTCACCTGGTAGCACCAGTCCAGGCACCCTCTCCCTTCTAACAGGCATATTTCACTTAGAGTCCCAAGGAGGGTGCCCTTGTGTAAACAGCTATTCCTGTAGTCACTTGCTGTTTCTCTATCCCTGACCATACTTTTCCTCATCCACTGAGCCCCAAATCTACCCCTACCACTCAACGGCCTCGACCCCAAGTCTCAGCTGGCTGTCTGCAAGTCCTGTTAACTCTTGAGCTGCGGCTTGCATTTGATGGGCTGGTTGGTTCTTCCATCCTTCCATCCCACAAGCCCCTGTCAACCGGAGAGCTGCCATGACTCCAGCAAAATGCATGATACAAGAAAGAAAGACCTAAGTGGGAATATAGCTCAGGAATGAGTGCTTGGCTAGCATACATGAGAATCTGGGTGTGATCCCCAGCACTGGGGGGAGAAAAAGGAAAATAAAAGAAAAAAAGAAAGTTTTAGAAGTATGATGCATTATAAATTGCACATAATGTTTTCATGTTGAAGTCATTATAAATTATTGTTTTATATATTTACACAAGTGTTATATGGACATGTATTAATCCTGTCTCCCAAACTAGATTCTAACCTGGCTAAGGCCAGGGCTTGTGCTGTATACTTCATGGTAATGTTCAGTAGCACCAGGGATTATGCATTGCAATAGCATGAGCTTAGAAAATTCCTTTTTGACCTATGAAGCCAGTCGTCTCTGTCCTGCGCTTCCCAGCCAAGCAGCTTCTGAGTGGATAGTTGACGGTCTGCTCACCTCCACACCATCCTCCCCAGCGTCCCTCCCCTCCTCTGCTCTTGCAATCCTCCAGAGCGTCTGGTTAGGACACTTCCCTTTATCCTCTGAGGCTCCACAAACCTGTTTTACCACTTTGTCACCCTGTAACAGCACTGAAAACTCTTGTCCTTTGGTAAGCTGATGCCTGATGCCGAAACCCCAAAGATAAGGCCCCCTTTCCCCCCTTCACCCCTTGTTTGATATCTGGCACGGATAAGACTCCTTTGCAGCTCTGTCTGCCCACACTTCTTAGCCGGAAGCCTGGCTCTGCCTCCGGTATGGAGGGAGGCATCTGCTTTAACGTATGCCCTGCCAGAGAAGGTATGGAATCAACCCTAGGAGGCAGAGTGCCTGGGGTCAAATCCCTGTTCCCTGGGACCTTGGAAAAATGACCGAACTCTTCTGAGCTTTGATTACGTTATCTAAAAACCTGTGGTCAGTCGCAGTGATTCAATTGGAAAACCCCTGTGCTGGACACAACAGAACCTGGCATGTTGGGAGAGCTAGGCAAGAGGAGTCAGTGCTGACCTCCAGCCAGTTGTCCTACTGGACTGGGAAGGGAACACAGGTGGATTCTAAGATTCTACATCCTCCCTCGCTGGGTTAGACACTGTGCTGAGGGAGCCATTTTATTTACCCAACCCCCCTCATTTCCTTACTTATACCCCAGTAAGAGCAGTTTTTGTTTTGCCACATTTTATAGATGAAGACATTGACAGGGTTGAAAATCTGCCCAAGCCCACCCAGCTGACAAATGTCGGAGTGGGACTAGAACTCAAGACTATTGGACTTCTTTTCTTTTTCCCTTTCCTTCCCTCTCTCTCTCCTTTCTTTCCTTTTCTGTGCTGGGGACTGAAACCAGGGCCTTGATCCTGCTAAGCACACTCTCCACCACTAGCCATACCCTACTCCAGGGCTGCTGGACTTTTAATGTTTTTAATTTTTTGGTAATATTGGGAGAATTATTGAATTATCCAGTAAATGTAAGACCCCTTTACATTTTCCCTTGAAATCTTTATTAAAGATCTAGGTAGGTATAGCTCAGTCACTTCCATTTCTTAGCCTCTTGTCTTTGCGAAACACGAGGGAAGGTGAAACTCATCCCTAAGGAATAACTGAGGGACTTCCCAGGATGACTTTGACCACATGTCATTTGCCCTTTTAGCGGGTGACTGCAGCCTAGTAAGATAGCTCTTAAGAGACGTGTGTTTGCTGTCACGATGGTGATTACACAGCTGAGGTTTGTTGAGCAGTTACTCTGCCACAGATCCCTTTGTCCGATTCATGCCAGCGACACCAATTTTCAAAAGAAAGAAAGGAGAGTTTGCTAAGGATTGAAGGAAACCTCTTAGAAGAGAAAGAAAAATAAAAATTAAAATAGAAGCTTGGGGCTTTGGCCTGTCTGCCCTTTGATCCCCTGTGAATAGGAAAGAGTTGGGACTAGGCACATTGCTTTGGGGGAAGGAGGGCAGGGCAGGGTCTTCATATAACAAAAGCTGCCACGCCCAGGTAAGAGACGCCTGGACAAGCCCAGGACGGCTGCCTTCGCCAGCTTCTGTGCAGCTTTTGGGCCTGTGAATCTCAGAAGGCCGGAGAGAAAGGATAGCTGTAAAATTTGGAAATTCTAAAACATATGCTGTACCTTTCACCCCTGCACATACAACTTTTCTTTCCCTTTACAAAAAGAAGGAAAAAAAAAAAGATGCATTCATTGGGTACATAATGGTGACCCTTTGTTCTCTCCCCGACCCCTCCCCACCCCAGCTTCATCCCGAGTGTTTCCTCTCACAGCTACTTTCTGCAGCCAAATTCCAGAGCCCGGGTTGCTAAGGCCTTGAAGGAATCAGGTAGAGGAGCTTTGCACCCAGCAGACAAACTGCTTCTGTCCCATCCTGCTGGGGATTCAGGGCCATTCTTACTGTGTTGGCAGAGAAGGGCTGGGCACAGCCCCTGGCCCAGAGCCCCAGCCTCTGTCATGCTCAAGCAAACAGCTCTCCCCTGCACCTGCTGCCCCGGCCAGTGTGGGGCAAGGCCACCTCCCATCCCCATCGCTCGCTCTGGGGACTTTTCCATGGAACATCTTCAGTGTGACGGCTGGGGAACTCGTCCTTAGGGGAATTTTTCAGGCTAAATTTGAGACCAGCGTTCGCCAACCTGGCAGGCTTGCCCAGGCCCAAGTCCTCGAAAGGGAATAGACAGGCTATTTTTAGTGGGGAGACATAAATGAGGCTTTGTTTTCTCTCCACGGAGGATGGAGTAACCGCAGGGGGAGGCTGTGTGGATTCCACGTTCCCTGCCTCCCTCTCTCCTCTGCTGTCTTTGGAGGCAGCGCTGCCTGGGAGACCAGGATGAAAACCTGTGATTCCCCCTGCTCAGGCTATTTTTAGCCCTGGACAATTTGGCCCAGAGCAGGAAACCAGAGAGGCATGCCTGTGAGGGTTTCTCATCCTGAGACTGTTCCTTCCAACTGTCAAACTTCCTTTTCTCCACCCTTCACTGGAACTTTAGTCCCAGGCTTTGATGAATGTGTGAAGCACTTAAAAGCCTGTCTGCCTTCAGAATCTTCTCTACACCCCATCCCTCCTCCACACACACACACACACACACACACAAACATCTCTAGTATGGTCTGACCTTCAAAAAAATATATCAAGATCCTTTGGTTATAGCTCAGTGGTAAATGCTTGTCTAGCATGTGCAAGGCCCTAGGCTTGATCCCTAGCAGCACAAAAAAATTTTAAAGAGAAAGAAAGAAGACCCATGGCCTTGTATTTTTTTTTTAGTACTTTTTCCCCAGTCAGAATGAACCTCCCATGTAGGGTCTGGATAAAGCCAGTAAGCTTTCTGGAATAGAAGTGTTTTAATCCCTTACGTTTGTACAGCACTTCTTAGATCATCACAGGATTTTACCATCCTTTATCTGAATTGATATATAACAACTCCATAAATGTGGGCCAGGCAGATGATCTGATAGGGGATTTTTTTTTTTTTTTTTAAGAGGAGAAAATTGAGGCCTTGTGTGGTTGAAAGCCAGGCCCAAGCTCACTGTACTAATAGGTAGAACTAAGGCTGGGAATTTTTATCCTTCTGACATTTCTTCATTGTATCTATTTCTTGAACACCTGCATATTACAAGACAGTGGTTCTTTTGGTTTTTGTGTGTGTTTTTTTGGTGGTACTGGGGATCGAACTCAGGACTTAGTGCTTACAAGGCAGGCATGGCGCCAATGAGCTACATTCCAGGCCCACAAGACTGTGGTTCTTGACTAGGGCTGATTTTGATCCTCTCTCCCCAAGGACACTAGGAGTCCCATGTCAAGGTTGTGTTTTTAGCATCTTGTGGCCTGAGGCCAGGGATGCTGCTAGATTCTACAGTGGCAGAAGGACTCCCCTCCCCTTTACCAAGAGAGAATTATCCAACCTCAAATGTAAAGATTGCAGAGATTGAGATCCCCAGATTAGAGAACTCTTCTGTGTTAGATCCTAAAAGTATTCAAACATGTTGGACTCTGATTCCAAGCCTACCATCGTCGAGTCAGGGCTGCCACTGTGTAAACCATAAGTCATCACACCAGGGAATGAGTACAGTGTCACAGCTATGTGTGATGTATTGTGAGAACCACTTACCCCAGCTGGAGGATGCAAGGAGGCAATCCGGGAAGGCTTCCTGTAAGAGTTATACTTAGAGGACATGTGACCTTAGAAGCAGTGTTTCTGACGCAGCCACATACTATGGAACATTTGCAATGTAATAAGGACCTTCTCCACCTGATCCCACAAGGGGAGGGGTATAAAATAGAGAGAGGAGACTTCTTGAAGGACTGAAGCTCTGGCCTGTGCTTTTTCCCTGGGGAAATCTTGTCCCTCCTAGGTGTGACCTTCCCAATTGATTGTCTCCTAGAATTGATAAGAAAATGTCGGATGCCCAGGGCAGCTACAAACTGGATGAAGCTCAAGCTGTCTTGAGAGAAACAAAAGCCATCAAGAAGGCCATCACCTGTGGAGAAAAAGAAAAACAAGATCTTATTAAGGTGCGCACGTTCCTGAGATGTGGGTCCCCCCGCCCCCATCAGTTTCTCCCGGATACTCATGGAAGCTGTTTCCACAGCTGTACTGACCGTAGAGCCCTCACTACAGGCTGAGCTTCCCTAATGCAAAAATCCTACTTCTGAAATGCTCTAAAGTCTGAAACTTGTGATCACCAATATGATGTTGCAAGTGGAAAACCCCACACCTGACCTCAAATGGTGGGTCACAATCAAAACAGTTGCACCAAAAATATCATGTAAAGTTCCCTTTTGACTATGTGGATAAGCTGTATGTAAAATATAAATACATGTTATGTTTGGCCTTTGGTCCGTTCCCCAAGATACCTTCTTATATATATTCAAACATTTCAAAATGTGAAACACTTGTGGTCTCACACATTCTAGATAAGGGCTCCTCAGCCGATACTTGGGATTTGGTCCCATTTTATAGAGGAGAGGAAGCTCAGAAGCTCTGAGTGACTTGCTTAAGGCCACACAGCTAGTGTCAGTGGTGAAGCTGGAATGAAAGCCATCTGTGTTACCATCTGGCATACCCTGAGGACCTCTAGCTCTAGTCTCCTGGTTTATTTTGCAGTCCACCAAATGGAAAAAGATGGTTTCAGCATTGTTAATGTGACCATCAAAATGTATCTATGTCCATTTCTCTTGTATTCTTTGCGGTAGGCACTGCACAAATGAGAATAGCTATTCTTTACTTTGCTAGGTAGTTGTGCCAAGCACTTGGCCTGTGCTGGCTACATAATCTCTAATTTATCTCCATTCTAGGACTCCGAGTAAGTAGATGAGGCATGATTCAAGCCCATTCACTTTTCCCTTGGACACACCACCTCCCCATGTAGGAGCCACTCTGACCTCTGAGATATTTCCTCCTAGTTCCCATGGGCAGATTAGGAGTCCAAGACTCAGAGCTGCTGTCGGTAATTCGGTGAAGGAAACTGGATGCTCTTTGACAAACAAAATAATTTTGACGATCCTGCTCAGGATTGCATCCCAGAGAAAACATTCAAAATGTTCATAGGCAAGAAGGAGCATTTCTGATAGTGTTAGTGATTAAAGGGACACAGTCAGACCCCAGTCTTCTCAGTGATAAAATGAAGATCATCTGTCACAGATCATTCCCCAAAAGTCTACTGCCAGGATCCAATATAATTGTGATGGAGCTGCCAGTTATTGAGCACTGGCTGTACTATCGCTTTCCACTCTCAGTCTCAGGCAGTGTAACGGTCCAATAAGATAGGACTTGTGATCATTCCCATTTTACAGGAGAGGAAGTTGAGGCACACAGAGATTCATCAGCCAGTTCAGATCGCACAGCTAGGCGGTGGCAGGGCAGGGGTTCCAGAGTCAGTTTCTCCCAGGTAAGGGGCTCAGCAGACAGAAAGTGCCCACTCACTGCTGGCCCTCTGTCACAGCACCAGTAGCGTGTTTCGGGGGGATGAATTCCAGAGCTAGGGAAGTGGAGAGGAAAGCGCACAAATAGGCCAGCCCCAGAGCTCCCCCGGGAAGGCGCTTCACTATCCCGCACCCTGTCCCCTCCCCTCACTCCAGAGCCTTGCCTTGCTGAAGGATGGCTTCCGCACTGACAGAGGGTCTCACTCTGACCTGTGGTCCAGCAGCGGCTCTCTGGAGAGCTCAAGCTTCTCGCTGCCCAAGCAGTACCTGGACGTGAGCTCCCAGACAGACATCTCAGGAAGCGTGAGTACGCGATGCGCTGCAGGGCCTCCTACAGGACAGTGGTGCCTTCTCCTTGCTCACCTGAGGAGCTGGCCTGTGTCTCTTGGGGGGTCCCGGTTCCCAACTCTGCCCTCCTGGCCACAGGAAATAGGACGTGGAGGTATATGGAAGAGCCAGCACCGGAGACTACACACCCCCGAGTGTTGCCTGGCCAAGTGCTTGTGTCCCTTACACTGTACAGAAAGCGGTTTTACAGGACACAGTATCTGTCATTTTTTCATGCACAATCATTCTATTTTTCTTCTACCAGCTGGAAAGCAAAGGGTATTTTTCTCCTGTTAGTCCCAAAACAATTCACACAGCTTTCAGACAGCTGCATACCACCCAGTACCAGAGCTCTGTCTGGTCCTGGCTGTGGGTAGTGAAAGTGCCGTCCGGAGGTAGGTCACAGAAACATCAGAGGACCAGCCCACTGTGATCCATAACTTCCGGAGTACTTTTGTCTTAATAGAATGTGTGCCATTGAGGAATCTGCCTCCCAGCCCCTATAGCTAAATGCTTTCCTATCTAATTTCTATAGCTGCCTTCCCACGTGTGAAGAGAAGGTATGTCCGTGTGATCCAGTGAGCCTTGTAGCTTCTTGCAGCTCTGGACAAACTAGTGTGGGCAGCAGCTGTCCCCTCCTTCCTCATACCATCCGTGTGTCTAGCTACAAGCCACCTGTAAGCCAAAGTATCTATAAAAGAACTGCGTGGCTCTCGCTAAATTCTAGGACCTTCCTACGCTCACCTAGCTTTCCACTCCTGACTGCGGCCTGTCTGAGTTTTCTTTTGATCCCTGCCTAGCACCCCCAGGATGGCTTTCTTGTGTATTGGCTGTCCTTTCCTTCTCACCTGCTGTCTGTGCTTCCATGGCCTGCCTTGGTGCTGAGCCATCTGGGGTAGCAAAGTGATATTCTGAGCCTTTGGCTTCTCTTGTCAAAGTGATAGATGTCTGAGTTTGAGATTGTACCCTTGGCCTGAAGGAAGGAAAGTATTTTTGCTTAACCAGCTTCCCTGAGATCCATACAGCCAGCCCGGTAATTGTGGGCTATTCTTGACTCTGCCCATGCAAGCCGTCAAGTCTCTTGTGAGCTCTTGAAACCTAACTTAGCCCCAGCCACAATAGCTACATAATTCCTGACTTTGTTCTTGTCCTTTAGTTCAGCACCAGCAGCAACAATCAGTTGGCAGAGAAGGTCAGATTGCGCCTTCGATACGAAGAAGCAAAGAGAAGGTAATTAGAGGCTGTGGCCAGGGGACAGGGGATTCGAACAACCATATCTGCTTGGTAGGGTATGTGCTCTGGGCTTGGCTTTTTGCCCTCCTCATTTTCTTTAATCCTCACAAAGATTGTGAAGGTAGGTATTAAAACCTTTATATTTCAGTCCTCTCTAGAATTCAGAAAAGAAATGACTTTCCTAGGACACTGCACTACATAGACTGGAACTATGCTTTGAACCCAAATCTGTTTAATATCAAAGCCTAGTTATTTTTCTCCTTCCCTGTCTTGCTTTCTATAATGAGTTTTTTGATCATTGAGGAGCATTTGATTTGAAGGAGGAGCAGGTTTGTTCGGTTAGTTTCGGCAACAGTCTAAAAAGTCCACGGACACCTCTCACTTCACTATTTCCTACATAACTGCGAGCAAGCTGTGCTCTCCTACATTGTAGACTGCAGGAACTGAGCTGCTCTGTGGTTTTGTAGACCACTAAGCAGTTGGGTTTCTCTGCCACGAATTAAAATAATAATGCTGGCACTTTCAGAGCATCTGCTGATAGACATAAACAGATTGTTTATTATACTAAAACATTTGTACACCTATTTAATTTAATTTTTTTTTTTTTTTTGGTACCAGGGATCAAACTCGGACCCTTGTGCTTGCGAGGCAGGTGACGGCACCACTGAGCTAAATCCCCGGCCCCCTATCTTATTTAATTTAAAAAAGTAACTTTATAGCATAGCTGCTGTTTATTATCTGCATGTTAGAGAAGAGAAAAGTTATATCCAGGATTTTAAAACATTTTTCTGGATGGTAGAGTCAGAATTTGAACTCTGGACATCATAGCTCCAAGTTTAGGATCTTGTGTATGCTTATGCTGGGCCAGCCTTATTGGGAAAGAGCCAGTTGGGTATGATGGGTAAATGAATCTAGGTGCATTGTCTCCATTCCTCCCTAGACTGAGTTGTTTGATGTGTGAACTTTTTTACCTAGGCTAAGTAGAATAAGGCACTGCCCAACCTGCCACTTTGCCAACTTTCCTTCAGCCCCAGGCTCTTTGCAGCAATGACAGAAATCCGATAGAACCCAGAGGAAGAGGCAAATGAGGGGATTTATTGGCTTACTGAACTCCAAAATCCTAGGGTGTCTAGCTTCAGGCTCAGCTAAATCCAGGGACTCAAATAATGTTACCTAGATTCAGTCTCTTCTTTTCTCCACCATGCTTGCCTCTGTGTTAGCTTTATTCTCAAGCAGTGTAATGACCCCCAGCAACTGTACGCTTATGTACTACCAGGCTAGCAATCCCAGTAGAAAGGGGACTTCCTTTCCCAATAGTTTTAACAAGTTGTGAACCTGACGCTAGTTTTTGGGGATGAATCAATCAGTGTCGCAAGGCCAGCAGAGGGTGGAGGTAAGGAATTTAGAAGTCTTTGAAGGTCCAGGCATGGCTCATATGCTCATGCTGGGAGAGAGATTGTGGGAACCACGTGGCCGGAAACTTGGGAGGAGTGGTTCCCCAAAAACACATTGGGGTACTGTTAACAACAAAAAAAGGAGGGATTGGATAATAGGTAGAAATAAACAGATGTCCTATGCACTATTTCAGCTCCCCCTAGGGGTTCAGCAAAATAGCAGAACTTGTACATTTGGACGGCTACTTCTCATTTCCTCTAGAGGGGACCACTGTAAACCTGGGATACTTTCCAGTTTGCTGTACTGCCTGTTGTACATGATCGGTCCTGGAGATACTGAAGGACTGAAATGTTCTCTCGGGAGTGGAGACATGAAACTTTTCATTACAGAGCTTCCTGGCTTATCTGACTTTATCCAGTTTCTTGCCTCCTCCTCCACCCAAAGCTAGATTTGGTCTAAAGGACAGAATAGCCTGCTGAGTAGGAAATAAGAGGCTGCAGAATAAAGAGGAGGGAAGAGGGGTAGCTGTCAGTACGTATGGCTCAGCCCCTGCCAGTCCCTACCATACTGCTCTAGCCTCACAGTGCTAGAGAGGAGCAGCTGAAAAGTTGTCTGAAAGCAATTTTTGTAAATTGCTGTCCACATAGATATGAAGTGAAATAATTAAGAATTTCTTCTGGGAAGATTGGCTGGGGAAGGAGGAAACCCAGATGTTTTTCTATTTGAAACTTTTGCTTTACAACACAAGGAGTCTTGTCTCTAGTGTTCTGCTAAATAAGAGTTTGGCCTCACTGGCTGTAGGTAAGATCGAGCTGCAGGTTCACAGGTCTGGGCTCTCCACAAGTACTGTCTGTGTTTATGATCTGCAGTCTTAGGTGAGCCCTAGGGCATCTGTCCCACAAGGTTAACAACTGCTTTCCAGCCCATCTTTTAGGGATAGAGGAAATCTAGTTTCTGAGAGCTGAAAATGCTTTGCAGAGACCAAGTCTTAAAGGATCGTGGCAGAATTGCTGTTAGATATTTGTAGCAATCCTCTTAGTTATATTAGGAATCTTAGTCCAGTGGTGATAGTGTTTACTTTCTACACACTTGGCAATGCATAAAGTGCTCTTCATGCTACGTTTCTTTTTGGTCCACCTTGTCGTTACTGTCCTTATCCCCACCTTAAAGATGAGGTCACTGAGTCTTACAGAAGTTAGGGTACAGGATTTCTGACTCCTCCCCTTAACATTTATTAAGTGCCTGCAGTATACCAGACACTGTGCTAGTTGCTTGTGATACCAAAATGATTTTTTATTGTTGTTGCTGGGGATTGAACACCAGACCTTGCATGTGCAAAGATGTACCACTGTGCTATACTGTTAGCCCCCAAAATGATTTTCAGAGAAATAGTTCCTTTTGCCATAAAGGCAAAGCCAGGACTCCAGTTCCAGGCCTCTGAACCCCAAATCCATGGTCCCTTACCTACTGTTGCCCCCACTGTCAGAGCTGAGGACCCAAGGTTAGTGCCCGAAGTCCTAGTGATCTGAACTGTCACTGATTCAGCACTCCTATGTGTAGTGATTCTACGTACCCTCTGGCTGATTTTCACAACCATTCGGAAGGATGAGTAATTATTTTTCTAATCTTCAAGGCCCAGGGAATTTGCCCAGTGTTACATAACTAATAAGTGGTCCAACCAGATAATAACAATGTTAGCAACAGAAACATTTTTTGAGGGCTGACTGTGTGCCAGACACTGTGCTTTGAAAGTTTATAGGTTATGTCATAAATTCATCAACCACACCCTTAGGAGGAAGGAGCTTTCATCTTCCTTTCAGAGAGATGAGCAGTTTACCCAAGGGCACACAGCTGGTGGTAGGAGGTTATTGACTGGTATTGCAGCCATGTCTCTATTGTACCAGACTTAGGGCATGTCCTATTTATGTCTCTACCCCATCTCTGCAGAGCCGACTTCATCGTTGGCACACAGTAGCCATCCGAACATGTTTGTTAGATAAAAATATGTCCCCTTGCCAGTCATGGTGGTATGTGGCTGTAATCCTAGCACTTGGAAAGGCCGAGGGAGGAAGATTATGAGTTTGAGACCACCCTGGGAAACTAGTGAGACCTGGTCTCAAAGTAAAATGACACTCTGGGGATATAGCTCAAGGGTAGAGCACTTGCCTAGCATGTGTGAGGCCCTGGGTTCAATTCTCAGTACTGCCCCCCCCCCCCGAAATAGTGTCCAAGAAACAACTTGTTGATCCTAAGGAGGGTGGTAAGTTTGCTCTGAGGATGTCCTGGCTCCTCATGTCTGGGAGCCTTAGAAACAGTCTTTCCGCTTTCCCTCCGTGCCATGCTTCACATTAATCTCGCTTGCCTTCTTGCCCCCAGGATTGCCAACCTGAAGATCCAGCTGGCCAAGCTGGACAGTGAGGCCTGGCCTGGGGTGCTAGACTCAGAGAGGGACCGGCTGATCCTCATTAACGAGAAGGAGGAGCTGCTGAAGGAGATGCGCTTCATCAGTCCCCGAAAGTGGACGCAGGGGGAGGTAGAGCAGCTGGAGATGGCCCGGAAGCGGCTGGAGAAAGACCTTCAGGCAGCCCGGGACACACAGAGCAAGGCGCTGACAGAGAGGTGGGTCCACTGGTTGGGAACCAAGAGGGGCCAGGCAGGGCTGTTCTGGGTCCTGGGGACCTGACCTGCACTTCAGCACACTCCGTGTAGATGTCTCACAGCTGTCTACAGGAGCGCATCAGGGGAAGGTGACTTCCCTTCCTGGGCACCTGCTGACGGGGCCCTTACACAGCCTCGTGTCACGGAAACATCTTCCTAGGTGCAGGTTTCCCTGATCGTGTCTTCTTATTGATGGAAACCTGTAATTCTCTATCGTTTAGGGCAGTTGATTTCCAGTTCTGAGACAATGACTCATGTTCTGTATCGTGACCTCAAGTACACAAGCTTCGCCCAGGGGTGCATAAGCTTTCCGTGTCCTCTGGTGTTTTCTCTCTTCTGTTGGATAGTTGTTCCTCCTTATCCTTGGGTTGCGCACCCATGGATTCAGCCAACTGCATATTGAAAATGTTTGAGGAAAAAGAATTTAAAAATAATACAACTAAAAATAGAAGTGCACAATGCAATCTAACAACAATTTATAGAATATTTACATTGTATCTAAATTCTAAAGTATACGCATGGATGTGTGTATATTATAAACATATGGGAGGATGTGTGTACATTATATGGGAATGCTACACCATTTATATAAGGAATTTGAGTATGTTTGGATTTTACTATCATGGAAGTAGGCAGGGGGTATGGAGGAGGGATATTAGAAACCAGTCTTCCAGGATGCAAAGGGATGAATGTATTTCTTTTCATGCATCATGCTGCTTGTGACCTGTTGATTTGATTGTACCACGTCCTATAGGGTACACTTTGCAGACCGCTAGTGTGGATTGGGGTTGCAAACTGGTGTCCTGATAAGAGCCAAGGAGGCCATAGACATCCTGCAAGCCCACCTGGCAAAACCCTTGTCAGACCCCACTTCTCTACAGTAGGTGCTCTCAGCCCGCTCTGGCAAGTGAGAGTACAGGCCTTGGGCTAATGGAGAGCCCTGTATTTCGGGGGGGATTTGTTGGTTGGTTTGTTTTGGGGGTCAAGCTCAGCTTCATACATGCTAGACAAGCACCATACCACTGAGTTGTATCCTCAAACCTAATTTCAAAAGGTTAAATATTTTTATTTTTAATTTTTGAATATTGGCAACTAATCCAATTTTTAGAAAATACTGTGACTCAGCCTCCTTGTGAGTTTTATGTAACCTCAAAGCCCAAGTGTGCGTTCTCTGGTGAGACCTTATACTAGACTTTGTGTGGATTTGCTCTAGTGTCATCACCAACCTCCCCACCCACATGGCACAGATTAACGCCATTTTCAGGAGGTCCTACAATCCTTACTTTCACATTCCTTCTTCCATTCATTCTGTCCATCAACCAGTCACTTACTCATTTCTTTAAGAAAGGTTTTATTGCACATGTTCCATGTGCCTGGCGGTTTAGGATACAATCCTTGCTTGCTGACCTACAGATCTATTTGGTTATTTTCACTTTTTGGCAGCAAACTTTACTGAGCAGTCTTGCCCTTAAAGAGCTTAGAATTGAAGCTAGTGATTTCTTTAATTGACACATGGTGTTCATGTTCATACATATTTATGGCATACAGTAGGATAACTGTGTATATACATTGTGTAATAAGAAAGTCAGGAAAAGTGACATTTCCATCATCTCAAACAGTTATCATTATGGTATTCGGAAACTCTGGCTCTTATTATTTTGAAATATACAAGTTGTTGTAGACTACAGTTATTCTACTGAGATATAGAACTCTTAAAACTGATTCTTCCTCTGCTACTGTATTTTCGGACCTGTTATCTGACCTCTCTCCACCTCTCTCCACCCTCCCCTGCAGCACTTCTCTGCCCCTACTGACCACCATTCCACTCAGCTTCCATGAGATCAGCTTTTTTAGCGTCTGCTAATAAGTGAGAACATGTGGTACTTGTCTTTCTGTGCCCTCCAGGCTTGTCCCTCTTGTCCCAAATGATGAGATTTCATTCTTTTTTATGGCAGAATACTATTTGACTGTATTTGAATACTACCACATTTTCCTTGTCCATTCATCTAGCATGAACACCTTGGGTGGTGGGGCACCCAGCCTGCGCCAGCATCCTAGCTCGTGAGTAAGCTCCATTTGCTCATGGTATGTTTCCAGGTGGATCAGGTTGACCAGCCTCTGCCTGGGCCCTCATGGCTTCAGATCAGCCCTTGACTGGTCACTGGTGGGGATCTCTTTACACCAAGCATGCGATCGGAGCTGCTCACAAGGATGTCCAAAGTGTATCCCCTTCTTTCTCTCCATCCTCCACTGGTAGTGATGTCTGATGAGCCCTGAACGGTCATCATGTAGGGGGGCGAACGGAGGAGAGCTTAGATAATTGGTGTTCTGCATCCCTCAAAAGCACCTTCTAGAAGTTTCCTTTACTACCATGATTCTCTGTCCTGATTTTCCTGGGAGTGTACTTGGAGGACAAGGCCCGTATCTACATGGCCTCATGTTCTCAGTGTTGGGTGGAAGTGTAAATTGGCAGGTGGCCTGGGCAGGTCCTGCTGGGCCTCTGTGTCCGTGTCCTCACTTCCGTGTCGCCCTCCGAATCACCCATTTGCTCCCTGGCCCTACATCTGCCCCTGGGAAGTTTTTAGCTGTTCATCATTCTCACACCCAGCAGCTGGAGAAAAGAGTCCCATGGCAGCCTTACACCTTGACCAGTCAAAAGAGATACCTTCCCACCTGCTGACCTTGAGCCATTCTTTGACTAATATGGGCTTCAGTTGCTTCACAGGGAAAAAAAATAGCATAATTCCATTAAATACTTACATAGTCTGAAGGCTCTTCCCTGCTATAAAATATTTTATTTCCTGAAACTTGGACTGGGGATTCTCTTAGGGACTCCTAAAATGCCTGGCATGTAAAAGCTACCATTACGTGGGGCACAGTATTTTTTACCACGTAAGCATTCCAGTAACCCTGAGAGTAATCACATTTTACAGGTGAGGCTTGCCTGACATTACTGAGTGGAAACTCTGGGACTAGAAGCCCCAGGCGTGCTGGCTCCAGAGCCCAGCTGGAGGCTCCTGCCTCTCTGAAGACTTCAAAGGTCTGATGGCTCTACTGAGCAGTGAGTTGACACAGCCAGAATCTACTCCTCTACAGCTGCCAAGGGTGCCATATGGAATTTCTAGAGGGCAGAGTCCCCTGGGGAAATACAGTAGTAGGGAAACCGGAGGGCATGAGAGATGGAGCTGCATGGGCCCTAAGAGGAGTCCGAAGAGCGTACCCTGAGGAATGGTGGCAACAGTGCTGATGTATCTACAGCTGTTTGCTTACTTCTGGCTCCATTTATCTACCTGTATTCATCTCTCTGCCTCTGGAGTTCTGTTTCCTTTCTATAATGATCTTGGTGTTTGCTTCTCTCTATGTATCTACCTTTTAGTGTCTGTTTCTCTCCCTCTTCTCTCTTCTCTCCCTTCTCTCTCACAATGGAATTATTATGAACCTCACCATCCTGCAGTGGCCTCTCTCATTCATGGAGCCTTTGAGCACAGGCACAAACGCTTTCAGGAAAGGGTGACCAGAGGACCTCTGGGCACAGTCATGGATCCATTGGAATCACAGGCTTCTCAACATGCTTCTTGCTACCTCCTGCTTCCTCTACCTTCCTACAGGTGCTCTCCACCGCTCAGGAGAGCCATGGTGCAGCCATGCAGGATGCTGATTAGTAAACAGCTCCCTGGCCTTATCCCAGGGACCAATTCTTCAGGGCTGAGATGCAGCCCAGGCTTTTACATTGTTAATCAGGACTCCAGGTGCTGAGCTACAGCTTGTGGGGTTCCCACTTCTGGCTTCTGGGTCTTCTGCTCGCTTTCACACATCATGTGTTCCTGGCCTCCCACTATGTGCCGGGCATCACACACACAAGCCATCTGGCCACATGCTACCCCAGTGCCGCCAGGAGGAGGTCTCAGGACCTGTATGTGATGCAGCTTGTGGCTTCCCCTACTGTGCTCAGGATGCCAAGGCAGCCCGACTCCCAGTTTCCTCAGGACCCTATCCAGGCTCCAATGGTGACCTGCTGTTCCTTCTGGAACATGGCTCTGTGGCTTGTTCTGGTGGAAAATATATGCCTCGCTTCTTGATCCCAAACCTCCCACGCTTTCTAGGTTTTGATCCTAGGTAGGGACATGAGATTCCACAGCCTTGCTCATTCCATTAAGAGTTCTGGATTGTTCATGATGAGCTCCATCTGCCAATCTACTGCACACTCCTGCCAGTCCCAGGCAGGACTCCAGAAGAATAGCATCAGGGGTTGAGCTGGCCATGCAGCACACCATGGAGCACTGTGCCTGCTGCTGCGATTGTCTTTCAGTAGTTTTCTCACTTGGCCAGTAACAAGCCCCAGCCTGGCCCTTCCCATTTCTGGTTGTGTCAGAGCCACCTCTGGCCTTTGTTGCAGGCTGTGTGTTGGAGGCCTGGGTATGTTGATGGAAGGACGGTGCAGTTTGGCTTTCTGTGGAAATAAGGCCGTTCTTCCAATCTGCAGCTTGGGTTAGCTGTCCTCTCCCCAGTCTTGGGAACAGCACATCAGTCGGCACCTCCCCTGCAGGATGGCCGAAGAAGATGAGGGGCTGCCAATGGGACACATGTGCAGTGGGATATTTAGTATCCAGATCATTCAGCGTGGTGAAAGAACTCTGCTTAGCTGATATGGGGGGAAAGTACCTATTGCTAAAGAACTCCTGTCCATCTATTATGTCAGTTTAAATTTCTCTACTAGTAGGACATCCACATCCACATGCTATGCACCCCAATCTCTGGGGATTCATGCAATAGAAGTTTATTTCTTGCTCATACAGTATTTAACGGGACATTCATAGTAACTAGCAGTCTTTTGTATTCAGAAACATAGGCTCTTTCCATCTGTGCTACCTCCCACCTTGAATCTGCAAGAGTCAGTGAGGAACTCTGTTTTGCCCACTTCTCTAACCACTTCAGCCTGATACACGAGGCTTCTGCTCACATCTCATTGGCTACAGCATGGTCATGTACCCTACCCAGCAGCAAGGGAATCTGGGAAAATAGTCCAGCTGTGAGCCCAGGGACTTAAGAGGGCACAGACAGGGGTGAGCATCAGCGGTCTGAGCCACAAAGACGTTCAAATTCCAATTAGGTGTTCCTTCTTAATGTTCTTTCCTGTCAGTCTACACTTCCCCCATAGACCTTGTCCCAGACTGTACTAATTAGATCTCTGAATATTTCTTAATTTTCTGTTCTACTCTCCCTGGTAGAATATATGGAGTACCCATTGCACCCTTCTCCACAAGAGCAGAAACACACTCTGTTTTGTTCAGTGCCTTCTCCCCTATGCCAGTGTGATGCATCACTCAGTAAATAGTAATTGAAGACAGAAAGGAGAGAGGGAGGAAGGGAAAGGGGGACAGAGAAGAAAGGGAATAACTGTTGAAGAAGAGAAAGGGTGAAGGAGGGAGAAAGAGAAAGAGAAGAAGGGACTGTTGGGTAGAATCCGAATTCTGCCACTAATTCTGTAGCTTTACATAAATTAAAGACTCAATTTCCTTAAATATAAAATGGTAAAAATCATTCTTGCCATCATTGTGCAACTGAAGGCAGTGTCTTAAGGTTCCTCGCACAGTGCCTGATACATGGTAATTAATAAAGTAGTTACCGTAGAATTATCCTGTAAGTAGAGGCTAGATTTCTTCCAAACACCGCAGTAGAATTCTTCCTGAGAATTGTTGGGTGTGTGTCTTTGGTATGTGTCTCTCTGTCAGAGCACATGCTTGTGCTTTCTTTGGGGGAGCGGATGGGAGGAGAAGGGGTGAATCGGATCGGAGCATCCTCACTGTGCCCTGTCTCCCTCCAGATTAAAGTTAAACAGTAAGAGGAACCAGCTGGTGAGGGAACTGGAGGAGGCAACTCGGCAGGTAGCAACTCTGCACTGTCAGCTGAAGAGGTGAGTGTGGGTGGTGGGCGTGCCCCTGGGAATGCAGGTATGCGCCCGTGGCCCAGCCCGACTCCGCCTGTAACTTGTTCTCCGTGGATTGAGTAGGAGTGTTTAGAAGCTTGGGCCTGGCGTGGTGTGGCCAGGCACAGTCATTCACCTGTAGGGGCTGCTCATACTGAGAAGGCCCAGTCAGGTGCCCAAATGCCCACAGACACGTTTCTTATGCCTACTGACCCACTCTGACACAAAAGAAGTAGGATTTAGACCTGGGCCTTAGTGGGCAACAGTGTATCAGTGAAATTTTATACCGGCATTCTGTTCTCATTTCAGTTTTTCCTATTGATTCCCTTCTGTGTGTCACAGTGATGTTGCTTTTCAGAAATAGCATAAGTTTCCTTTTAAGATAAGTATTTTTAAGAATAAAAGAGTGAGTTGACTTCAAGAAGGATTTTAGGAAACATTTCAGGCTGCATTCAAATGTGGAACAATATCATGAAAATGCTGTGGGACCAGTAGAGATTTGAGGAGCAGAGTTAGAAGGGAGAAGTGTGTCCTCAATACACACAGCTGCCCAGGGTGTGAGTCCCAGCTGTGGCACTGTCTGCTGGCGGGCCTCCTCAGTGTGTCTGGGAAAAAGGTGTTCATGGCCTACCCTGGCGGCTGTGAAGTGGGTCCCAGGGCATCGTGTGTTCTCGGTGTCCGTGGTGCTTCCCCCAGCTCAGCAGAGTCCCAGGTGGCTCATCTCCCTGTGTGTCTTCCCTGTCCTCTCCTCCCTGTCGCCAGCCTCTCCAGCAGCATGCAGTCCCTGTCCTCAGGGAGCAGCCCGGGATCCCTCACCTCCAGCCGAGGCTCCCTGGCTGCCTCCAGCCTGGATTCCTCCACCTCAGCCAGCTTCACAGACCTCTACTACGACCCCTTCGAGCAGCTGGACTCGGAGCTGCAGAGCAAGGTGGAGCTCCTGCTCCTGGAGGGGGCCACAGGCTTCCGGCCCTCTGGCTGCATCACCACCATCCATGAGGACGAGGTGGCCAAGACCCAGAAGGCTGAGGGTGGCAGCCGCCTGCAGGCCCTGCGCTCCTTTTCTGGCACCCCGAAGTCTATGACCTCCCTATCCCCACGCTCCTCTCTCTCCTCCCCATCCCCACCGTGTTCTCCTCTCATCACCGATCCCCTCCTGGCTGGAGACGCCTTCCTGAACCCCCTGGAGTTTGAAGACCCAGAGCTGAGTGCCAGTCTTTGTGAGCTGAGCCTTGGTGGCAGTACCCAGGACAGATACCGGCTGGAGGAACCAGGGATGGAGGGCAAGCCACTGGGCCAAGGTAGGAGGCCCATATCCGGAGGGTGGGAAACAAGGAGGAAAAGATGCTTTGTGCATGGAGTCCATCCACATGGTAATTATGGTGACGCTTACCAACTGCTTTCTGTGTGTCAGGTCTTTACATGGTAGATTGTTTATTCATTCAGTAGACATCTGTTAACCCAGTATGTTATGGGTCCTACGCTCAGGGTTTTCCTGGTAGATTTATTTATTCAGCAGGTGTTTAGTACTAAACCTAAATGCCAGATTTTGCACTAATATATGTACATGGATTCTATTCACCATGGGTTTAATGGATCTGTATCACTCAGGATACAGTCCCTGTTTTTAAGAAGCTTATGTTCACATGGAGGTACAGGCAATAAACATGCAGCAAGACAGAAGCACTGTGAAGTAAATAGCTCAGGGCATGTGATAGAGCCTTTCAGCTTGCAGAGGGACTGCCAGTTGAGGGTAGGTTGCAAAGAAAGGCGCCAATGGAGTAGAGACATGAATGATAAGAAGAAGCCAGGCTCGGAAACAGTAGGAGGAGAAAAGAGGGACCAAAGAGGGGCTGGGAAACTGTTAGTCAGAAGTATGGGGTCACCACCATTGTTAGAGAATTAGGCCAAGTCCTGAGCATGTAAGACCTGGTGACAGTTTAGAAGATCAGATTTGACCTTAATTGAGGTAGGGACCAAAGTGACACAGCAGGGACTCATTCCATGGAAAACCTGGGAATGATCAGATCTGATTCCTTCTCCACGTGAGGTCAGAAAGAACATTCTGGTATTGTTTGAGATCCAAGTTTGAATCTTCAAAATAAATGATGATGACAGCTAAATTTATTAGGAAGAAAACTCTTTAATAACAACTACACAATAAATCATAATAGTTAACATTTATTGGAGCTGTATTATATGTAGGTAAAATAAGTTGCCTGGGTTCTTCTACCCATTCCATGCATAAGGAAATGAAGATTCAGAGAGGTAACATTCTCTGCCCTAGGTCACCCAGACATGAAAGAGGAAGCAGAGATTTGGACCCAGGTCTGTCTGATTGCAGAGCCCAGTGCCTTTCTTGTCATGTCTTCCCCCACAACCTGCACCCCCAGGACCTGAGGCAGCTCAGTGCATTGCTTCTTGTGATGCTCCCGGTGCTTGCTGGTGCCACCAAGTCCATCTGGCTGTGGACATAATGGTCTTTACAGATCAGTGTGTTCAGTAAGCTCCCACGGGGCTTCTCAGTTTTCCTTGCAGATGGATAAAGTGAGGCAGAGAGTAATTAAAAGACTTCAGTGCAATAGCAGGGTCAGGACTGGCAGTGAGATCACCTGCCTAGAACCTGCTCTGTTGCATATCCCCAGATCTGCCTGCAAAGGGCTCAGGCTCTGCCCCATATGAGACCAGTGAGGAGGAGCTGGCCCCATCTCAGCTGTGGGCAGGGCTGTGCTCTCGTGCCCAGAAATCTCCCTTTATACGCAAGAGCCAATGGAAGCCAGGTTGGAAAACTGGGGAGGGCCAGGTTCCTAGTTAACCAAAGGCTCTGAGTGCCAGTGCTTTCTTTAGAAGAGGAGCAGAGAGATCCCTAGGGTTCCTTCATCAGGAAGGGAGTCTTGCTGAGTGCTCTCAAACAAAAATAATAACAAGCCTCCTACTACAGCAGGTGGCAAACTTCAGCAAATTGTTCCCTGAGGGGTTGGTGTGGGCAGAACCTCTAACGAGGCTTAAGAAGTATTAAGAAGTGTCTCTGATTGGGGGCATTGAGCTGCAGCAGGACACTTGGACTCCAGTCAGGTCCTGAGAAGTAACTCCCTCCACTGGCCCTGCCTAATGGTGTGAGGCTCGTGGGGCAGAGGTAACACGTGGGGCTGGGCGCATTTCTTTTGTGGCATCTCCAGAAGCCTCGTCCATAGCCAGCTGTGCGAGGCAGAGCTCAGACGCTAAGCAGGTTACTCGATTAGTGCTGCTCTTCAGTCAGCAGACAGATTAATCTCCTTAAGTGGTTTAGCAGAGGCAGAGAGGGGAGATGTGTGGGTCTGAAGGCGGGGGTCTCTGTGGGCACAGCAGGCATGGGACGCAGGCTGGGAAAACCACTGTCCCATTCCCAGCACTTGCTGACTCCCATGCTGTCCTCACCCACCCCTGTCCTCAGCCTCTGTTTCCCGGGTTCTGTGCACCTTGTACTGCCAGCCCCGGTTCTTCTCCCAGGCGTGCCCAGATGTATATGTGGTGAGCTTGAAGGCTCATTTCTGCCCATCCCCACCCCTTGGAGGGCAGGGACTATCCTGCCATCTTTGTGGCTCTGAACCTGGTCCACCTGTGGGCCCTGCATACCATAGGTGCTCATTACCCCGGCAATGGCAGGACGCGTGCCATGTGCAGAGTTCTCCATTACAAGCCCCATGGCCAGAGGATCTCAAGGACTTCTGTTCATGTAGGGAAGTGCAGTTGCAGAATTAAGATCAGAAAGGTTAGGCCGAGGGAGACAGCAGATGCTAAGTCCCTCCTTTGCCTCTTCTGAGGTTTTAGGGCTATTATTTTGTCCCAGGTTGTAGGGAAGGATCTAGAGCCATTACCACAGTGACAGAAACAGTAATGGCCATAAGAATAGTGGTATGAATTTGGCAAGGCACTTTGCCTGTACCGCTCTCTCTACCAAGATTGTCCTCTATTATGTCTCACGGAGTCCTCCCAACAGCCCTACTGAGGAGTTAGTATTTTCCCCATTTCACAGTGAGGAATCTGATGTTTAAGGAGATTGAGTCAGTGTATTACACCAGGGTAACAAAGTAGTAAGTGGTGGAGGTGTGTTTGAGCCCAGGCATTTGACCCCAGAGCCTGGGATATTAATATAAAATTACATGCAACCTCTTCCTTTGCCCTGAGGCAAACCAGGACCTTGCTTTAGAATTCAGAGGTGGTTGATAGGACCATCTTGTGATGGAAGGTGGATCAAGGTTGTGCTGGAAAGACACTGTCCTGATTTGTGAACCTCCCTTTCTTTCTTTTTCCCTCTTCTCCTCCAGCTGTGAATGCAGTTCAAGGATGTGGCCTGAAAGTGGCCTGTGTCTCAGCTGCAGTGTCCGATGAGTCTGTGGCTGGGGACAGTGGTGTCTACGAGGCGTCTGTGCAGAGGTGGGTCCATGAATGCTGGTTCCTGTGTCCAGGGAGGCCATGAACTCTGACTATGCCAGCTCAGAACCATGAGATGGTCTGGGCTTTGCACCTCCCAGCTGTCCCCCTCAGGAGGGCATTTTTAGTGACCTCACCTTTCCTGACAGCCCTGTAGGGGGCTAGGCAACAAATGAGAAGATGCAGACAGCAAAGATGTACATAGACGGTTGCTGCCTGTCCTCGGGCTGGAGATGGCTCGGATTTGGAGAGTACTGATTCTAGGGTGGGGTTGCAAAGAGTTTGCTAAAGGAGCAAATACTAGAGCAATGGACACCCCTTCTAGAGAGGGGCCAAGCACATGCTAGGAAATAGGTTCTGGAGAGATGCCAAGTAGAACCCTCCTCCTCCTGGAGAATCCAGCCAGTTTCCCACCTAGAGTCCTACATGCAGAAAATGTCTTTGTTGCCATTCGCCACAGACAACCTGACTCCCCTCTCTCCTGCTGCCTCTCAGATTGGGTGCTCCAGAAGCAGCTGCATTGGACAGTGACGAATCAGAAGTGGTGGGTGCCACTCGGGTTCAGGTTGCTCTGAAGTAAGTGTCGGGGGGATGAGAGCTATGGGGTTCTGCAGGGGCACCCTCTTTACCACTGCACTTTAGTGGCTCTCACTTTCAGGGCTAAGCAGGCAGGGAAGCAGAACCAGCACACCCTGCCGACCACAGTGGGCTCCCAGCTAAAGGGGCACAGTTCCTCCCCGCCTCCTAGCTCCCCATTTTACGGATGGAGAAGGTGAGATTTTGAACCAGCACACTGACATCAGTAGGGCCAGAAGCAGGACGCCCTCGGTTCTGTGCAGGGGTTTGTTCTTTGTTGCCCTGGCTGTTGGCTTTCCGTCCTCACTCAGGTCCCGACCATCTGGACCCAAGGTGACCCTGGAGCTGCAGCCCACATTCAGCTGACTTGCACGTTATTTCTCTTTTCTGGGGGAATGACTTCAGTGTTTTTAATAGAAATTAATTGCCACCATTTCAATATCAGGAAATTTCACACAAATTCCTAGGCTGTCTTTAAAAATCAAGAGGACTGGCAGCTCTGGATCTGCAGCCCTACAGGACACAACTGTGTCGTTCGCCACAGTTCCCAAAGCAGCCACATCCCAGGATTATTAAGAGCGAAAGAGGGAAATGTGTTCCCGACAGGTAGTCTACATGCCCTCTTTCGTTGCAGGTATGATGAGAAGAATAAGCAGTTTGCAATATTAATTATTCGGCTGAGTAACCTTTCGGCGCTGTTACTGCAGCAAGACCGGAAAGTGTGAGTATGGAGCTGGGCCATTGCGAATCTTCCTCTCGCCCTCCGTGGTCCTCCCCGGGCATACTCTTCGGCTGTGTCGCGCTCCAACTCGAAGTGTTTAACGCATGTGACCATGACGCGGAAGGTCTGTGCTGTTCGTGTACACGCGCGCAGCGGCAAGCTCACCAACCACTCTGGGAAGTCCTCTGGACATTTTCCATTGCTTCCCTCGTACATCCTGATACTATGTGCCAGCTGTGGGGCTGGAGTGGCGAGCCAGTCCCCATAAAGTGCCCCCTGGAGGAAGTGTCACAGTAGTCTGCCTTCTCTAAGCTCAGACATTCCACGCAGAAAGGGATGAGTCTCCCACTTTAAAGGGTCGATGCCAGTCTGTACATCCCTTGCAAGGATGTGACTGTTCCCTGAACGGAAAACACCTGCGTGATGGGCTGCTGCTCTTCCCACTGCAGAGCAGTGTATGTTGGATTTCACTCATCTCCCTACCTGCTGTCTCCGGTAGCGGTCCATAAGGTCTAGAGCAGTGGTGGCGAACCTTTTAGAGCTTTCAGTGATACAGACAGCCTGCTGTAGCGCACGTGCCCTGGGCTCACCACCACTGGCCTAGAGGACAGCACCAGGAGCTACATCCAGCCAGTGGGGGGTGGGTGTGGAAAGAAGGGGAGACGTGGAAAAGCAGACCACAGGAGGAAGCCAACGTAGGTCCCTTGGGTGGTTTCCAGCCCTTGCCCATGTAAACAGTGCCGGGACAAATAATCTTTCCTGTACCTTGTTGGTACGTTTGCAGGCACATCTGTGGGATAATGCCCAAGGGTGGTGTCTGGGTCCGAGAATGAATGCGTCTGTAGTTTTGTTAGGACTGTCAGATACGTCTCTGCGTGGGGTATGGCATTCTCCTTTGGGCGTCTAAGGGGTTCAATTCCCCTGACTCCTCAGTGTTACCAAGGAACCCTCTATGACCCCCCCCCCCCCCAGTACACAGAGTTTGTGCACCGCTCTACAGGCTTTGAAATTCTGGGGATTTCAGGATCCAGGGATAGGAAGAGCTGTCTGAGGCCCTTCCCACGCCCCTCACAAATACCTGCATAATGTTTGGAGACATTCTGCAAATTCTTCCGCTACTGTTTTTTGGGGGATATCAACAGCTGTTGAACCCCACACATCAGCCTCCACCCTGGCTGACCCCAGCTCTCCTGTGGTTCTGTCCCCCTGTAGGAACATCCGTGTGGCTGTCCTTCCCTGCTCTGAAAGCACCACCTGCCTGTTTCGGACCCGGCCCCTGGACGCCTCTGACAGCCTCGTGTTCAATGAGGCATTCTGGGTGTCCATGTCCTACCCGGCCCTTCACCAGAAGACCTTACGAGTCGATGTCTGCACCACTGATCAGAGCCATGTGGAGGAGTCCCTGGTGAGGGCTGCTTCGTCAGTCTGTCTGTCCACCTGGCCTTCAGCCTTTCTAGGGATTGGTCCACCCTGGGTTTTAGAAGATTTGAAGGAGAAGCTAGGCACAGTGGTGCATATCTTCTTGGGAAGCTGAGGCAAGAGGATTGCAAGTTCAAGGCCAGCCTGGGCAATTTAGCCAGACCTTGTCTCAAAAATCAAAAAAGGTCTGGGGATATAGGCCAGTAATAGAGCGCTTGCCTAGCATGCACCAGGTCCTGAGTTAAATCCCCATACCACAAAGAAAAAAAACAGGAAAAGAAAAGATGTGAAAGCAATACAGGTTGACGTTGAGAACCTGACTCATCTTGGGTTATAGGCAGAGATGACTCCTCGAGAAACTGTGTTCTCAGACTGATGGTGAGTGGGGAGCTCCTTTCAGAAAAGAGTAGACCTGAGCCAGGAAGGGTGGCACATCCCTGTAATCCCAGCACTCGGGAGGCTGACGCAGGAGGATTGCTCCAAGTT
Source organism: Heterocephalus glaber (assembly GCF_053883595.1). Lineage (NCBI taxonomy): Eukaryota > Metazoa > Chordata > Mammalia > Rodentia > Bathyergidae > Heterocephalus > Heterocephalus glaber. Next base: position 21,103,948 of record NW_028258377.1, on the reverse strand, counting down.
TGAGGCCAGCCTGGACTACACAGTGAAACCCTGTTTCAAAAAAAAAAAAAAGAGTAGACCCGAGAGGTGCTGGGAGATGCTAAACATTGCCTCAGCTTTACTGTGGTGCATTAGAGACTAGACAAGAGACACAAACCCACATTCCAATCCCACCTTTACCACTTTTTGTATAGCTGGCTGTCCTTGGGTAAGTCATTTAACATCTCCCATCTTCATCCTTCTCATCTGTGATACATGAATAGTGCCTCCCTGTGCCTCCAGAAGGGTCATTAGAAGGATTAAATGAGACAATTCGTATAAAGCATCTAAGAGTCTGATGCACAATAGGTTCTCATTCCATTGGGCCATTGCTGGTCCCTTTCTATAGCAGAGCTGCTGCTGTTCCTCCCCCTCCTTCCCTTCCCCTCCCCTTTCCTCCCCCTCCCTGCACTGGCCCATCAGAATTAGAGATGAAGTTGTGTATGTTTGTGCCCAGCGAGACAGGCAAACCTAAGTGCAGATGGATGTTGTCCAGTCTTATCAGGTGGAGGAGGAGGATTTACAGTTAACTCAAGCTTGTGATGTACGAATGAGTTACAGGAAGTAAAGGGCTCTGTTAACCCTGCCGGTGCTTAGGCCTTAGCAGGTTTTAGTGAGAGGTCAGTGTGGGTGCAAAGGGGAGCCCTGCTCACTCAAGTCTCTATCAGGAGTCCCTTAGGTGCCCACCCCGGGTTGGGCGAGGGGGATCCTGTGGGGGAACTACTTCAACAAGGAGCCACTTTGATAGCTAACATGGAAACAAGGTGTGATGAGGGCCATGCTGGAACTGAGTGCTGCGGTGACAGAATAACGTGGAGCCCATGCAGAGGGGAGACCTGGAATTCATGTCCATCTGAGCCTCCTTCCTGCTCCGTGTCTGCAGGCTGGTAGAGTGGCAGTGGTGGTCCCTGCATCCTAGCAGGCTGTTCTCCTTTCTTCTGGGTTGAACCTCAGGCCTTGACTGCAGTGAGGAGCCTCTGAGCTGTCCAGCCTTCCCTGGCTCTGCTCTGGCTAGAAAACCCTTCTCTGTCTTGGGATTATAGCATCACATTCTCAGAATGTTGAGCCGAAAGCCCAGTCATCAGGACTACCCTTCCTGCCCTGTCGCTTCATGTTCATTCCTCAGTCTCAGTTCTTTATGTGTAAAATCCAGCTCGTACTGCCTGCCTTGCAGGCTGTTCTCAAGGATTCAATGAACCACTAAAACACTAGTTCTCTGCCTGTAATGTGCATGCACACAAGGTGCCCGGAGCCCTGGTTTACACGTAGGTTTTGACTGATTCAACAAGTCTGGGGCGGGGCCTGAGAGTCTGTGTTTCTAACAAGCCTCTCGGGTTATCCCAGTCCTGCCCATCCCTGGGTCACTCGTGGTGCAGTGAGGATGTAGAGTGTCAAAGTGTGGGCACATGCAAAGTGCTCACTGGACATCCAACCCCTTCCCTTTCCTGCCCAGCTGAGGCTGCAACAGCGCCACTGCCATTGATGGTGTTACTGCTGTCAGGAAAACAGTGTGAATGTCAGGAGGATGTAATTGATGTGGTAGGCACTGAGCTAAGTTCCTGAGTGCATTATCTCCATTGACCCTCCTTCCAGTTTGGTAAAATAGGTATTATGTACTAGCAGGGAAGCTGATCACAAAGAGGTGAAAGACGTTCCCTAAAGTTGGAAAGTTGCAGAAGCGATACTTTACCCAAGCAGGTCCATGTTGGAAGACACATCAGCCCCTCTCTGTTGTCCCTGTCTGTACAGGGCTCACCTGGAGGCCACAGGTGGGGATGGTGACTGAAAGGGTTCAGCAAGCATGGTGGATATTGAACGAAAAAGCCAAGAGCTTTTCCAAACCCAGGCTCCTCCATTGAAGCATTTCCTCAGCCCTGGGCATTCTTAAATGAGAAGAGACTCAATCCTGTTTTCCTCCCCTAAGTGGATGCCTTTTATTCCTCCTCCTTAATTGAAGTCTGGCCATTGCTGGTTGCCATGGCAGCAGCCAAAGCGCTCATCTCTCTGTGGCTTGGCTCTGTCCATGACCAATGGGAGGCCACCTTTCCCGCACATAGCAGGGACATGGAGTGTCAGGCTGTTGTGTTTTGGTAGCTGTGGGAGGAAAGGAAGTGAGACAGGAGGGAGAAAGGGTTTGTCTGCTCCCATGAGGAGTCTCCCTGCATTGATGGGTCTGTGAAATCCCCAGACTATTTCAAGCCATTTAATCAAAGAGGCAGCAGCAACAGTGCCCGCGGTGAGCACTGTCTTTGAGTCTCCTGTGGGCCAGGAGCTCTGTGTGCAGCATCTCATTTAATCCTCAGCGTGAGTACCCACATGGCCTCCATTGTACAGATGAGGGATCAAGGACCTGGAAGGCTGGGTGACCTACCAGGTCATCTAGCAAGTAGGTGGACAAGCTTGGACTGCAGCACAGACTTGGCTTCCTTTGTGCTATGCCCCCTCTGAAGGACCTAGATTATGGACTGAGCGGAATGTGTGGGCTGCCTTCCACAGGCCAGAGTTCTACCATGTGCTCCACCTACTACTTGGCCGCTAAGCCGTGTGTCATGCAGCTCAGGCTCTGTCAATGCAGCCTGCTTGCCAGGCCCCGTAGTTGGCCATTACAACAGCTCCCTTGTTCCTTGTGCCTTGTCTGTACTCACTTGCCAAAACCCCAGCCCTGTCAAATAAACTCTGCCCCTCCTCCTCCCCACCTGTGCAACTGGACAACAGCACACAGGGCTACACTGGGTGGCACCCTTTAAAAATTGTCATTGCGGTTGTCCTGCAAGCCACACATGGTGCCTAGCTATCAGACAGCAGCTGCCTGGCCCGTTTTCTCTGCCACTTACACAGCGTCTAGTTCGCCCTTCTTCTCTCGGTGAGGGAGTGGAGGAGTCTGAAAAGAGCGCTCACCGGCCCACCCCACGGGTAGCTGCTTTTACGGCGCCCACTGTTCCTCCAGTCTGTAAGGATGGACCTTCGCGCTCCTGCCCACTGGCAGCCTCTCCACCCCCTCCCTCTCCAGGACGTCACTATAACAGTCGTTCTCTCGCTCTCTCTTCCGTCTTCAGCTTTCTCTCCTCAACGGGATCCAGACTCCTGATACACCAGCGTCCTTATTTCTCCCATGGCCCTGGCCTGTCCGCTGCCCTGGGCCAATTCTTTGCCTTATCTTTCTTGATAGGCTTTTCCCTTAGCTTCCCCAACACCTCTCTCTCCTAATGTTCTTCGCAGGTGACTAGCTTTTCCCTGGGTCTTGGGTGCTGATTCTGCCTCATTCCCCTGACCTGTCTGTGCTCTCCTCCTTTCCTCATCACTTCCTTGGTCATCTTACCCTCTTGCCCAGCTTCAAACACTTTCCTTGGTGTACGCCTCCAGTCTGGGCCTCTCTACTGTTCCCCAACTTCGTATCTCTGCTCCTATTCCACATCTTCTGTTACACATTTCATGAGCACCTCAAATCAGGGTGGCCTCAAGAGTGTCCCTGACATGTTGTCCTGTCTTCACTGTCTCGGTGGATGGCAGCCCCGTGACCACTCTCTTCTTCCACGCCCCATCCTTCAGCTTCCCCTCCTAAAGGTCCCAGGCTCCATCTGCTTCTCCCATCATCCCCTGACCCAAGTCCTCTGTCACCTCCTGTCTGCATGATTGCAGCAGTCTCCTCCTGGGTCTCCTCACTTCTGTCTTTTTCTCTCTTCCTTTCTTTCCCAGTAGCCAGAGTGAGACTCCGTAACTGCCAGTCAGTCCATGGCGTATCCCTAGGAAACCTCAGGATGGCTGTCTCTACCTTGTGTCCACACCTGGCTGTCTGGCCTGGCCTCAGCGAACCTCTAGCATTTGACCCCTTCTTCTCCCTCTGAGTTCATCCCTAGAACTCTTCCACTAGCCTCTTTGTTCTCCTTGAATACCCAGCACATTCTCTCATGGAGGCTTTTGCTGTGGCCCCTGGCTAGAATTCCCTTCTTCCCAATGGGCATAGCAGGACTAGCCCCTCACCTCATTCTGGAATCCACCCTGATGTCACCTCACAGTGGTCTTCCTTCCTGGCTCTTTGAAGTCCTATTCCCCTCTCCACCATCTAGTTCCCTTCTGTCTCCTCTCCTTGGATTATTTTTCTCTATAGCAATTTTTTTTCACCTAATATTTACCTGTATCTCACAGAATTTAGGGTACATGTTATCTTCACATTTTACCAAGGTGCAGTTTATTCGCGGTGGCAGTGACAGCTTAATTGGCAACTCTTTTCCTTAGCGGTGCATAAAATAATAATGTACATTATAACTGATAACATCTTCAATGAAACACAATATAGAGTTTGCTTATTGATTTGCTTATGTAATTCTCTCAGACTTGAAAGTCAGCTCATGAGGGCAGGGGTTTTCATCTGTACTTTATTTTATTTTATTTTATTTTATTTTTTGGTACCAGGGATTGAACTCAGGACCTAGCGCTTTCGAGGCAGGCAGCAGAACCACTGAGCTAAATCCCCGGCCCTTCATCTGTACTTTAAATCCTGCTGTATCCTCAGCACCCAGAGCAGTGCCTTGCAATTAGAGGCTATTTGGTAAATTTGTATGTGTTCGATAGATGAATGACTGAGTGTATACAAGTGCCTTTCATCTAGTTTGCAGAAGTAAATGATAGTTATACCTATGAACCAGCCCCTGGAGCTAGTATATCTTGTTAGACTTACTAATAATGTGATCTAGGTATCATACCTCAAAGCTCTTTTATGGTCCCTCCCCCTTGTAGCTGTTCTGAATTATAGTATCCACTGTGTTTGTTCTCCCAAGAAACCATGAGCCCCCTGGGTAAGAATCATGTACTACCTATTTCTCTGGCTGCAGAGACTGTGAAGGGCTCAAAGAATATTTGTTAAATGAATAGATGATTAATACACACGTTTGTGTATATTTACCTTTATTCTGGTACCTACAATACTTCAAATGTTTAACACCTGAATTGACTATAATCTTCCCAATAGCTCTACAGGTAGGAGCTATTCCCCCTACTTTCCAGAGGGAGAGGCTGATACCACACAAGGAATGTATCATATTAGACTGGCTTCCTCCCTGCTCAACCTTGTCCTCCCAGAAATAACCTGTAGCCACTCAGATTTAGCATCGTCCATACCGTGCTCTGATGCAGGTTGAGCATCCCTATCCAAATTACTAAAGACTAGAAATGCCTTAGATTTCATATGTTTTCAGATTTTGAAATATTTGTATCTGCATAGTAAGATACAAATGAAGATAGGACCCAAGTCTAAACAGGAAAATTATTGGTTTCATATACACCTTATACACATAGCCTGAAGGTAATTTTACAGAATATTCTAAAAAATTTTTTGTGCCTTCAAAATGATGTGGAATTTTCCACTTATGGCATCATGTTCATGTTCATGAAGTTTTGGAATTTGGAGTACTTTGGTTTATGGATTTTTGGATTAGAAATGCTCAGCCTATAGAAGGAGAAACTAGAAGGGAGGCTGTCAAGTGAATTGAAGAACACTTCCCTGCCAGGCAAAGCAGTGCACCTCTGCAGTCCCAGTTCCTTGAGAAGCTTGAGGCTAGAGAATTGCAAGTTTGAGGCTACCCTGGACAACTTAGACCCTGTCTCAATTTTTTTTTTAAAAAGCTGAGGATTTAGCTCAAAGGTAAATCACTTAAAAGTCCTTTCTTCAACCTAGGTGCCATCGTGAGCCATGGACTGGCTACAGGCTCACTTTGACACAGTCACTGGTGTGTGGTAAAGAAGCAAAGGGTGTAGGGGCGGGGGGCAATGAGTTAAATCCCTAATCTGACAAGAGCTCTTCAAAAAAAGGACCTAGTTACAAAATTAAACCTCTGAGGAATATTAAAGTTAGTTTATAGGTCTTTCAACTAAGGATGTTCAGGAAAAAATATTAAATTACTTGAATTAATTCCTTTCTCTATGGGGTTATATTTAATAGGTTAATTTGTTGGAGCTCGTTTTCTCATATATGATTCAAAGAAAAACTCTAAGAAGGACTTGCTAATGAGAAATCCAGCTCTTCCCCTTCCCTCCCATCTACCTTAGATAAGGAGCCATTTTGATTGTTTCTTCTTTCTGATGTTTCCTGTTTCACAGATGATTATTGATCAGCATTTACCCCACCCCCACCCCGCACCTCAAACATGGTGCGATAAAATTATCTTCTGTTTTTCATTTCTTATACAAAAAAAATCATACTGAATGTTCTGTTCTGTTCCATTCAGTTTTTTCCCTTAACAATATACCCTGATGGTCTCTCTGCATCAGGACAAAGAACTCATCTTTGACATAACTATATAATATTCCATTTGGTGGACCTTTATTTCAAATCTTGTTATTACAGAGGGAACCAAAACAAACATTCTTGTTTCTGGTTTATTTTGTACTTGTGCAGGAGTATCTATGGAATAGACATTTACACGGAAGATTGCTGGGTCCAAGAGCAAAAGGCACCCATGTTTTGTCTAAATGTTGCCACATTCCTTCCCTAAGGTTTCTGCTATTTTACATTCCCACCAGGAAGGTGAGAGATTAGCTGTTTCCTCATACCCTTACTAACAACTTGTTGTGTCAGCTTTTTAGATCTTTGTAGATTTGGTATGGGAGGAATGATAGATGGTTTTTCAGCTCACTTGTCCTTACTTGGTTGATGTTGAGTTGCTTGGAGAATGATAGTTCCTAGAAAGTGGGACCTTGTGGGAACCATCACAAAACTTAATGCCAAGTATGACTAGCATGGGAAGGGTACTCAATGCTAAAAAAATCAACTCAACTAAGAAAAGGACAAAGAAATTGAATAGACATTTCTCCAAGGGTGATATACAAATGGCAACATGCACCTGAACAGATGCTCACAATCACTAATCATCCAAGAAATACAAGTTATAACCACGGAGATGCCATCTTATACCCATGAGCCTGATGGCTATCAAAAACCCACACAGAAAATAATTATTAGTGTAGATATATCGAAACTGGAACTCTAGTGCATTGTTTGTGGTGTTACAATGTGAAAAACAGTATGGAAAGACAGTATAGAAGACCCTCAAAAAATTAAAAACAGGGTTACCATATCATCCATCACAGGCATGATGGTGCATGCCTATAATTCCCAGCATTTGGGAGGCTGAGGCAGGAGGATCACCACAAGTTCAAGACCAGCCTGGGCTACATGATGAGTTCAAGGCCAGCCTGAATCTCATAGCCAGACTACGTATCAGAAAAATAAATAAATAAATAAAAATAACAAACCATATGAACCAGCAATCCTACTTCTGGATGTATATTCAAGCAGGGTCTCAGAGAAATATTTTCGCATTCAAGTTATAGCAGCACTTCATAATAGGTAGAAGTAACTCAAATGTCCATAAGATGGATAAAAAGTAGTGTATATACATGCAATGGAATATGATTGCATAGGAAGTATCAAAAGTAGTAAAGTTCATAGAAACAGAAGAATGAGATTACCAGGGGCCGAGGGAAAGAGCGAAGGGGGAGCTGTTTAACAAATACAAAATTTCAGATTTGTAAGATTAAAAAGTTCTAGAGATCTGTTTCACAACAGTGTGAGTATGCTTAATACTATGGAATGGTATGCTTCAAATAAAAGATGATACATTTATGTCATGTGGGGTTTTTTAATTACAGTTTTTAAAAAAGATAACAGGATAGATGCTTAGTAAAGCATCTATTTGGCAAGTGAAGGCTTGGGATGTAGTTCAATGGTAGAGTACAGGTTTAGGATGCACAGGGTCCTGAGTTAAGTCTTCAGCACACACCTGTAATCCTACCTCAGAAGACTTGAGCCTAGGAGTTCAAGTCTAGCCTGTTCAGCGTGGCAAGACCCTGTCTCAAAACAACAAAGAAAAGGTTTTATGAATGAGTGAGCCAATAAATGATTAAGTTACTGGAAATAATTAACACTCAGTTCTTTTCTCTTCCCAGGGAGCCCCTATCTTACCTGCCGTGGTGTTTTCCACATTGTCCCCAGAGCTCAATTCTTAGGACATTGACTCATACTCTGCTCTCCTCCATCCCCAACAGGGAGGTGCCCAGATCAGCCTGGCTGAGGTCTGCCGGTCCGGGGAGAGGTCGACTCGCTGGTACAACCTCCTGAGCTACAAATACTTGAAGAAACAGAGCAGGGAGCCCAAGCTGGTGGGAGCCACAGGCCCCACTGCAGGGCCTGAGAGCACGGTGAGCCCCGCTCGGTTTGTACGAACCCTGCACATGTGCAGCACCCGGATGGGTGGAGCGAAAGCCCCTCCTGGATGGAGACTGCTGGTCAGGTAGAAGCTGATGCTGATGCAGCAAGAGGGGCTGAAGAGCTTGGGGAGGGCTCTTTCCGCAGAGCCAGGGCACTCCACATCTGCAGCTTGCACTTTCTGCTTCTGTATTTTGCTTTCCTGTTATCTCTTGCCTAATAAAAACCTTAATTCACAGTTAGTAAAAAATGAAGTACAAGGACTGAGGGCTGTAGGTCAGTGGAAGGGCATTTGTCTATAAGTGCAGGACCCTAGATTCCATTCTCAGAGCTGCCAAAAAAAGGAGAAACGAAGTAGAGAAGGAAGGACAAGACTGGAAGGCAGTAAATTAATCTTTCTTGAAACACTGGTGTGAAGTCCATTGTGGAAAGTATATGAGAGGCAGCAGGAAGTCAAGGGAAGGACAGTTACAAGATGCCTGGTTGGGCTACAGGAGTCAGGCATGTCACCTCTCTGAGCCTCTGTGGTGGTTTTTGTGTCTAATTTGAGCCTTTCAAAGTTGTTATGAGGCTTTGAAGAAACCCATGTAAACAGCACTTTGTGTTGTCAGGCATGATGGTGCACACCTCTAATCCCAGCACTCAGGAGGCCGAGGCAGGAGAACCACTAGTTCAAGGCCACCCTGGGGTACATAGTGGGATCCATCTCAGACATCTCAGAAAACCAAAACGTAGGCTGAGTGTGGTGGTCCACGCCTGTAATCCCGGCGCTTGGGAGGCTGTGGCAAGAAGGTGGGCTATATAGTTCAAGGCCAGCCTTCGCTACATAGACCTCTCAGAAAAACCCAAAAGCAAACAAACAAAAAACCCAAAACCTAAAGAAGGAAACAAACAAAAAAAGAAAAGAGCATGTGATATAAGGGTTTAATAAACAGCAATTGTTCCATTATTATTTTTGAGGTTCCTGAAAATTTTATATTTGCCTATCTCTGAAAAAAATATATTTGTTTTACTGCAGTATACTTTAGTCTGACACTATCCTTAAACTATTCCCTGACCTTGCAAGGCCCACACCTACTGGCCAACAGCCTGGCCAGGCCTCGGTGGAGACAGGAAGCGGCCCCTGCAGGGTCTTGACCACATCCAGAGTCGGCTGGGGAGGGGGCGGTCAGGTAGTCTTCTAAGTCTACCCTAGGTCTTCTCTCTGTAGACTTTGGACAGTCACTGCCCAGAACTTCAGTGGAAGGCATGGGCTGTGTCATTTAGGTAAAGATAAGGATAAGGATTAAGTCCGTTTCCTTTTTCTCTTCTTCCTCCTTCTCCCTTTTTTCCCATCATCATCATCTCTACACCTTTCACATCCATCTTTGTCCCGTTTATTATGTGCAGTATACCAAGGCTGAAACAGATTAACCCAGCTCCATGAAGACATTCACCCAATAAGCAACAAAGCTAGTCACAAACCCAGGACTCTCTCTCTCCAGAAAGGAGACAGCGAGCTGGTGAAGTCTTGAGGACGCCTCTCCTTTCTAGAACATGACCTTGGGAAAGTAACATTGACCCTAGCACACTAGTTTCCTCCTTGCCATATCCCAAGGGAGCGGTAATCCCAACCTATCCTGGTGGCTACATGATTAAATAAGATGCTGCATGTAATCTGTCTTTGTACTTGGCATAACCAGGACTCAGTTGCTATTAGTTCCTTCTTCCTTCTCTGAAAAGAAAGCATCAGGAGTTCCCCAGGCTCTTCCCCACACTACTCAGCGTCACTGCAGATTCATCAGGTGTTCAGGAAACCAGAGGTTTTTGTCTACATCACCTGCTGCTTACTGAGTGCCGACTATGTGCTGGGGCCTTTTCTGCATACCTTGTATAGTTCAGATCAGCTGAACTTCATAGTGACCTTCTCTAGTAGTTACTAGAAGAAACTGAGTCTCAGAGAGTTTAGATAATTCCTTCAAGTCCCACAAGCTTCCTCACGAAGACACTGTGTAGATGTTTTCCTCCGGGAAGCCTTCCCTGACTGCAGCCTGCTTCTGTGTTCCCAGACACACAATGCTCGCTTTCCTCCTAGTCCTCCTTGTATTGTGTTATTGATGGATCACCCTTTGGTCTCCACGGTCTCCTTACTGTCCCAACTGTAATTCCCTATCTGCTGAACATAGCTGTCTTCCAAAATGCTGCTGAGTAGGTCCACTCATGCAGGAGTGATTTCCCTGGCGAGCTGCCAGTTAGAGGAAAGAAGACTGTGGATCTTTTATGTGACCTTGGGTGAGATACTTGACTACTCTGATCTTCCGCTTTGCGCTCATTCCATGGGGGCCAGTCCATGAAGCCACAGCTGACCCTTCAGCCTTTGTCTCTGCAGGATGCTGTGTCTGCCCTGTTGGAACAGACAGCGGTGGAGCTGGAAAAGAGGCAGGAGGGAAGAAGCAGCACACAGACATTGGAAGACAGCTGGTGAGTGAGTGTCTTGGCTTGGACCAGTCTCAGGGATGAGCTCCCCAGACCCCAGGGCAACCAAGAGAATCTCTGCAGGCAAGAGACAGGAGAGCCAGGGACAGTGGTTCCTAAATTCCCTTCCCAATTTGTCATTTTGCATTCCATGAATCACCCACGCAGGATCATGCCTAATGTTATTTTCTCGATGCACCAACACTTATTTTGGTTTTTAAAAAAATTAACTGGATTTGATATTACGATAAAAGGAAGATTTGTATCCTTTGCCATCAATACAAGATTCTTCAGTAAGGAATGCATTTGACAGCTAGGATCAGAGAGCAGAAATTCCAGTTGTACGTAGAAGGTCTTTTCTGACTTAAAATGAAGAATTGGAAGAAGCAGTTGAATTTGGTTCCTGGAACCCAGGCTCCTCCTCTGTATCTGCAGTGCTGTTTTCACCGTGAGGCTTCCGTTATCAAGGCTGCTTTATAGCCCGAGTTGGCTGCACCAATCAGGTGGCCGTCAGGCAGGAACAAGAAGAGATGGGAGTGAGTTTGTGCACCTTTAACCAAGAGATGTTTCTCAAAATGGCGCACAGCTTCTCATTGGCTTCTCATTGGCTTCTTGGCCTGTCTAGCTGCAAGGGACATTGGGAAATGAGGGCCACTGACTGGGTACCAAACTCGAGTTGCTCTTACTAAGGAAAAAAGTGAGGATGGATGTTGGGTAGGCTGTGAGCCGAGTCTGCCTCAGAAGGTAGCTGTGGAAAATTTAGTGTAATGAAAATAAAAGTGTCATTGACGTCTAGCTAGAGAAATTGCTTGCTAAGCCTGAAAGCTTCTCTCTCTGTACTAAAAAGGAAGTGAGCAAGTGTTGTAGCAATGTTCACGAAGTGCTATGCCAGAGGGGCTTTCTCCTTGATGGAATCAGAATGTCTGGAAAGAACCGAAAAGGATACAGTGTTCTCGCTCTGTGGTTCAGTGCTGCTTAATTCCTTGCATACAGACAGAAAGGTCCCATCACACACTTTAAGAAACAGTGACCTCCAGGAGCGGTGGTGCTCACCTGTAATCCCAGCACTCTGGGAGGCTGAAGCAGGCAGATCGCAAATTCAAACCTGACTAATTTGGTCAATTTAGTGACTTAGCATAACCCTGTCTCAAAACAAAAATAAAAATTGAAAAAGGGCTGGGATGTAGCTCAGTATAAAGGCCCTGGGTTCAGTTCTGAGTAGCACAAACAAGCTGTAATATACACCAGGGCTTGGATCCTGCTTCATTTTTTGTATAATCTTAACACAATTTTAATTTTTTAGTGGACATAATTGTACAAATGTATGGGACACAGTATCACGTTTTGATGCATGTATACATTGTGTCATGATCACAGGCTAAAATCTATCACCTCAAACTTTCATTGTTCCTTTATGCTGAAACATTCAGAATCCTCTCTTACAGCCATTCTGGCACATTGACTGTGGCCATCCTACTTTCAGTAGCATGCAAGGACTTATTCCTCCTAGCTGATGGAAATGTTATACCATGGACCAATCTCTCTCCATTTCCCCCTCACTCTCCCCTCTTCAGCCTCAGGTAACCACAGTTCTACTTTTTTCTTTTATGAGATTGACTGTGTTATATTTCATAGACAAATGGAAGCACACATACTGTATAGTATTTGTCATTCTGTACCTGCCTTCTTTCTCCTAACATAATAACCTCCAGGTCCATCCATGTGTTCACAGATGACAAGATTTATACCTGAACAGTATTCCACTTATATATATAAAGCATTCATATATATAGAAAATCATATTTTCTTTATCCATTCAATAGTTGATGGACACTTAAATAGCCATGATCGCATATCTCACCTATTGTGAATCTCAGCTATTGTGTAATAAAGGTTTGCATGTAACTTTTATTGTAATATATTCACAGTATAACGTACGTATGGAAAAGTTCATGTAATGTACACAGCTCAGTGAATTTTCAGGAGCCAAACTACCAGCACCCAAACCAGGAGGCAGAGCATTACTATTACTGTGGGAGCCTAGTGTTTGCTTCCTCCATTCAACTGTGCCCAACTCATTCTCACCTTGCCCGAGCCTCACCTACAAGCTGGGAGACAATACTGACTCTATAGGGTTACAGGAGATGAGTAGGGGAAGCCACTGGTGAAGATTAAATGCAATGCATACAGCAGGCATGCGATACATGATAGAAAGTATTATAGGAAAAAGAGAAGCAAAACTGCTAACTGACCTCTGGAAAGCAACAGGGTAACTCCCACCTAAGAAGTGGCCACAGCTGGAGGATCCTGCTCTTTGGAGAAAGTACATAGCCTGAAGTACAGGGGCTGTGAGTTCACTCAGATACGGATTTGGAGGCTGGCTCAGCCAACTTCCTGTGGAGTCCTGGGGCTAGGGTGATCCTAGCATTAGGAGGTTTAATCGATCTGTGGGTGATTCTCTTGTGCAGCCTGGACTGAGAACCAGAACTCTAAACCTCTGATTCCTCATCAGTGAAACAGATTTAAAAATCAGCCACTATGCCTTGGAGTATCCTACAGATTCAATACAATTATGCGTGATAAGTACTTAACACAGACTCTGACCCAGAGGAAGCAGTTGGTAACTTTCATATTATTATTGTTATGCCCTCCAATTATATATTTAGTCTCAGATGGAGGCTTCCCTTAATAGGTTTGACTCCAGAGATCGCCAAATGGTTTGTTTTGTTTTGTTTTGTTTTTTGGTACCGGAGATCGAACTCGGGACCTTCTGCTTGCAAGGCAGGTGGCGGAATCACTGAGCTAAATTTCTGGCCCTGCCAAATGTTTTCTGGAAACAGCCAATAGTAAATACTGTCCACTTCACCGGCTGCATCTGGCATGTTTACTCAAGTGTGCTTCTGCAGTGTAAAAGCAGCCATAAACATCAGGGAAACAAGTGACCGTGTCTGGGTTCCATTGATGCTTCATTTCCAGAGACTGAAATTTGCATTTCATATCACTTGCACCTGTCATGAATTATTCTCCTTTTGGTTTTTTTTGCAGCCATTTAAAAATACAAAAACCATTCATAGCTTGAACTGTCCAGAAAAAAAAAAAAAAGCAGCAGGCCAGATTTGGTTCACAGGCTGTGGTTTGTTGAGTCCCATTTTATTCTTTTACTATTTCTTCATGTGATAAAAGAGTATAGTGAGGTTCCTGGAATTTTTGTATGTCCCTTTGTTTGTTTTAGGGTTCTCCACATTGTCTTAATCTCTTTCTCTCTCCTGCTCCTTTGCTGTCCCTCTCTGGCACTGCTGTGCTACACCCAACTATAGTTCACATGGGCGAAGGTCTGGTGCCAGAAATAGGCCCAGGACCTGTCTCCTAAAACCCTGGCACAAGATCAGTGGCTCTTACCAAATTCCAAGCTCATGCTGAGACTTTTCAAGCCATATCCTAGCAACCACCTTCTGTTCTTTCTCCCTTTGTGGCCCCCATCTCCCCACCCCCTGCCATTCAAACCTCCCAGCTTCTGACTTACAAAGAGGGCTGGGATCCCTGTGCTGCTCTAGCAGGTCTGTCCATCTGCGGCCCCTGCCCCCAGGCCGAGCCTGCTTTGGTCCTGAGTGCCAGCCTTCTGGGCCTGCTTAGCTGTGGGCTCCCAGGTGGGGGTCCCTTGCACACCAGCTCTCTGTTCCAAGTTACGCTCCTCCTTCAGCACCAAGACCCTCAATGTCATTGTTACCCCCTCTATTTACAGTATTTGGGTTTCTTCAGTTCATATAATAGGAAAACATTTTTTTAAAGATCCAGAAGCAAAACAGAATTAAGAGTATTAGAAAATTTAGGTGAATCTGTTTATAAATCCCTGCAAGAGGGAAAAATCTTCATTTTGCCCCCTTGGGAACTTGTGGGTGAGTGGGTGTCAGTGGCAGATGTCAGTGAGCGGCATTGCTGGGTCCCAGGACTCATGTGCTTTACATTTTAGTAGACATAGTAGAATAGTTTTTATTTTATTTTATTTTATTTTTTGGTACTGGGAGTAGAATAGTTTTTAAATAAGATGGTACCAGCATAGTAAATGCTCCCTCCAGCAACAACTGAGAGTATCTTTAACCTATACTCCCGGGACACTTGTTTTAATCAAAATACTATTCTTTTTTTTTTTTTTTGGTACCAAGGATTGAACTCAAGTCCTCATGCTTGCGCAGCAGGCAGTGGCACCACTGAGCTAAATCCCCAGCCCCAAAATACTATTCTTAATCAAGAATACATTCTTTTTTTTTTCTAGTGTCAGGGATTGAACTCAGAACATTGCATTTTCGAGGCAGGCCTGGCGCCCCTGAGCTAAATCCCTGGCCCTTGTGTTTTTTTTTTTTAACTTTTAAATTTTTTCAACAGATGTTGCTAACCTGCCTTCATAGTGTAAATTGTGTGCTCTTCTTTGTACTCCCTGCAGGGATATTCCGGTTTCCTAAACTGTACCTTCACCAGCACTTGATTTTATTAATTTTTTTTTCCACCACTGCAATGGGTGAAAGATGTTCTCTCTTTTAATCATTTTTCTGTTTACAACTGATATTGAGTGAGTTCTTTTCCCCTGTCCTTAAATACTTTTAGAGTCATAATCACAGGTCTAAGGATGTAGCTCAGTGGTAGGGCACTTGCCTAGCATGCTCAAGTCCCTTTGCTTGATCCTCAGCACCACCCAACATTAAAAAAAAAGAATACAAACTCACAGTCAAATCGAAGAGATCTAAGGGTCCAGTGGTACATGCCTATACAATCCCATCTACTTGGGAGGCTGAGACAGGAGGATCACAAGGTTGAGGCCAACCTGGGCAACTTAAACAGAGACTGTGTCTTAAACAAATAAAAAGAGCTAGGAGCTGGGGATGGTGGGACATGCTGTAATCCCAGTACTCGGGAGGCTGAAGTAGAACGATTACAAGTTCAAGGCCAGCCTGGGCATTTTAGTGTCCCAAAATGTCCCAAAATGAAAAACTCAAAAGGACTAGAGATGCAGCTAAGTGGTAGAATGCCTGCCTCATATGTGAAAGACCTGGGGGAGGGAGACAGGGAGCAGAGACTCCTGTACTGATCGAGTACATGGTGGAATTGGATAATTGTGGACAGGAAAACTGCCTCTACACCTTAACAGCCTGTGGTATTGGACAAGGTCTGGCGGCCCTCTGCTCCTCCCTCACTTTAAGTCTGTAAAATGTCAATGAGCTCCTTGAGTGCTATTCGAAGGTCATAGCATTGCACAGAGAGTTTATGAAACCCTCATTAAGTGCTGGCGAGTGTGGCTCCTGCAGAATTCTCTGTGGAAAAGTTTCTGTAAATTCACATGCTCAGGGGCTCCTCTATTAGAAGGTAGAGAGGCCTCTGGGGCCTGGGAGGAAGAGCAAAGTCCCCATCTAATCACAGTTTGGTAGTGGAGATCCAAGGTTCTCCTCCATGAGAGAATCCTCAGGGAGATTTTGTGTTTACCAAAGCCTCATTGAGCCAGCTAACTAGATGTCAAGTTTTCTGCCTTTGGCTGGAATTCTTCCAGCACAGTGTGGTAACACCGGCTCATGCTGGTTAGAAGCCTGGCAGTTATGTACATCTTTGAACAGTCAAGATGGGAATAGAGATAAATGACTCCGGAACACATGCAGTCCATTTGTCACACCAAATCGTTCTAACCCTGGAGTCCAGAGGACAGTTATGAAGGGTATCACCAAAGGTCGACACTCTTCGGGAAATGGTACTAGAACAATTGGATGTCCACATGGGGAAAAATTGACTTTGAAGCCTGTTTCACTTCATGTTCAACAGTTAATCTGAAATGGGTCATAGAAGAAAACAAACTATAAAACTTCTAGAAGAAAATGTAGAAAATTTTTTGCACCTTTGAGGAAGGCAAGACATACAAAGCACAAACTATGAAATGTATAATAGATAAATAGGACTTTATCACAATTTAAAACTTCTGCTGTTTGGAAGATACCACTTAGACAATATTTGCTCTGCTTACACCTGACAAAAGATCTCTGTCTTGAATAGATATTGATTGCTTACAATTTAATAGAAAAAAGACAGCCCAATTTTTTTTTGAGGGGGTGGTACCAGGAATCGAACTCAGGGTCTTGCACTTGCCAGGCAGGCACGTCGTTGCTGAGCTACATCTTCACCCCTGACAACCCAATTTTTAAAGGGTCTAAAAATTCTAACATGCTTTGCAAATGAAAATGAGTGGTTAATGCCTGAAAAATTTCTTAACAAGAAAATGTACATTAAAGCCCCGATAAGATGCAATTGTACACCCACTAGGATGACTAGATTTAAATTTAAAAAGTGCTGGGGCATAGCTCTCTACTAGAGCTAACTCAGGGTTCAATCATGAGCATCTCAAAAAATAAATTAACTAAAAATGAATACCGGGCCGGGGATTTAGCTCAGTGGTTCCTCCGCCTGCCTCGCAAGCACAAGGTCTCAAGTTCAATCTCCAGTACCCCTCATCCTAAAAAAGAATATCAAGTGTTGATATAGAACTGGAACTGTCATTAAATTAATGGTGGGACTATAAATGAAAAAAATCCTTTGGAGACATTTTGTAATTTGTCAGTTTCCTAAAAGGATATGCTCACACTTACTGTGTGGCCTGATAATCCTACTCTTTCTTTTTTCTGTTTTTGGAGCCCAGCACTAGTGATTGAATTCAGGGTTCCAAGCATGGCAGGCCCCTTCCGCAGAGCAACATGACTTCCTCAGCAGTTCTGGTCTTAACTGTGTATCTGTTATGAGCTTCACTGTGTTCCCCAAATTCCTATCTTGAACTCCTAACCTCTGATATCTCAGAATGAGACAGTATTTGGAGCCACAGCTTTTAAAGAGGTAATTAAGGTAACATAAATCCTCTAAATTTAGAGGAGACCTAATCCAGTCTGCCTGCTGTCTTTGTAAGAAGAGAAACTTTGGAGCCAGGCCTGGTGGCACAAGCCTGTAATCCCAGCTGCTTGGGAAGCTGGGGCAGGGAGATGATGAGTACATTGCTAGCCTGGGGAAAAGACCCTTCTCAAAAAAAAAAAAAAAAAAACCAGGCGTGGTGGTGCACACACATGTACTTCTAGCCCTCTAGGAGGCTGAGATAGGAGGGCTGCGAGTTCAAGGTGGCCTGGGCAACTTAGCAACTGAGGGAGACCCTGTCTCAAAATTAAAAATAAAAAGAGCTGGAGATATACAAAGACCCATGGTTTCAATCCCCAGTACCACAAAGAAAAAGAAAAAGAAGGAGGAGTGGGAGGGAAGAGGAGGAGGAAATCCGGACACAGAGGGACACCAGGATGTATGAGAACAAAGCAGAGACCTTGTGAGGACACATTGAGAAGGTGACCATCTGCAAGCCAGGAGAAACCAAACCTGCTGATACCTTGATCTTAGATTTTTCAGCCTCCAGAACTATGAGAAATAAAGTTCCATTGGTGAAGCTATCCAATCTGTGGTATTTCATTTCAGCAGCCCTAGCCAACTAATATAATATCCAAGAAATGAAAACCTATATCTAATACAAAGATTTACATGTGGATGTTCTTAGAAGCTTTATTCTTTTTTTTTTTCTTTGGTACCGGGGATCAAACTCGGGACCTTGTGCTTTCAAGGCAAGAAGTAGTGGCTAAGAAATGGAAGCAATCCACATGTCCTTCAACTGACACAACTGATTCAATTGATGCTAAGCAAGTCACAGTATAATCCACCAAGTGGAATATTACTGAGCCATTAAAAATAACTGAACTACTGATACATGTAGGAACTTGGTGAACTTCAAAGTCAAAGAAACCAGAGACAAAAGAATATACACTGTTTGGTCCCACTTACATCAAAGTCTAGAAAAATCACATCTGATCAACAGAAAGCTCATGTGCGATTGCTTGGAAGTAGCAGGGGAAATTAGGTGGCAAGGAGTATAAGGGACTGCTTTAGGGTAATGAAATGTTCCTTATCTTGAGTGTGGTTGTGCTTATACAATTGAGTACAATGGTCAAAACTCGGCAGACTATACAGTGAAAATGTATTTTGTTGTATTTAAATTACATCTCACTAAAAGTGATTTTATTGTGGTGCTGGGGATCAAACCCAGGGTATGGCACATGCTAAGGAAAAGCTCTGCCACTAAGCTATATCCTCAGCCATAAATTAGGGGTTTTTAAAATAAACATATTCTTGATCATGAAGAGGCTTGGAAGCCATGCCCGGGCTGCAGTTCAAGACAGAGGAGTGGAGGCAGAGTGGTTTTCAAGTGGATAACCAAAGTGTCTTCTCACCACAGGAGGTACGAGGAGGAGACCATTGAGAACGAGGGAGCGGATGAGGAGGAGGAAGAGGATGTTTTCGCTGAGAAGGCCTCCCCAGACGCGGATGGGTACCTGGCGGTGAAGGTAGGAGGAGCTGCCATTCGGCTTGGTAATGGGGAAGTTACCACTAGTCCTCAAACGTAAGCAGCCGGAAAAGATTCGTCCTGTCTCTGAATGGCCACCTGCAGTAGCTTGTTTAGGAGCATCCCCTCCTGTACTTCGGGTCATTCTGGTGACAATGAACCAGGAGGGCTGAC
Source organism: Heterocephalus glaber (assembly GCF_053883595.1). Classification (NCBI taxonomy): domain Eukaryota; kingdom Metazoa; phylum Chordata; class Mammalia; order Rodentia; family Bathyergidae; genus Heterocephalus; species Heterocephalus glaber. The sequence continues at coordinate 21,084,695 of NW_028258377.1, read as the reverse complement.
TTGACCCTTCTCTTTTGCCTCCTGTGCCTTCCCTATTTCTCTGGATGTGTGTTATGCTGTGCAGTCGTATGAATCTCGCCTCCAGTCCTGGCTGTGTAGTCTGAGGCAAAGGACTCATCCCTGTCTGGCCTGCATTCCCTCCTGTCTCAAATGGACCCAGTATCACCGGCCTTGAAGACAGGTTCAGAGGCTTTGAGGGAATGTGTTTCTTGATTTGAGTGTGCTCAAAGTATGATGGGAAAAAGAAGTCCAGTCAGGTTCCTGCACTTCCTGTTTCCCTGCTGCACTCGAATGTGGTAATAGGTTAGATTCATTTTCCACAGAGGCCCCTGTGTTCTTCCCACCTGCAGCAAGGTTGCAACTTGAGTGCCCATCATATCTGATCCAGATATGACTATGATATGGGCTAGAGCTGCAGGTTGTCCCCCAAATGTGCCTGGCCGTGAGGCCCTGGAGCAGAATTTGGGCCATCATCCTTCTACCTCCTCCACACCCAGGCATCTCTGCAGCTCTTCAGCCAGAGAGGGCACCTTCTTCCCAATCACAAAATGTCCCATTCAGGATAAGGAGTCCCTGCCTTTAGGTGTTTATCTTTTACTGGTGCCTGCAGTGCATGATAATGGGAAACCTGTTACCCTTGCTTTCAGAAGAGGTTTGCTGGCCGCCTGCATAGTTCCCAGAAAGCATTGGTAACTCTGGGAGAGGGCAGTGGAGACCTGGAGTGTGGTTCTGTCAAAATCTGGCCTGTCCATGGGCCAGGGATGTAGCTCCGTGGTTCCGCTGCCTGCCTTGCAAGCGCAAGGACCCAAGTTCGATCCCCGGTACCAAAAAACAAACAAACAAAATCTGGCTTTTCCATAAGTCTGGAGGAGGCAAAGTCCAGCATGTTAAGACTTGAGGTCCCTCTGCTGATCCTGTGAGTCTGTCTGGGCACCATCCTGGCAAGGCTGGACTGACGGACCCAGCAGGGCTCAAGTGAGGAAGCCCTGTGGGACAAAGACAAAGTGGCAAGTCACTGAGTAGACTTCCGCTGAGGGATGGGACTGGGGACACTGGTGGCCTCAAGGCTGTGGCTTTTCCCTCAGGTGGACAAGGAGACCAACACAGATGCTGTGATCCCATCCCCCACAGTGGTGCGGCCCAAGGACCGGAGGGTGGGTGCCCCTTCTTCAGGGCCATTTCTTCGAGGGAGTACCATCATCCGCTCCAAGACCTTCTCGCCTGGACCCCAGAGCCAGTACGTGTGCCGGGTAAGCAAGCGTTCGGCCCTTTCCTCCTCCCTGAGGTCACCCAGAGCACCCCATTCTCAGTGCAAGCCCGATGGCTCTCATGTGGCTGTGTCTCCTCCTGCAGATTAACCGAGCCTCAGTTTCCTTATGGGGGATTCACAGATCTATTTCCTAGGTTGGGTTTTGTTCATTGATTGGTCATTGTGATTATTTAATGACCACAGGAAAATAACATGTCATCAAATAAGCATTTCACAAGCAGTAGGTAGAGGAAGAAGTTACTTTTAAAGTGCTGTTAAAGCCCCAGCACTGCAAAATGCATACATACAATAAAGAATAAAGAAATAGTATCAGCGTGCATACCAAAAACTGGAAGGTTATATACCAAAATATCAATTGTACTTACTTCTGTTTAGTGATTAAATACTTGTCTTCTTATCTTTTTTGCTTTGTTTTGTTTTTGTTTTTCTTCCTCAGTGCTTAAATTGAACCCTGGGCTGTATCTCTGACCATTTAAAGTTTTATTTGGAGACAGAGTCTTGCTAAATTGCCCAGGCTGGCTTCAAACTTATGATCCCAGAATGCTGAGATCATAAGCATGTGCTTCCATGCCCTATTCTTGTCTTCTCTTTTGTCTACTTTTTGGAAACACGATTATTTTTGAAACAAACAAACAAAAAAAAGGTACTAGCTAAAGAGATAGCTATTAAATCCCTGGAGTTAGGTGTCCAAAAAGCCAAGCAGGGCACCCAGCAGCCAAGGTCTGAACCCTGAAAAAGGTCCGGCCAGGATGACAGCCTAGGAGTGGAATGCTGTTTTACTTGAATACTCTTTTATCCCACTGTTCCTTCTACCTTGATATTCTCAGTGAAAATGCCTTTAAAGGGACGCTGGATGAAGATTAACTGGTGCCAAGGCAACATGAGGCTAGTAGCAGCTTTGCTTTTGAATTGCTACAAAATGTAACTGTTTTGCCACACGGAACACACTAGAAATCAAGCTTCTGGAAGGAAAACCCACCTGCCTTGCTTTCAGTGAATTAGACAGGGTGTTTTGGGGCTGTTTTCTGACAGCATTGTTGTAGATAAAGACTGGAAAAGGCTCAGTAGCCAGTACTTGATCAGTGTTGTTACTTTGATTCCACCAACTTATTTCTTATTTCTTCTGTGCACCTCTGCCCTGCCTTTCCTCACATTCTACGGCCCATGGGTGTTTCGACCCCACCTCCAGGGCAGTTCCATTTGCAGCCTCCAGATGCAAAAGGACACAGACCTGGTCTAGTATTTAGCTGCAGGTTGTTATGTCTTATTTTTTAATTGAATTTGTTGCTAACATTTCAAACCCAAGAACAGAAAGAAAAAAGCAAAACTAGGAAGTTTGACATAAAATTCCAGTTGCTTTTGAAAATAGAGGGCCTTTCTGGGGCCACAGGCCTCCCATTCTTGGCAGCACCTGGGTGCAGCTGACAGCAGTGGCCCCTGCCCTTGGGTGGGGGGCTGGAAAGCTTGCCTGCTCCCTGACCAGGCCCCTTCACCTGTTGTGGGTGCTCACCTGCTCTTGCCGCCCTGGAATGGCCTTGTTCTTCGCATCCTTTCCTGGTTGTAGAACTCGCCTACCCCTCCTGGGCCAGCCCACTTTCCTTCATTGTGCTGTGCATGGAGGATTGAAGCACCGAACCAAGTGTGAGGATCATGCTGGTTGCTAAGGGCTATAGAACCAGCCATTGCTTCCAACCTTCCACAGGGATGGCACAAATAAAATATGTGCCTTCCTTACCTGTGTACTGGGCTCAGATGACATGTCAGCATCCTTCCTTTCCTCTTCCTTCTAGAACCGTTGAATAATAAATAAGTAGAAACATAAATGGAACCTTCCTTCTTTAAGTTCCAGTACTTCATCACAGAAGGGGAAGCCTTCTGGATCCCATTCTACATATCATCCTGCCCTTTACCTGGTTATCATGGAGGAGAACAACAGTAACGGGTTCTCAGTATCTGAGTATTCTATATCCAGAGCCTCCAATTGTAAGATTGAGTAGAGCCAGGCATGGTGGTACATGCCTAGAATTCTAGAACTCAGAGGCTGAGGCAGAAGGATCACAAGTTTGAGATAAACCTGAGATACTCAACATGTTCAAGCCTGGCCTCAACAACACAGAAGAACCTTGTCTCAAAGAAACATTGAATAGAAAAGTTCATTTCTTCGTAACATGAAAATTTCACCAATGTACTGGCCTCTTATCAAATTAGTCCTCATGGAAACGTTCCAGCAATAATAGCAGCAATCCCTCCCTGCTATGTGAAGTCTAATTGTTCAAGCTTGTAAGCATCTGAAAAGATAGTGCAGTCACCACACACATTGGCTGGGAAGCTTGCAAAAGGTATGGGATTTCTTTAAGTCACTGGAGTTAATGGGGGCTTCCGGAATTCCAGGTGAAGCCTCCTACAGTTAAGCCACCTAACAACTGTGAGAGAGAAAACTCTATCACGCTTCAAACATGAATAATTACCACTGTTACGAAAATGCTGTGGCAACCAAATAGGCAGAGAAGAATGTCACTCATCAGAAAAATCCCACCGAAAGGAAATCATTCTTTTTCATCAGGATTAAGATGTAGTTGTGAGTTTGTTAAACTAGAAAATACAATAACTTTTGCATAGCGTTTTATCTTTTCCAGGTAAATATTTTTTTCTCCAATGTGTACTATAAAATTCTGGTCTCTTGTTACATAGGTTCACTTTAAATGGCCTGTTTCTGGGATTGGTATCCTCAAATAACAGGAACTTGTAGTCCCACTTATTAAATATCATTATCCTATAGCAAGCACAGTGCCAAGCATTTCCATAGCTTATTATCCGCACCAGGCTGTATGCTGCAAATCTTTAAAGAGATTCTCAGTCACTATGGATCACATCCACAGGCAGGAAGGGCCCTTCTTGGCAAAGCTGGCCCCTTGAGCCCAAATATATGTCTTTCTTATAGAATCGTACTGAATGAAGGCTATGAGAAATAGCTAACTACAACATCCTGGTTGTTTTCCTATCATTTCCCCTAAGAGTCTGTGGGCATGTAGACTCTCCTGAGGTATAATTTAACCCTCTGTTCTCAACCCACACAATGAGCACTACCAAATTCCCAACAAGGAGTGTTGGGGCTGCCCTGAGCCTCTGTTCTACTTCCCCTGCTCAGCCAGCTCCTTGTTTTCCAGGCTGTGACTGATAGCACTTCACTTCCTCCTACCAAATCCCGTACCCCTCAGCATCCCTGACTGCAAACCACAGGATATTCGGGGAAGAAATTTTGGGGAAGGAAAGTAAGTAGCTCATGTATCTATTGTGAGGTTGTCGAACTAACCTAAGAAATCAGGTAGCACCAATGCAGGCCAGGTCAGAACCAAAAGCATCTGCAGCTGGTCCCATTGTTGCCTTGGTGTTAAGTATGGTAGTCCTCGCTTCGCTGCAGTTATACTTTCAGTTGGTTCATTTTCCTGCAGTCAACTGTGGTCCAAAATTATTAAATGCAAAATTTCCAAAATAAACAACCTGTGCTGTAAATTGCATACCATTCTGACTATCATGACAGTCTCAAGCCTTCTGACTCCATGCAGTTTAGGATGTGGGTCACCCCAAATGCAGGCTACGCACGGTGTTTACACTGCCCACCCACTGGTCTCTTAGTAGCTATCACTGTTATCAGATCAGCTGTCCTGGTACCACAGTGCTTGTCTTCAAGTAATCCATTATTTGACTTAATAAAGGCCCCAAAGTGCAAGAGAAGTGTTGCTGGCAGGTAAGACATGACACAGAGAAACTGTGACATGGGTTCTGAAGTGAAGAGGTGAAAGTTCTTAGGAAAAAAAACACCTCCACAATCCTCTGCTGAGGTTGCCAAGATCTTTAGTAAGGTACTGTTAGTCTCTTTTTGTGTCTAATTTATAAATTAAATTTTATCACGGGTTTGTGTGTGTAAGAAAACACAGTCTATGAGCCAGGTGTGGAGACCCACAACTGCAATTCCCAGGATTCTAGGAGGATGAAGCAGGAGAATCACGTCAGAGCCCAGCCTAGGCAACTAAGCAAGACTCTGTCTCAAAGTAAGGCTATGTCTCAAAGTAAGGCTATGTAGGGCTCAGTACTCTCTGTGGTTTCAAGCATCCACTTGGGTCTGGGTATGTGTCCCCCGACTGATAAGGGGTGGCCACTGTACTGATGCCCCCAACAGGTTCCTTTTTCTTTTTAAGCACATGTTTGCCATGCATACTGATTACTCCACCAGGTTCCTGCCACTTTCAGCCACAGAAACTCTGGTAGCCACCACTACTGCTCACTGCCAGTGGCTTTTTTCCCCCAAGACACTGATGTGGAATGCAGCTTATTTAAAATCTGGAGGACACAGTAACAGAGATTTGGGTCCAGAGACCCACACTATGATTCAGAGCCTCGGGCAAGTGCATCTGACCGACAGACAGCCTAGTCCTGTGCCTGCCTCTGGCTGCCAGAAAGGCCAGGAAAGCAAAATGTAGGTCCTTTAAGTTTCCTAAGGGAGACAGACTTCGTTTCCCACCAAGAGTCGTGAGATGGGGGTTTCCTGTCCATAAGACGAGATTTTAAATGCTAATCAGCCACACTGTTCCCTCCTCTGTAAGAAAAGGAAACATTTGCATGTTCATAGCTGCAGAAAGGAGAACGAGAAAGTCAGAGCACTTTGCTCTAGGGTACGCAGTTACTAGGTGCAAAGTCGGAGTCCGACCCCGAAGCCTGTGTAGCCTTTCTGTCACTCAGAGCCACCTCCTGAGTGGCTTCTTTTGGCCTCCTTGGGTCCAGTTGTCATAGCCTGTCTGGCTGGCCCGACATCAGTCACATCTCTGCACAGAAGGTGTCGTCTGTTCTTCAGATGACCTGCGTCGGATGGTTAATCTTTCTGATTTGGGTCCTTGATGACATTTAAGTCAGTGCAGGTAGGGACAGTGAACTTCACTTCCTGCTGCTTTCCACACTTGTGTATTTATAAGCACAGCTGGCCCGTGTGTTAACTGAGCCACTGTGACCAAATGGACAGTCTTCGCAAAATTCCCATTCCTCAGCAAGCTCCCTGAGATTTAAATTACTGTGCTTCTTCTCTCTTCCTCAATTTCCTTAGCTGTTACATAGAAGTAATAGCGAGGCAATGATATTCTCTACCATTTGCAAGATTAAATCCATTGAAGTTTATCTTAAAATAGGTAGCAATGAAGTTCCAGAACTTAATGTAGCTTTCACTGCTGTTTTATAACATGACCTTTATCACATGAACTACTAGTTAAGGGTCATTACCCTGATGCCTATTTCTAGCCGGGTTTGACGCATATTCTATAAATGTCACCTTGGATTCCCACAATATAGAATAAAGTTCCTTCTGGTCCCACATGCTATCCACCCAGGAATCCACCGCAGTTGGTAAGTCGGTGGCCCCATGTCTGCACACCAGTTTCATTTCTGAGCCCTACATGCAGCCAGGGGCCTGAAGGAGGCATGGCCTTGGAGGCAGGCAGACGAGGCCATGAGCTCCCGCTTTGATGATCTCCAGCTTGAGATATGGAAAAAGCACCTTCACTTCCCTGGGTCATTGTTCAGATTGTGTGAGGACTGAGTGGAACTACAGAGACAGCACCTGTGCCTGTTGTTGGCGTCACTGTCTGCTGTTCTTCTCCTGTGTGAAGGAGGCGCTACCTGGTACGGTAGCTATTTCATCAATTATGTTCCTGGACTTGCTGTGTTCATCAACTTTGCAGGACTGTTAATATATATAATCATAATTAATGGTGATTAATAACCACAAAAATGATGACATTAATAGCTTCTCAGGAGAGACCTGCAGCGGTGAACTTACAGCTGCCAGACATAGACAGTAGTGTGGACCTGTGTCAACCCTACTAACTTTGGAAATGTGACTCCATGCACTCATCTCCAGGGATATACTTTTGTCCCAATGCTTCTCTCTGGTCCTTCGGGCTGTGACTCACCTTCAGTAGAAAATCCTTCATGACCACAGGGCTGATTTCTGGCCCTGGATGAGAATCTGAGCCCTCCTGGGGTAGGGTATAAATTAGTGATTGGAGGGATTCTGATAGGGTAGGGTGATGAGCTTAATCCTCAAAGTACCTGTCTGCCCCATCTCCTCCAAGTACATGGTCCCTGAGGGATTTGCCTTGAACCTGCCTTCCTTGCTTCCTTCTTTTCTTTCTTCCTCTCCCCACTCCCCTCTTTTCAATTCTGGAGATGGAACCCAGAGCCGGGCACATGTTAGGCAAGCACTCTACCACAGAGCTACATTGCTAGCCCCAAATATTGGTCTTGTTAAAGACTGTATTTAAGCCAGTAAAGATAATCTCTGTGAGTGACGGGGACGAGTCGATGCCAACAGCTCTTTGTGCAATGGGTCCAGGGATCAGCATATCCTAGAGTAGTGACACTGATGTCACACCTGCTGGGAAGATCTTCAGCTCACCAACCTTGAGGAAGTTCTGTGAGCCCCTAAGCCTTTGTGTCCTCAACATAAAATGGCAACATTCTTATCCCATGGGGTTGTTGGGCAAATTCAGTAAGATAATGCATTTCAGTTAGCATCAGGCAGAGACCAACATGTACGTATGGAAGCATGCATCATGCATAGCATGTGCTCAATGAGTGTTCACTTATTTAAAAATGTCAGAATAAAGCCCAGATCAGAAAACTGTAACGAGAGAAAGGACTGGATGAGTAGGGGAGCTCAACCTCCTTCCTAGCCTCAGAGTACCTTCCAGAATGCATTTTTACCATGCTTAACTTCCCTTGACTTTTTTCTTATAGCTGAACCGGAGTGATAGTGACAGCTCCACCCTGTCCAAAAAGCCACCTTTTGTTCGAAACTCTCTGGAGAGGCGCAGTGTCCGGATGAAACGGGTAAGAGTCACCTCCAAGCTATCTGTGTGCCTGCGTCCCCTTCCTTTCCCGAGGCCTGCATGCTACACACACACACACAACACACACACACACACACATACACACACTCACACACGGCCTGGTGACCAGGGTTCCCCTCTGCCGCTGGTTGGAAGGGTGTTGCTCTTGCAAGGCTGATGATATTTATGAATAGAAGTTGGGCCTGTGTAGGCACTGGGGGAAGGACCAAAAGACCAATATAACCTTATAATTATGACAGATAGTGAGATCTGGAATGTGCACACTGGGCTTGTCTTCCTGGGTAGAAATCGAAGTCAGTCAGGAAGAATTGCATTAGTCACTTTCATGTCACTGGGACAAAGTACTTGACATGTACAATTTAAAGGAGGAGAGGTTAATTTTGGCTCACAGGTGTCAGAGAATTCAGTGCCTGGTTGGTTGGCCCCACAGCGTGACAGAAGGGCATGGCGGAGGAAAAGTGCTTATTCTGCGACATCCATGAAGCAGAGAGAAGGAGGAGCCAGGGGCAATAATATCCTGGCAGGCAAGTCACACCTCTGTGACCAGCCCCCTCTGACCAGGCTCCACCTCTGAATAGCATGTGAACTCATTAAAAGGTTATTACTGATGAGTACAGCACCCCTGTGACCCAGTCACCTTTCAAAAACCTCACCTCTGAATGCATGAGACTTTGGGGGGGATATTCTAGACCTAAACCAGAACATAATTAACCACCCCAAGATGTCACAGCCATCAACCAGAAAGCATGACCCTGTGGGAGCCTGCTTGGCATCTACTGGAAGCCAGTGGGCTCCAGTCAGACTATCTAGAAACTCATATTCAGGGCCCGGGGATTTAGCTCAGTGGTTTCACCACCTGCTGCGCAAGCGCAAGGACCCGAGTTTGATTCCCAGTACCAAAAAAAAAGGAAAGAAACTCACATGGAAAGGCCACAGGCTGTCCCCCAAAAGAGGGCTTTCCTGCTGGACCTGGGCTGAAGGGTGGCATTAAGCAGAGAGTGACCCTGTTCTAGGACTCTGACAGTCAAGGCCATAGGAGATAAAGAAAGATGTCCTTTTTCACTCTGGTGCATTTGCAGAATAAGAGACCTGGAAGCCAGACTGTCAGAAAGAGAAAAATGGAACAAGCAAGAGGCAACAGCAAAGGGAAAGAGGACATGGAGAGAAGAGAGTTCTGAGAGCCTAGAGATGGGGAGGCCCTCCACCTCCCCGAAGCCCCGTGTGCTAACAGCCACAATCAGGGGTTGGTCCAGGGCTAGGGTGTGGCTCAGTGGTAGAGGGCTAGGTTAAATCCCGGGCACTGCAGATGGATGGATGGATGGATGGATGGATGGATGGATGGATGGATGGATAGACAGGCAGGCAGACAGACAGACAGACAGACAGACACAGATAAAAATACATTTGGGCTGCATGTGTAACTCACTGGTAAAGCACAGGTCCAATATGTGTGAAGCCCTGGGTTCCATCCCCAGCACTGCAGATGGATGGGTGGGTAGATAAATGGATGGCTGGATGGTTGGATGGAGGGATGGATGAGTAGGTAAAAATACATTTGGGCTGCAGATGTAGCTCCCTGGTAAAATACTGGTCTAACACATGTAAGACCCTGAGTTTTATCCCCAGCACTGCAAAAACAAACTGAAAAAATGAGCTGGTGTTTTGTCTGCCCATTGCCCATCCCTAACAATTCTGGAGAGGGCACATAGGGAAGAGCATACTGGGGAAGAACACGGATATGGCCTCAGGTTACTGGGCAACTGAGTGTCCACTCTGGGTCCCGTGCTCTATCTGCTGTAACTGACTGGTAATGCATGGTGCTCTCTGGAACCTTAAGAGTCACCTGGGGAGCGTGGTGACAACGCTAATTCCAAGAGGACTTTCTCACGCAGTCTCCATCACACAGCTGGGGTGGAGCCCTGGGCACTGCACTATAAGCTCTTTGGGCTTCTAAAACTGGTGTTCCATGATCTATTCCTGCAGAAATACCCCATGGGACTCTTCCTCACTCCCCTGCATTTCCTCCAGGTCCCCTCCCCCTTTTTCCTAACCCCTCCTGCTTAGCTACAGGGATGAGTTACTGAGAGGAGAGCTGGGCCAGGGCTCGTGGGTGCTCCAGTCCTTGCTTCTGTTTGCAGTGTGAGCTACGCTTCACCCTGCTGCAGCCTTGCCCAGGTCGGGTTCTAAGACTGGACATTGGCTCAAGTAGGGCACAGTCATTTTCCATAGTTGCCCAGTGCCCTTGGACCACATAGATCACCAGCTGGATTTCCTCAACCCCGGTCATTTATAAGCATAGACCAAACAATGTTCAGCCTAGAAGAACATTCTAGAACTTCTGCTTTGAGCTTTTTGTTTTGTGTTTTTTAAGACAGGGTTTCATTATGTTGCCCAGGATAGACTTGAACTCATGATCCTCCTGCTTCACCCTCCCAAGTGCTGTCAAATTTGCAAAGTGAGGATAGGTGTGATAGGATCGTTTCTTGTACCATGCCTCGAATCCCTTTTTGGTTATTGTGTTGGTTTTTGTATGGCTGCATAAACAAATAACCACAAACTGAGCAGCTTAAAATAAAACAGATTCCTGTTCTCAGTTTCTCAGGTTAGGAACTGGGGCACAAGTGAGCAAGTCCTGTGCTCAGGTTCTCAACAGACTGAAATCTAGTGGTGGACTAACTGCATCTTCATCCAGAAAGCTGACTAGGAAAGGGTCTACTTCCGGGTTTCCTCAAATCATTGACATAATTTATTCCCTTGTGTTTCCTGCTGGTTGCAGACCACAGGCCACTTTCATCTCCTAGAGGGCACTTCCGGTCTTTGCCATGTGACACACTTTATAACATGCACTGCTTCCTCAAGGCCAACAGAGTCACCTAGCAAGGAAGAGCCCAGTCCATCATTTAAGGACTTACCTGATTAGAGCAGGCCCACGAGGGTTAATCTTCCTTTGGATTGAGGTAAAGTCCAAAGGAGGAGCCTTCCCGGCTGCTGTACCCCCACCCCCAGTGCCAAGGAGCAGAGCTGACCCCAGCGCTGAGGAGAAGCCTTCCGGGCCACCATAGCAACACCTCCAGGACCAAGGAGGTGAGCTGCACCAGCACCAGCAGCACACACCCCCCACATCCTTGAAATGAGAAGACACGTAAACAAGCCTCAAAACCAGACTTCCAGATCACCTAAAGCAACCCCAAAGGGAAACGAGATGGAACAATCTGATACTCAACCACCTGGACTCCCTGAACTGGCAACAAAAGAGGGCCTGGAAGAAATGAAATCAGAAATAATTTCTCAGATAACAGCAGAGATTGGGCCCATAGTGCAAGACATGATTAGTAAATCTAGAGAGGACATAGATAAAAAAAATAGAGGAGCTGAGGAACATGATGAAGTCCCAACATAGGAAACAAATGGAATCCATAAAACAGATGCAAATAGATTTCCAGGAGACTAAAAACTCCATTGAAAGTTTACGGAGCAAAATGAGCCAATGTGAGGATAGAATTTCAGATATAGAAGATAGGACTGCAATGAGTGACCAGGAAAAGAAAAAATTCTTAAAAATAGTAAGGGATCACAAGAAATCAATCCAGCAGCTGCTAGACGATTCAAAGAAGAATAACATAAGACAGGGCCGGGGATTTAGCTCAGTGGTTCCGCCACTTGCCTTGCAAGCACAAGGTTCCAAGTTTGATCCCCAGTACAAAAAAAAAAAAAAAAAGAATAACATAAGATTGATCAGCATCAATGAAACAGGAGAGAGCAGATGTCATAAAAAAAAAACTGTTCACAGAAGTGGTGGCAGGAAAATTCCCAAGCAGGGGAAAAGAACTTGACACACAGATAAGTGAGGCATATAGGACTCCAATTAGCCTTGATCAAAAAAAATCTACACATAGGCATATAATAGTTAAGATTCCAGAAACTCAACAGAAGAACAAATTCTCCAAGCAGTTAGAGAAAATAAAACAAATCACATACAAAGGAAAGCCCTTCAGAATTACAGCACACTTCTCAATGGAAACTCTCAAGGCAAGAAGAGCTTGGAGTGGTGTATTTCAAGCCCTAAAGGAAAACAGTCTCCAACCCAGATTGATGTACCCTGTTTCAAAATTGATGGAGAAATAAGATACTTTCATGACAAAGAGCACCTTAGGAACTTCACAAATACCAAACCAGCACTCGAAAAAATTTTAGACAATATCCTAGGAAAAGACAATGAGGATCACAACCCCAGGAAGCCCAGCAGAATGAATCCATAGGGCATGACAAGAAATTAAATGCAAAGGGGGAGAATCCAACAAAAAGAAAAAGTCATGACAATGATAAGTCAATACGTATTATTTACAACCATCAATGTTAATGGCCTCAATTCACCAATCAAAAGAAATAGACTGGCAGAATGGGTCAAGAAGCAAGATCCAACAATAAGCTGCATACAAGAAACACACTTAATTCAAAAAGAAACTCATAGACTGAAAGTTAAAGGATGAAAACAATACTCCATGAGACAGGAACAAAAAAAAACAAAACAGAAATAGCCATCCTCTTTGCAGGTCAAGTGGATTTCAAACCAACACTGATTAAGAGAGACAAAGAAGGACACTACATCCTTGTAAAGGAAACAGTCCAACAGGAAGAGATGACAATCATAAATATATATGCACCAAACGCTAGTGCACCCAACTGTATAAAACAAATACTAACAGACATAAAAAATCAAATAAGCACTAATACAATAGTAGTGGAGGACCTCAATACTCCACGGTCACAAATGGATCACCTAGACAAAAAATAAGCAACGAAATACTAGAACTCAATCAAACTCTTGAACAAATGAACTTAACAGATGTTTATAGAGTGTTCCACCCACCAAAATCAGAATACACATTCTTTTCAGCTGAACACAGGTCATTCTCCAAAATAGACCACATACTCACTCATGCAACATGTTTAAGTAAGTGCAAAGGAACTGAAGATATCCCCTGTATATTATCAGACCATAGTGTGATGAAACTGGAGATCAATAGCAAAAGAAACCAGAAGAGTTTCATAAACACATGGAAATTGAACAGCACACTTCTGAATAACCAGTGGGTTACAAAGGAAATTAAAGAAGAAATCAGACAGTTCCTACAATTAAATGACAATGACAATACAACATATCAGAATCTATAGGACACAATGAAAGCAGTCTTTCAAGAGAAACTCATACCAGTAAATACTCATATTAGGAAAACAGAGCAAGCCCAATTAAACAACCTGATGCTGAACCTCAAGCTTCTAGAAAAAGAAGAGCAGGACAAACCCAAAGCTCATACAAGGGAGGAAATTATAAAGATCAGAGCAGAAATCAATTCAATGGAGACTAAGAGAATGATACAAAAAAATCAATGAAGCCAAGTTGGTTCTTTGCAAGAATCAACAAAATTGACAAACCCTTAGCCAACCTTATCAGAAAAAGGAAAGAAAAGGCCCAAGTCCATGCAGTTAGGAATGAAAAGAATGAAATTACAACAGGCCCAGCAGAAATTCAGAGGATCATCAATACCTATTTCAAGAACCTATATGCCAATAAGATGGACAACACAGAAGAAATGGACAGATTCCTAGAAATGTATGAATTACCAAAATTGAACGAAGAAGACCTAAAAATTCTAAACAATGCAATATCAATCAATGAAATTGAAAACATAATTAAAAACTCAGCAACTAAGAAAAGCCCAGGTCCTGATGGCTTCACTGCTGAATTCTACAAGACATTTAGAGAGGAACTGCTGCCACTACTGTTTAAACTCTTCAATGAAAGTGAAAGGGAAGCAATACTCCAGAATTCATTCTTGGAAGCAAGCATCACCTTGACCCCCAAAGCAGAAAAAGACCCAACCGAAAAAGAGAACTATAGGCCAATCTCACAAATGAACATAGATGCAAAAATCCTTAATAAGATACTGGCAAATAAAATGCAGAACATCAAGAAGATCATACACCCTGACCAAGTGGGATTCATCTCAGGGATGCAGGGATGGTTCAACATACTCAAATCAATAAATGTGGTACACTATATCAATAGAGCCAAGGACAAAAACTATATGATCATCTCAATAGATGCAGAAAAAGCTTTTGACAAAATCTAACACACATTTATGATAAAAACCCTACAAAATTTGGAATAGACGGTCTCTACCTCAATCTGATAAAAGCCATCTATGAAAAACCAACACCCAATATCATACTAAATGGTCAAAAACTGAAATCCTCACACTAAAATCAGGAACAAGGATGTCCACTATCACCACTCCTGTTCAATATAGTTTTGGAAACATTAGCCACAGCAATTAGACAAGAGAAAGAAATAAAAGGAATAAAGATAGGAAATGAAGTCAAATTGTCATTATTTGCAGATGACATGATAATCTCTATGGAAGACCCCAAGAACTTCACCAAAAGTCTTCTAGGCTTAATAACCAAATTCAGTCAAGTAGCTGGATACAAGGTCAACACAAAAAAATCAATAGCTTTCCTCTATATGAACCACAGACTCACTGAGAGAGAAATAGGTCAAACAATTCCTTTCACAATAGCATCCAAAAATCTGAAATACCTAGGAATCAACCTAACAAAAGAAATCAAAGACCTCTTCTCTGAAAACTATGGCACCCTGAAAAGAGAGACTGAAGATGATATCAGAAAATGGAAAGACATCCCTTGCTCCTGGTAGGAAGAATCTACATAGTGAAAATGGCCACACTTCCAAAACTGCTATATAGATTCAGTGCAATCCCAATTGAAATCCCAGCAGCATACTTCACAGACCATGAGAAAACAATCCAAAAATTCATTTGGAACAAGAAGAGACCTAGAATAGCAAAAGCAATTCTAGACAACAGAGACATGGCAGGGTTGTCACAACCCCCAACTTGAAACTATACTACAAAGCTGCTGTGACAAAAACAGCATGGTACTGGCAAAGAAACAGACCTGAGGACCAATGGAATAGATTAAAAGATGCAGAAACAATTCCAGACACACTCAGCCACCTCATCTTTGACAAAGGAGCCAAACACCCTCACAGGAGGAAAAATAACGTCTTTCATAAATGGTGCTGGAAAAATGGAGTTTCAACTTGCCAAAGATTAGAACTAAACCTATATCTCTCACCATGCACTCAACTAAAATCAAAATAGATTAAAGATCTAAATGTTAAAACAGAAACACTAAACTGGCTGGAGGATAGGTTAGGTAGAACTCTTGAAGCCATTGGTGTAGGAAAAGATTTTATGAACAAAACCTCAGTTACCCGTGAACTTGCACAAACCATCAACAAGTGGGATCTCTTCTTGCTAAAAAGCCTCTGCACAGCAAGAGAAACCACCAGCAGTGTGAAGATACAACACACAGTGTGGGAAAAAATTTTCACCTGCTGTTCCTAAGACATAGGTCTACTATCTCGAATGTATAAAGAACTTACAAAAACCAGTCCTCCCAGATTTAAAAACCCAATCCAAAAATGAGCATCTGAAATGAACAGACATTTCTCAGACAAGGTAAGAGCGGCAAATAAACATGAAAAAATGTTCAACATCACTGGTCATTCAAGAGATGCAAATGAAAACAATGCTGATGTTCCACCTCACTCCAGAAAGAATGGCTGCTATCATGAAATCAACCAATAACAAATGCTGGCGGGGCTGTGGGGAAAGAGGAACCCTGCTCCACTGCTGGTGGGAGTGTAGACTGGTGCAACCACTGTGGAAATCAGTATGGAGATACCTCAAAGAACTAGGACTGGAAGTCCCATTTGACCCAGCTATCCCCCTGCTGGGTATCTTCCCTAAAGAAGTAAAACCATCATACCACAGTGTACCCATGTTCATAGCAGCACAATTTGTAATAGCTAAAATTTGGAAGCAGCCCAATTGTCCATCCACTGGAGACTGGATAAAGAAAATGTGGTTTTTAAAAATAAAATGGAGTACTACTCAGCCATAAAAAATGAGAAATTAGAGACATTTTTAGCTATATGGGTGCACATTGAGGCGATACTCTTAAGTGAAATAAATAGGACACACCGTGTAAATACAGAATAGTTTCTCCAGTGTGAGAAACTGAAAGTGTAAATAAGGACTAAAAGGTATAATAGATAATGTGAAATAGGAAGAAAAGGAGCAAAGGGGAAGGGGAAGTGGGAGGGGTAGGGGAAAGGAAAGAAGGGAATGGAATTAATATGAGAAAATGAAAAAATGGAAACAAAGTCTTTTTAAATAGGGAAGGATGGAGGGGTCAAAGGGAGGGCAGGGGAATGGAAAAATAAGAACCAAGAGAGATTATGTAAAGGTGCAATTTTCCAATGATGAATGTTATTATATTTCATACCTAAAATGTACCAATAAAATTAATGTAAAAATAAATATTTTGATATTAGAAGATGAATACATATGTCCCTAGGGAGATTTATACCCAAATATTTATAACAATTATATTTTAGTAACTAAAAACTGAAAATAACTCAATTGTCTCCCTACAGTGAAATGGCAAAGGCAATTATGGAACATCCAAATAATTGAAAACTTACTGATAATAATCCAGCATGGACAATGTATCTAATAGCATAGCCTGAGTTAGTACAATTGTCTTAAACAGTTTATATATTTTTGTCCTATTAGTCTGGTTTTTAATGTATATATGATAATTAAATTTAAAAAAAAATCTTCCTATGGATTAACTCAGTCACCTGACTGGCAATAGTAGTGATGCCATACCAGTACTGAAGGGAAGGCAATTACACTGGGCACATATAAGAAATTCGGGGAGCCACCCTAGAATTCTGCTTTTCACAGCCTTTTACTTATTCTTCTTAATCTATAATTATAGATTATATTATAATTATAGATTATATTATAATCTTTTTTTGGTACCGGGGATCGAACTCAGGTCCTTGAGCTGCGAAGCAGGTGCTGGAACCACTGAGCTAAATCCCCGCCCCCGATTATATTATAATCTTAATCCTTTTGATGGAAGGACAGTTAATGACTGTATTAATCTGGATCTTTTACACATAAATACCAAGAGTCCCAACAATAACACAGCGTAAAATAAAATTTAAAAAAAAACAGCTTAAAAATGAAAAAAGGAATTTATTATCTCATTTAATCAAAAAGTACAGGTTAGATATATTAAATTTCTGTCACTGGGACAAAATACCTGGGATAATTAACTCTGAAAGAGGATAGGTTCATCTTGGCTCATAGTTTCAGAGATTTCAGTTCATGTCAGTTGGGGCTCTTGCTTTGGGCCTGTGGCAGCACAGTGGACCACGGCAGGAGCACACAGCAGAGGAGGCCACTCACTTCATGGAGGCTAGGAAGAGACAGCAAAGGGCCTGCTTCTCAATATCCCCTTCAGGGCCACGCCCACAGTGACCTCACTTCCTTTCACTTGGCCCCACCTCTTAAATGTGCTACCATCTTCCAGTAGCTCCACAGGCCTGTGACTAAACCTTTAGCATACGGGCCTTTGGGAGACACTTAAGAGCCAAACCATAACATGAAAGCTCACTGGTGGAGAGCTTGCCTAGCAGGCACACGTCCTTGGAGGCAGTCCTCAGAGTTGCATGAAGAAAGAGAAGGTCAGCAAGTCAGAGAAGGAGAGAGAGGATGAGGGAGACAAAGAAAAGGAGAGAGGGAGGGAGAGAAAGAAGGAAGGAGAGAGGGAAAGAAAAGGAGAGAGGGAGGCAGAGAAAGAAGGAAGGAAGGCCCGCTTCAGGCACAGATTGAACCTGGAGTTGAAATGTTGTTAGGCTTCCTTCCCCATCGTGGCCCTGCTCCCTCCACGGCCACCCCCCATGATAGGAAAGATGACCACCTTTGTATCAGTTCCAGGTTTACATCTTGCTGCCCTAGCAACCTCTGTGTAAAGACATTTGCCTTTTATCCAAGTAGTTGAGCAAAGTGTCAGAAGCGAATATTAACTGGATTTCCAAAACACACTCCCCCAGAACTAGTCACTGAGATTCTGACTGGCCACATTCGGGTCATATTCCTACCCCCGATGCCCCACACAGACCAGGTGGATTGGGGGTGGTGGAGGAATGGATCCTCATGGGGGACTAGGGCTCTGCGAGATGAAGGCTGGGCAGGCAGGAGGTACAGAGAAGGCACGACCTCCACTGGAGGAGCGGGGCACGGGCCTTGTGAAGGAAACACCTTCAGGACCAGGCAGCGAAGGGCATCGTGAACTGAGTATCAACACTGAGGGCACCAGGGGAAGCGAAGCCAGCTCATTGCACAGAGTGAGTGGGTAGGGTCTGCTGCCAACTGCTAGGGTGGATACTTGGCCTTATAATTTACCCTCTGTGACCTAAGTTTGGTGAGCCACCTCTGTGTGAGTGATAACAGTGGGGACCTCACAGGGGTGTTGTGAGCACAAAACGCCATAGTGGAGTAAAGCACTTGGCACTGCTCTTGGGACATGGTAAGAGCTGAGTCAACGTGAGCTGTGCAACTGGAAGAATTCATGACAGGGTTCTGGGAGGGGCCAAGCCTGATGTGGATGCTTGCGGATGAATGAAAGAGGCTCTTTGGGGTTCAGAGGAGAGGGTTGTGTGGGCTTCCAGGGTGGAGCCTTTGAGTAACTTTGGAAGCCATCCCCACGCAGCCTTCATCTGTCAGATCCCTGCGGAATGAGCGCCTGATCCGCACCTCACTGGACCTTGAACTAGACCTGCAGGCAACGAGGACCTGGCACAGCCAGCTGACTCAGGAGATCTCAGTGCTGAAAGAGCTCAAGGAGCAGCTGGAGCAAGCCAAGAACCATGGGGAGAAGGAGCTGCCCCAGTGGTTGCGTGAGGATGAACGCTTCCGCCTGCTGCTGAGGATGCTGGAGAGGAGGGTGAGTGCTAGGAGCTGGCGCTGCACTGGGAGGAAAAGCCAGGGTTTTGATGGACTCAAGATCCTCACCGCAGGTCCTGCTGAGAGGGATCCAGTGGCCCCTCACACCCATCATACCCTCACCCTGGCGGGCCTAGGGTTCCCTCTGCCCACTTGATGTGGCTGCAGGGCCTTTTTTTTTTTCACACTGTCATGTTCGTGTGAGCCCTCAGGTTTCACTCTGTGACTCTTCATGCAGTCCTTCATCACATGCACTGGGTCCCTCATCCGTGGCAAGGCATGCACTTTAACAGAGCAAAGGTAGGGCACTGACTCATGGCTGCCCAGACAGTCCCAGGAGCACCTTTCACCAAAGGAGAGAGGAGCAGATCGTGCTGAGGCTGTGTGCTGAGATGTCCTGGGTACTGCTGTGCTTTTGCTGGCATCTCTGCCCTGCTTTGGGGAATGAGAGGGATTTCTGGGTTGACTATGGGAAAAAGAACCACAAGTGGCAGTAGGACTCAGTGAGTTTCATTTACACTTTGGCAAGGTTGCATGTAGGGGAAGTCCTTTCACAGGAGGTAGAGGTATGCTGCCCAGTGTAGGGCACAAGGGAACGTCAAGGAAGGAGGTTGGATGGAGGGCTGACACATCTAGATGGTGTCGCTCTGTGGCATGATGAGTCTTTGAGTCAAAGAATTGCAAAGTACAACAGCAACTTAAGGTGTCTGAAGCTTCAAGATTTACCTTATCTTCTGGGTGTACAGGTCTTCTAAGATATTGTTTACGGTAATGATCTTTTTTTGACTCTGGTATCTGCCTTTCCCTTGCACTCCAGCTACTTGTGGTAAGAGGTACATGTCAAGCCAAAATGAGATAACCAGTCAAATAGTACTCTTCTTAAAAACTTATGTGATGTATATGTGTCACCACACTTAGGGATGTTCAGTTGCCAAACAGTTGAAACAATGTCACACACTAAAATTAGAGGCTAGACATCATGAACTTCTAAAATACATTTATAGGTCAATATGTGTGTTCTCTTTAGATAGCATCCTACTAAAGCGTAAGAAATAAGAGTTTTCTTTATGTCATTTAATGTCTTGTGATCAGATAGAGGTGTTTGACTAAAAGACTGTTCCATGCTAAGGTGGACATGTAAGTGTTACAAAGAAAATGTCATCATGATTGTCATGCTAAAATACTATGTGTGGCTCTTGATCTTAAATCTCTCTATAATATATAACTGTTGTCTGTTAACATTCTGCAGGGATTCAACTACTAAAACAACCATGGTTGGTAAGAAATAACAGCCCTCTAACTGTGCTTTATACTTCAAAAGTGCTTGATGTTTGTTATAATAGTTAAGCTCACTGCTCCTATTGAAATACTTATGTCACTGATCTTCTCTTCTGGGTGTTCAACAACTAAAGTTTGGAGACCAAAACTAGAAAGGTAACTGGGCTATGAGGACAGCCAATATTTTGGCCCTGGCCCCTCAAGGTCAACAAAAATCTGGGACACAAAGGAACCTTTCCTATAGGATCCTACATCTTTGGTAAGTCACTCAATCTCCTGAGCAGGGAGATTGCTGGGCACCAGAGGACAAATGTACTGTGTGCCAAAGGAGGGTCACAAAGAGGGAAATGTCTCCTATGCTTTCACTGAAAGCAACCTGGTCAAGCAAGGCCGTGACCCATCCTGATGGCTGACACTGACGGAGGAGCTGAGAGGCTCTATGCATGGTTCCAAAGTAATGCCTGAGGAGACTCAGCTGACCTTGATAGACAGCGAGAGGTTCATATTGATTGACGCAGGTCTCACTTTAACTTGGTCTTAAACACCCAGCAGAAAAGAATAACCATAAGAGGTATAAAATAATGGCATAGTAATAAAGGTAGATATTAAAAGCGGCTCCAGTCACTGACTCCTTCTGGCAGTTTCTAGCTACACCAATAGCTGACTACAGTTATGGATCATTAGGAAAAACTATGGTAGAATCTATAAAAGCTAGCAGGTTACAATCACTATTTCAACTTCCAAGTGTGACTTTCTTCCCAACCTGCCCTTCCATTCTAGTGTGCTCATGCTTAGATTATACATGTTCTAATTTCTTAAAGGTTTTGTTTATTCTTGCCTGGAGGCTGCCATACTCCAGTCATGCAAATGGAACCAACGATAAAAGTGCTAGAATTCCTTTACAGGGATCCACCAGATTGACCTTGTAAACACCTCATAAGTGCTAAATTACTTCTATGATGGATTCTGAACTTCCCTGAGACTTCTCCTTATCCTCCCTGTGGAAGGCTATTGCTAGATCTTCCTGGCAGAAACATCTGTTGGCTGTACTCGTAATATTTCTGTCGATCTTATTGTTTGGCCTATGTATACTTAACTCTCTTTCTGGCCTTGTCTCCTCCAGACTCAAAGCTATACACCTCCCCATGTTGGAAACTCGTGATGCTTATTGAGGACCTTTAGATAGACCTTCTGAAGGGTATCCCTGATGGCCAACCACAACTATGACCCCTTTCAGGCTGAAGTAGCTTGAGCGGTCATTACCCCTTGCCCCCTCAGGGCAGTTCGGGATACTTCTTCAGTGGGGGGAATAGTATAGATAGATGAGCTACGTAGAAATACTATAGGCAGTCAGATAGGCCTAAGTCCTCGAGAAGGCCAGGACAAAGGTGAAACAAACCACAGCACCACATCAATTAGACTTCCTGGCTGTAGCACGGAGAGGGACAGACCAACCTAAGCCAAGGGGATTTGCTGGAAGGTTATTGGGGGCTCTTGGTATTGTAGACAGCTCAGTTAGTTATAAATATTACAGCCGGCTATACAGGGCTGTGCCTTCAGCACAGAGGACAATTGTGGCCCAAGGCATATTCTCTGAAGGCCAGAATTATAAAAAGAGAGAAACTACACACCCTTGTGCTTCTCCTGGGGATAAATAGCAGTGATTGATATTCTAAACAGGTCTCCATCACCTGGGTGTGGGGGCGGTTGTCAAGGTCTTAACCCAGCCTCTCCAGGAAATATCCCTGACCCCCACCCTTACTGAAAATCCTTGTACCTTGCTACGTGACTTGCTTCCCAACTGGACCGCCGTTACCTAAGTGACTATGCTTGTAACCTTATTGGATGTTCATGGCTGTGGCCCACGTTGTACCCACGTGGGTTTCACCCTATAAAACTTCTCTGTAAAGTGGGGTCCCTGGGCTACGCACTTGGGACCCCTCCTGCCCCTCAGGAACTTGCCTATCAATCAATATCTTCCTACTTAAAAAAAAAAGATTTACCTTATCTATGGCTAGCAAATGTTGGGCACAGTTTTACAAGGCATGGAAGCAGGAAGGTTCTAAATAGCTTAAAAGATCTGTTTACTTGAGCTATATTGAAAATGATCATATGGGTAAAAATTTGACTGTTTCACCAGTTGGCTTCTAAGAGATAAACAATATAGCACTAATCTACAAGGGCCATATTTAATTCATTTGTAATGAATAACAGCTGCTGCTCCCTGAGTGCCATCCATGACTTGAAAGACCTTTCTTTGCTAGTGCCCTCTGTACTCAGACAGTGCCAGCCAGGGGTACCTGCCTGAATTGAGAGAGCCTGCAATCCTGGCTCTCAGTGCAGGAAGTGATAGCTTAGGACAAGAAAATGGTTCTGGACTTTTTAGGCCTGGACTAGTGTGACGGCGCCAAACTGGTCATTTAGAAGTCCCAAAATGTTTCTTCTAAGAATTTCTTTCTTTACTAATACAGAATTTCTTTTCTTTACTAATTTCTTTCTTTACTAATACCCTTGACTTACGAACTCAATTCGTTCCCGAAGGCTGGTTGTAATTCACATTGGTCAATTGCAGGCTCGGGCTCCTCTACACAGCCTTCAAGGTCTCTCTCCTGTACACAGGCAGATCTCAGGGTCCTTAGAGAGACCTTGGCCTAGGATTTCTCAGTTAACCCCACACAGGAAAGGATATTGTAATGCTCCTTCCAGAACTCTTTAAGGGTTATAAATCTGTATCTGAGACCATCTGGAAACACAAGCGGGTCGTATGTAACTGAAGACTTTGGTCATAAGTTAAAACTATAATTCCAGTCGTTCATAACTAAAATTCTCAAGTTGTTCATATGTCAGGCAGGGTGTAACTCGAGAGTCCATTGTATCCTGTGTATTTATAAGTAGGGTTATAATGAGAGCACTAAAGGAAAGTATAAAATTAGGCTTTTAAGGGTAAGAAGAACGTAAATATATCCCAAACTTAAAGTAACCTAATTATAGTTGGATATTATATTTATCTTTGAGCTTCCTGGTTGTCAAGGCAAAAGGAAATGAGAAAATAAGCACCTATGTGGCCTGCCTTTTAAAAAATACACAAACCAGGAAAACTTGACCTTCAAATAGTAAAAAATAGTACATCTATAACTTCTACTTATAGGCCACTTAAATGATGGCTTCATGGACCAGAATTCTTTGTGCAGTGTGTTTATAGGATGGTTTGTTCTCAAGAGTGCTTATATAGGGTTGCATCTGGAAAACGGAGTGCAGTGTTGGCACTAAGGCTCTTAAGCATAACTGCATGACTTGGAATTGGGTTTCCACCACTACTTTGTTGTTTGGTGTTAGAGGCATTTCTTAGCATGCCCGAGCCTCAGTTTCCTGGTCTGTAAAATGGAACTAATTATAAACTATATCCTCTGAGTGGGCCTGAGGATTAGATGAGGTCACACACATTTTTCTAGGCTGTCTTCACCTTCTCATTTCCAACATGTTCACAGGTATTCACTCAGAGAGATGATGTGAACCCCTCCTGTTACCGTTGTAAAGAATTGGGCCCCATCATGCATGGCCCCTTTTACTCCCCGGGACCTGGTGTTTGCGTAACACTCCCCCCCACGCACCGGCTGGCTCAGGTCTAGGTGCCCTGAGGTCTCTCTACTGTGTCCAGCCCTTGCTTTCTCTGCCACAGATGGACCAAGCAGAGCCCAAGAGCGAGCTGCAGACAGACAAAATGATGAGAGCAGCTGCCAAGGATGTGCACCGGCTTCGAGGACAGAGCTGTAAGGAGGCCCCGGAAGTGCAGTCCTTCAGGTGAGCTCATGGCACCAGCCATACACCCTCCCTGGCACAGCGAGCTCCCTCAGCCCAGTCCTCTTCTCAGCCTCCCTGCGCCCATCCCCAGTGCCCATCTCCAGCAGAGCTGCAGCGCTTGTTAAAACAGATGTTCCTCCTCTGCCAAGCTGTCCCTGGTGATCTGTGTGTACTGCAGTGCTCTTCTCCTGCCTGTCTTTATCAGTCCCACACAAGTGCAGCGAATTTGTTGGGTCCTCTTGTTTAATGAATGAGCCACCCGCTCTGGCCTTTCCTCCGCGTTTCCATCACTGGTAATTGCAGAGGACTGGCTAAATGATAAAGAACCCAGGTGCTGATGGATGCCCGCTGGGCTTCCCTGGCTCTGCCTGCTGCCTACCAGGATGTTGGAGGCTGTTTTCTTGTCATCCTGGACCCCGTCATATCGGTGGAGGGCCCCAAATGCTATTTGGCCTGGGTCTCCAAACCACAAAACACCTTGAATTTAGACTTCTGATGTCTTTCAGACAATGTGCATGTACTTTTGTACCTACTAAAAAGGTGCCTTTGTGGAATATAAACATTTGAAATGTACTGTAATTTGTATAACCATGCTTGGGCCTCTCTTGATTTTTTGGGGGGTGGGGGAGGGATCAAACTTGGGACCTTGGGACCTTGCGCTTGCAAGGCAGGTGGCGGAACCACTGAGCTAAATCCCCGGCCCCCTCTCTTGATTTTTTAACAGAGAAGTGAAAACATTCGAAGTGACCCAAGTATCATTTTTAAACTCTGAGAGACCCCAAAGATGGCTGGTCATGCTCATGGCTCCACTGTTATTCAACCAGGAGTGATTTTATTGGTCTTTCCTGCCTCAGGGACACTTGGCAATGACCATCCATTTCTGATTGTCCCAACTAGAAGCTGGTGATGCTACTGGCATCTACTAGGTCAAGGCCAGGGATGTTGCTAAACATCCTACAAAGTACAGGACTGCTCTTCCAACCATGAATTTTCCTGTCCAGGACTGGGGGTGTATCTCAGTAGTAAAATGAATGCTTTTTTCTTTGGTTTGGTTTAGTTTGGTGCTGGAATTGAACCCAGAGACTTGCAAATGCTAGGCAAGTGCTCTACCACCAAGCTATATCGCAAGACCTAGAGTGCATGCCTGGGGGACCGGGGGGGGGGGTCCCCACCATACCCCTCCCCAGTTATCCTGCCCAAAACATCTGTCAAGCAAGACTGAAACCCCAAGATGGCCTGTTTTACAGGGAGAAGATGGCGTTTTTCACCCGGCCTCGGATGAATATCCCAGCACTCTCTGCAGATGATGTCTAATCGCCAGAAAAGTATTTCCTTTGTTCCATGGACCACGCTGTGAATGTTGACTGTGGCTAAAGTTTATTTATGTGGTGTTAGATGAAGGTACTGAGTCACAAGTCCTCTAGCGCTCTTGTTGGTTTTAAAATGAACAGATTTTTTTTTTTTAGTTTTGGTTCTGTTATTAAAAAAAAACAAAACCTCCAAAAAATAAATGAACAAAACCCCACAAAACAAATACAAAAAAACCAGCATTAAAATGACAAGATTGTATAGTTTGTATATTTAGGAATGTATTTTTGGGAAAGAAAATTTAAACAAACTAAAGCAGTGTTAAATTGCTGCTCTTCTTAAAATCGTCTAGATTTTTCTTTTTGTACAGCAGCACCTTTTAGAGATTTTCCTGCAATAAGAAGTGATGTTTGGGGGACGGTAATCCTAAAAGGACGTCCTGCAGATGGCACAGTACAGCTAACCTTTCCTAGTTCACATATTTTGTACAATATTAAAAAAGTGCAGAAATCATCAGGGGGATTCAGATGTGCATCCACAAATTGTCATTGGCTGTGACGTGTTTTTATGTGGCCTCCTGCCTTGCAGTGGGCAGTGGGCTGGCTGAGCTATCCAGCCCCAGCTGGCAACAGGCCACACTGGTCTCAGATGCCCAATGAAGCCGCTGATGGAGTGAGGGGAGGGCTGCAGAGAACTCCATTCAGTTTTATCTCCATCAATAAAGTGGCCTTTTGAAAAGAACTTCCTGTCTTTTTCTCTCCCGTCCCTCACTTTTGTGTCTCCATGACTTTTTACTCTTCCCTTTCCAATCATTTCCTTCTCATTCATTCCCCACCTTGGAAATGGCTTTTTTCTTTTGCCCATTCTGCTCATTTGCTCATTAGACTTCTCAGCTCCTCGGAAATTAAGAATTCCCAGTTGAGATTGGAAATACTCTCTGTGCTCTCTCCTGTGGAATTCCACCCACACTTTGAAATCTGTCTTGCAGTTTCTTCCCATGATGTTCATCCATGTTGTCCCTGACTCAATTGTAATAGATCCTGGAGCAAAAGAGTTGTGTCTTGTGTCGCTCTGGGGACCCTGATGCCCTCACAGCTTCTTTGCAGGGGCTGCCGCATACAGTCAGAAGTCAGCCTTTGACAAATAAATTGGAACCACAACCAAATCTCCCCTCCATCCTCTGGCTGACATGCTGTGTGACTTTTCTTAAAGTATGTTGCATCCAGCTGTATCAGAAGCACCTTGGCAGCTGGGTAAACATGCAGACTCATGCACACTCCATGGTAGGCACTTCTAGTCCAGCCTGTTCAGGGGCTCAGGTAGGAGGATCGCTTGAGCCGAGAAGACCAGCCTGCACAACATAGCGAACCCCTGTCTCAAAAAGAAAAAAGACGCAGACTCTTATGCCCTTCCTTTGGACCCCCTGGACTGCCCCATCCACTTGGGACAGCCCCAGATACCACACTATGTTCACTGAGGTTTCCGCTGTGAGTCTTAAGCACACTGCAGTTTGAGGGGCCTCTCAGTACAAAGTGAATGAAGCCCAGGCAAAGATGGAGGCACGGTGGACAGCGGGGCCTCCTGTTGGTGAGTCACACGGGGAACCCTAATGTGCACACTCATCTCCTGACCCATGGGGACCACTGCAGGGCTATGGACAGAGTGAGGACCACTTCACTGGCTGTGCAGGATCTTCCTTATGTGGCTCTTTCCCCTCTGGTCTACAGAATGTACTGCAGCATAGAGTCTTTTTCTTTTTTCCTCTCTGGCTTCCAGGGCTCTCAATAGCTAGATGTGGTTTGAATGTGTCCCAAAAGGTCCATGTACTGGATGCTTGGTCCCCAGTGTTGTAATGAGAGGGTGACTTGTGTAAGAGGTGGAGTTTGGTGGAAGGTTATTTGGATGGGGCAGCTATGCTCCCAGAAGGGACTGATGGTGATCTTGCAGAGTGGATTAGTTTCTGAGAGAATGGTTTTTTATGAAGGAGCTTGGCATCTACCCTGAATTGCTTTTTTAAGTGCACCGCTTTGACACACACACACCTGCACACTCTCCCACTGCTGTGGGCCATCTGCTGTGAGTCCCTGGCTAGGCCCGAGGAGGTGCTGGCACCCTGCTCTTGAGCTTCCAGAATTGTGAGCTGGAGAAAACCTCTTTTCTTTATCCAGTACCTGGACCTAAGTATTTTGCTATAGCAATAGAAAATGGACTACAAAACTGGCCCAGTTTCTTACCACTGACCCAGGTTTTCCTCCTTCCCCATGGCTTCACATCTCAGAACACATCATTTTGTGATGCTCTCTCTGTCCTTCTAGGCAATCACACCCCATATGTTAAGGGTTAACCTCACAGTTTTGTCACGTGAGTATCCATCAGCATCATCCCCAACTCAATTATCATAGGTCCTGGAGCACAAGGATTGCATCTCATGCTGTCATGCAGTCCCCTAAAGCCTACAGAACTCAGAATTTGGAGGAGGCTGGTATCCTTGCTGACACTGTAGCCTTGTCCATCCTTCTGTCTGGCCATGGTGATGGGACAGATGACCCAAGCTAGATAATTAGAGTGACCCAGCAGTTGGGTACTATGATCAGACCAAGGACAGCCATGGGTCCCCATCTGAGTTTGTCAAATATCTTTCCTAGCAGTTGACACCTGAAGGTTAGAGACAGAGTTCTTCTTTCCAAAGCTATCTCTGGTTCCAGCTGGTGGGGACCAAGAGGATTAGAAAAATGAGGCCAATCTTCAGTGAGAAAAGAAGATGCAAGAGTTGGGGAAAGAATGAAGGTATTGTGGGGAAAGTGGAGCCTGAATTCATTCACAGCAGTCAGCAGCCCCTCCTCGATTTATAGTCCCTTTGGTGAGCTGAGTCACTGTCCTTCCTGGAATTCCACCCTGCTCGTTGAGGGTTAACCTCACAGTTAAGTAACTTAGCCAGGAAACTAAGTCATAGCTTTGAAAGTCATGCAGTGGAATGTCTTCTTTCACTTCTTTATCCACGTTCAACTCTTCCCTCAAAGCTCAGCCCCTCCCACACCCGCTGCCTCAGCTTCTGCAAAACAGATCTCCAGATCCCTCCAGTGTATGGGGAAAGCCACGTGGAGCCACTCCTCCTGCTGGGAGAAACGTCTGTGTCACTTCAGTGGATGGAGCCCCTGTGGCAAGACCCAGACCACCTCTGGAAGGCAGATGTTCCTCTGCCAGGCATAAGTCTCCGTGAACAGCTCACTGGCAATCATCAATACACCCAGTTGTTTGCCTGGAGAAAAATTAAAAATAAATATGGAAATGTCTTCTGGGAATATTGCATGTGTTTTCTCCAGAATCTTCAGGAAACAAGCCCAGAAGTGAGAAGTGACCTGCTCAAGGTCACACAGACAATAAATGCCTAGAACCAGGATGCACAACCTGACTTCCACATCCAAAGTCTCCCTTCTCTTTCAGCGGCAGTCACTACTCATAGTGCCATTGCGACATCTTGTTATAATGAAGACATGAGACTCTAGGGACTTGTTTAGAACCTTTGGTTCTTTGAGAACAAGGTCATGAAATCCTGTGGTTTGTCTGCCTGAGGCTAGGGAGTGAGGCAGGAGAAAGGACGCTCTGATAGCCTCTTTGGGTCTCTGTCCCAAGACAAGCCAACAGTTGCCTATTTGAGTACAGATTTTTTGCAATATGTATTCTGACTTCTTTGTACTTCCTGCCTCCCAGGAAGACTAACAGATTCTTCTAAGTATCAGGCATGCTCCTCCAGCTACTTGGGAAGCTGAGGCTGGAAGATTCCTTGGGCCCAGAGGTCTGAGACCAGCATGGGCAAAATATCCAGAATCAGTCTCAAAAAAAGGATTCTTCCAGTTGACTGTTTCCTTGTTTCACCTTTTTTTTTTTTTTTTTTTTGTACCGGGGATTGAACTCGGGTCCTTGCACTTGCAAGGCAGTCGGTGGAACCACTGAGCTAAAGCCCTGGCCCTGACTGTTTCCTTGTTAACCAGGCTCCAGGCACACTGACTTTTCTTTTAAAAGCTATAGCTGGACACAGTGGCACACACTGTAACTCAGTTACTGAGAAGGCTGAGACAGGAAGATCACAAGTTTGAGGCCAGCATGGGCTATTTACCAAGAGTGTCTCCAAATAAAATTTAAAAGGGTTGTATATGGTTCAGTGGTAGAGTATTTACCTAGCATCTGTGAGACCTTGGGTTCAATCCCCAGCACCACAAAAAAAATAAAAAAGATCAGTAAGCCTCCTTATTCTTTTTAACAACCACATAATCCACTTAATAGATGGATTATAAATTAATTGATGGGCACTTATTTTGTACCCAATCACTTGCTTTTACAAACAATAGCTATTATCTCTGTCCTTCCATCCTTTCATACATCTTTGAGTGTATCTGTAGATAAATTACTGCATATATATCTGAAATGTGCCAGCAGAGCTCCATGTAAAGCTGTAAAATGCTGCCCAGACATTTACTCAGCATGCTTACCATCTGCATTTCTTGAAGGGTAGTAGAAAAAGATAAGACTTTGAAACCACGAAGTCCTGAGTTCCATATCTAGGTTGTACCTACTGCTATGTCCAGGATTTTGAGCAAGAGGATATGCCTTTCTTCATTCATTGTTGTGAAGACTTGAGATAATATACCTTAGGAACTGAACAAGGTAAGTTGCTAATGAATGCTTGGGAAGTTGTTACATTCTGATAGGAAGTATATTCTAGATGCTTCTAAGAATAATCTTTACATGTCTGGCCAACACTGTTAGTATGATTTCTCTCGAGCACTTTGGACTAAATAAATGTATTAAGGAGACTATGGTAAGTTCATTAATAACAGCCAACCATTTAGTAGTCAATAGATGAAATAAAAGGGCACAAATGTGACATTGTTGTAGTTATTTTTACCACTTGTGCATATACATTTGATTCTTTGGCTTTATTTGTTCATTAAGATGTTGGAGACACATGGGCAGGGACCATGCGTGTCTTGTTCGCTATTTTAGGAACTAGGGAGAAAAATGTGCATGGGCTGAGGGGTTGTGAAAAAGAAAATTTTTTAGAGGTAATGCCTGGGATGTCTATGGAATGGGGAAGACATTAAAGATGGAGAAGCCTGGGCCGGGGATTTAGCTCAGTGGCACAGCACCTGGCAAGCTTGAGGTCCTGAATTCAATCCCTGGTACCAAACAAACAAACAAAAAAGATGGAGAAGCATAACCCAGGTAGAAAGTGGCCCTAAAGCCAGATTGAAAGATAGGGCTGTGGTGTGGACATTGCCCTGGGCATAAACCAACAGGAACTAACCACTGAGCTAAATCCCCGGGCCTGCCCCTCTTTTTCTTGAAGATGGAGATCTCACCATCTTTTTGTCCACCAATCAACTTGTCCATCCCTCTCTCCATCCATTTTAGAAATCTCAAAGTATCATGGCAACATGCATTAACCCCTTGTTTGGTTTTAAAAGACAGAGACAGAGCCACAGGTGTAGCTCCATGGTCAAGTGCTTGGCTGCATGGGCAAGGCCCTGGGTTCATTCAGAGTGCTACCAAATTGGGGAGGGGGAGACAAACTTCAAAATTCTTAAAAATTAATGTGGACCATCCGATTTGACAAAGAGGACTGGCTCTGCAAATGAATTGATATGGCAGACATTTTCCATAAATTGGAAAAGCTGAATTTGCATAGCCACAGTTTCGATGAAAAAAAAAACCCCAGTACATTGCCACTAACAAAAATGTTTAGAGACTGGTATTCTAAATATAGGCACTGTAGGGAAGACTGGGCAAGATCCCCACCCTCTTGGTATAACATAGTTTGTATGTTTCTCTCTCTCTCTCTCTATACACACACACACAGAGTTAAATATTATTCAGTCTTAAAAATAATGAAATCTGGTCATATATAAACCACAGGACAAACCCAGATGACATTATGCTAAATGAAATAAGCCAGACACAGACAAATACTGTAGATTTCACATATCAAATCTTAGAAAGTCACCCTCATGGAAGTACAGAATAGAATGGTGGTTGGCAGGGGCTGAGAAGAGGAAGTGAGGCTGCTGGCCAAAAGGTACAGTGTTTAAGTTTGGCAGAATGAGTAAATTCTGGAGATCCTGTGTGTAACATGTTGACTGTAAGTACTGTATTGTGTACCTGAAAATTTGCTAAGAGAGCAAATCTGCTAAGAGATTTCAAATGTTCTCAACAAACTATAGCTATGTGAGGTGATGCACATTAGCTTGACTGTGGCCATTCTCACAATGTTTACATGCATCAGAAGACACTCAGCCAGGCGTGGTCGTGCGTGCCTGTAATCCCAGCACTTGGGAGGCTAAGGCAAGAGGATAGTGGGGAGTTTGAGGCCAGAATGAACTACATAGACCCTGTCTCAATGCCCCCTACCACAAAAATCCAGTTAATATTTACAATTTTTAATATATACAATTTTTCTTGGTCAATTATACCTCAGTAAAGCTGGGAAAAATAAGTGTATTTAAAAGTATTTTAAGAGGCTTTCTCTGACCCAAATCACTTGTATTACTTCCATGGCTCTTCAGACTGAGATTTTAATTATTTTTGTGTGTTTCTACACTAAATTGTAGTTTTTGTGACAGTGTCTGTCTTTGCATCTATAGAGCCTGGGATAGTGTCTGGCACATTAATGTGCACAAAAAAATGGTTGCTGAACAGATGGATTTATTAGTTCTGTATCCATTTCACAAAGGGGCAAACGGTAGCCCTGGAGAAAGAGAGTCTAAATAAGTGCCTCTGTTCAAGTCAGCCCAAACAAGGTGGCTCTGGTACAACTCCGTTTAAATTCTTCCTCCTGGCCCAACATCACAGGGATGCCAATTCTCTAACACAGTCCTACCCATGTGTTCGTTCTCGCAGTGTCGCCTGGGCCCCGCCAGGGGGCACCGGAGACAAGGACAACAAGAGAAGTTGGTGTTAAGAGGAAGGGCTTCCGCTTCCGCCCTCGGCCGGCTATTTCCGCTTCCGGCCACTTGGCTCTTAAAGCGTGGAAGCGATTATGGACGGGTTGGTGGCTCAGTGCTCCGAGCGGCTCTTCCAGCAGGTCTGTCACCTGGGACTGGTGGAAAAGTCCAGAGAGGAGGGACCAGGTCTCAGCTCATGTTGGGGCAGCGGCAGCGAAGCAGGGACCATCTTGGTCTCAGACTAAAACCCAAGCCTGCCCTGCGGTGCCCTGGAGTCGCACGCTCTCCCAGGCCTGTTTCCTCTTCAGTGGGAAAGGGAAGGGGCGGGGTGGAAGAGGGAAAACTCGTTCTAAGGCTCCTGTGGCCGTGTCATGCAGCGAAAGGGGGGGGGTGGTCCCCAAGCTGACGTTGCCGGAGAACTGGTACTTGGTGCATTCAGAGCTTCTCTCTCCACCTGTCCCTCGCGACGCGCGCTTTTAGGGTGCCGGAGAATAGGCAAGGTGGATACGATCGGGTGCGCTGGGTTGTGCTTTGCAGCTCAGCAGTCGTTCTCTGTAATTCTGAGCGAGAAGATTCCTAATTAGCTCGGGGTTGGTTCATTATCAGACGCAGACTTGCGCCCTTTCACCATTGGGGGTAGGGGAGCAGCCACAACTTTAAAAAGCAAAAATGGAACCAGTCTCGTTATCTTTTGTGCACAGTAGGGGAGGGTTGCTAAAGTAGTTAACCATATTCCATCCTATTACGGGAACTGCTTTCTGCCAGGTCGGCAGTCACAGAGTCCAAGTTGGCCGAGTAAATGGACCAGCTCTTTACTGTTCAGAGCCATAAGTCTATCCATATGCTATAGGACTGCTTCATTGGGTAGTGATCAGAGTTGTAATTTCTGAAAATTGTTTAACCCGGTGTCTGGAACAATGTAAATTTCACTCCCCCCCCCCCCGCCCCGTTGTAATTTTCTCTTGGTAAATAGTCTAAAATTTCAATTAAGAACTCATCCCCTGAATTTAGTAGGTAAGTTGGAAACTTTCTAAATTGAAATGCCTTTGTTTTTAGGTATTAACGTACAAAGTCTGGTCTAGGACTTGAGACGCTGGAAATTGACAGGAAGATATGGAAAAATTGTTTAGATCCAGAAAGAGTAGAAAGCAGATATTTGAGCTGGTTTGAATGCAACAAAAGGTGGTTTGTTGTTTGTTTTGCGGTGCTAGGAACCTAACCCAGGGCTGCTCACGTGCTAGACTCTCCATCTAGGGGCACACCCACCCAGTCCAGGTGTTTGGTTCTAAGAATCCCAAACCCATAAGATTTGGGAATAAAGGTAGGTTAGTCAGCCTGACACTTAACTCTTACTAATTCACAGTGATTTGTTGAGCTGAAAAAAAGAAGGATATAAGGGTTATTTCATTGTATTGTTAACATTCCATTCTACACACGTAATTTTATGTTATCAGCGGTACTATACTAATGTCAGCCAGAGTCTTGGAGGAGGAAAATACAATTTGTCAAGGGAGAATTCATTTTCATCACCTCTGCCATGTCTTGTGGAGAGGGGAAATGAAAAAGTATACTGTGAAGTCATCAGACATACTCTGAAAAAATGCCTTTACTGTATAGGAAAAAGAGATTAAGTCTCTGACTGCTGAAATCGACCAGTTGAAAAACTATAGCTGCTTGGAAGCTTCTCCCAATTTGCAGCAGTTGCAAGAAGAAAATTTAAAATTGAAGTATCGACTGAATATTCTTCGAAAGGTGAGTACTTTGAGTAACCTTTGAAAAAAAATTACTGAAGATCCTAAAAGTGTTCCCCCTGGATTAAATGTCTACCTAGATTACAGAAAGATTTAAGTAGGGTTGAAAAATTTTTTTCAGTACCTAAAGCCCATGCTTTTAAAAAATGTTTTAATTTTTAAATAATTGCTGTTATAAAGGAAAGTTTTTTAATACATCCATATATGTTCCCTGTCCTAAATTGGTTATTTTACAGTTTTATTTTTGTATTTTATGTTTTACACATCATTTGGGGTTTTTTCCACTTAATACTACAAAACCTTTTTTTCTACGAAGCTTGTGCTCTATTTAATGTCCTCAAATCAAGAAAATGATTATGTTTTGTCAAAAAACCTTAGCGTGCTTCAGGTTTTTGGCTTGCCTTTCAGGTTTGCTAATGACACATTTCAGAGTCTGACCTCATTTCTATAATTGCTTTTGTGTGTGTTACTTTCAGGCAGTTTCACAAATATTACATTCTCTCAACTCAGCCACTTCTGTTTTCCCTGACACCCTTTTCCACTGAGCTGTCCTTTTTAAAAAAGTTTTATGCATTTATTTAGTACTTAGAATTAACAAATCTTACTCCCACTGACAATTTAAAAATTGTTATTATGATAGTGTTTGTGTTACAAAATCACATAGATTTTTAAGTACTCTGCTTCTAATTTTTTTTTTCCTGGTACTGGGAATTGAACCTAGGGCCTGGCACATACCAGTCAACTACTTTATCCCTGAGCTTATTTTGTTTTGTTTTATTTTAACAACCAAGTTGCTCAGGCTCACATCAAACTTGAAGTCCTCCTGCTTCAGGCTCCTGAGTAGCTGGAAATCTGTAATTACTGTTGTGTGTCCCTCTGCCTGGCAGTGGTTGTAATCTTAATTTTTGCAAAATCTTTGGTATTTTTAGCATATAAAATTTTTTGCATAATATGAGGTGTTCAGAATGCTAATACAGTTATCAAGTTGTAGCAGACATGGTCAGACCCGTAGGGAATATTTCTTACCCTTAGGGAAGTTGCCATTTTGGGGGAAGAAAAGACTTGCACGTATGAAACAAATAGGGAAAAAAATGTTAAATTGATTATAATCATGGTACAGAAATCAAATACAGTAGATTTTGTGTGTGTGTGTGCACATATATATGTTCTCTCAGACACACACATACACATATGTACCTTTACCCCTGTCCTTTAAAATAAACTGAAGCACTGGGGATTTAGTTCAGTGGCACCGCGCCTGCCTGCAAGCGCAAAGTCCTGAGTTCCATCCCTGGTACTGCAAATAAATAAAATAAACTGAAGCTTGGTGTGGTGGTGCATGCCGGTATTCCCAGCTACTTGGGAGGCTGAGTTAGGAGAATCTCTGGAGCCCATGCAGTTGGAGACCAGCCTGGGCAGCACAGCAAGTCCCTATTTCTGAATCGATCTCCTGAAGGACCTGTTTCCAGGTCCTTGGTGTTCTGATCAAAGAATTGGATAGACACAAAGCCAGTGAGGTTGTAGGTTTATTGAAGGTGGGAGAAAAAAGTACCCTGTGCAGGGTGGGAACAGGCCACTGAGGAAGGCTCACAGCAGCCCCAAGGATAAAGGGAAAGAGGCTGTAGTATTCAGAATTCCACAGAGGTTGGCCCCTACCTTGTGTAAATATATCATTGGGATAGTTGTCCTATCAAAAACCCAAGTGGGGCCAGGGATTTAGCTCAGTTGTTTCTTCGCCTGCTGCACAAGTGCAAGGACCAGAGTTCGATCCCCGGTACCAAAAAAAACCTAAGTGGCCTCACTCCAAATATAAATTGTCTTGTGGAAAAACTTTTTTCTAAAGTAAAAGAAGATTTATTTGAAAGTGGGGCAAGGAAAAGAGACTGCAAGAGAGCCAACAGCTCTGGACAAGTTGGGAGTATTCGAAAGGGTGTGGCAAAACTTGATTGATTGACCTCTGGCTAGAGTAAATAAAGGATTTAGAATGGTGTCTTTTGATTGGTCACACCCAAATGAAGGATTAAGGAAAGCATATTCTGATTGGTCCTGTAAACAGTGCTTGGGGGCCATATCCCTGGAGTCATTTCGAGTCCTGTGCTCTGTGAGCCTGGGGTCATTTTGGGTCCCATGATATATGCACATCTTTTTAGGAAGCATCTCACTTAACTGTTTAGCCGTAGATTTTTATGACTTCTGACATGTTCCACCTAGTGGGTTGCCCATTTTCCCCATGGCCCTAATCTGTTACCTCAACGAGAAACACAACAGTAACTTTAAAAAGAATTTTTTAATTGTAGATTTTGGTCTTCAATCATATTTAAATAACTTTAGCCTTTGCTCTTGGAAATCCTTAGATTTTAAGAAGTGTGTCTTTCATTTTTTGAGAAAGTTATCACAGGATAGTCGAATTTTAGCTGTTTAATTTTCTTTTTCTTTTTTTTTTTTTTGAGACAAGATGTTACGGGGAAGTCTGGGCTGGCCTTGAATTTGCTGTGTAGCAAATTCTGGTCTTGGATGGTCATGAGCTTCCAGTCCTCTTGGCTCACCTCCAAAGGTAGTCAGTAATTAAATAAAAACTTGAAATTGAGTTTTTTAGTGAGTATGAGAATATACTTTCTTCATGTGATAAAGAGATTATGATAAAGCATAGAACATGGACTCTCCAATACTCCAAAGTTTGAATCCTGGCTTTGCCATGTTTATTATCTTTGGAAGTTAATCTCTAGTCCATGTGGAAATAGTGACCATACTAACAAATAGAATTTTGTGTAGATAGAATAAGATAAATAAACAGCTTGGATCTTTTTTGGTGTTTTGTTTTGTTATTCATGACAGGATCTCACTATGTTAATTCAGGCTAGCCTTGAACTCATTGTGTAGCCAAGCTGGCCTCATACTTGTGGCAATCCTCCTGCCTCACCCTCCCAAGTGCTGGGATTACAGGTGTTAGCCCAGATCTTGATAACACAGACTCAATTATTTTATTGCTGTAGATTGAACCTAAGGCCTTGCTCATAGTAGGCAACTTCTTTGCCACTGAGCTACATCCTTAGCCTTTTTAATTTTGGTCAGGGTCCTGCTAAGTTGTCCAGGCTGGCCTCCAATTCCTGGGCTTGGGCCAGGGATTTAGCTCAGTGGTTCTGGTTCGTGCCGTCAAGTGCAAGTTCCCACTGGTACCAAAAAAAAGAGAAACAATTCCTGGGCTCAAGTGATCCTCCTACCTGCCAAGTAGCTGGGACTATAGGCATATGTACTGCGCCCTATTAATCCCAATCTTGGGACAGAATGCTGTATGGCAGGTACAATGCTAGATTGCTAATCCCCAAATCCAGCAGTCTAATAGTGGAGATACATAATTGTGTGAAGACATGAAAAGTACAATAATAAAAGTAACCATATGCTGTCTTAAATGAATATACCCCACTGAACTGAAAAGAAAATGAGAAATTGGAGGTAGGAGAAGGGCCAATGTGGGCTTGTTATGTATAGTAAGACAAAATTAACCTGTTTTACCAGTATAGTGATACTACCCACTTTGTTCTGTCGTTTCATTGCCTTAAAGAGGTCAACATTTTGATGGAAAGAAAGCATTGATTTGTCCATTGAGTTTTCACTTCCAGTGTTTGATATGAAGTAATTTGAGACTGCTTTTTGGTCTGTGGTGACAGGCCCTTATACATGCTAAGCAGTCATTCTACCACTGGGCTACATTCGAAGCCTTTTTTAAATTTTGTTTTGAGACAGTTTTTTTTTTTTTTTTTTAAGATGATTGGGAGGCTATTCTTACCATTTTCTTTTTTTTTTTTTGTATATCCTTCTGTTGGTACATTTTAGGTATACAATATAATGACATTCATTATTGGAAATTTGCAGCATTACATAATCTATCTTGGTTCTTATTTTCCCCCTTCCCCGCCCTCCCTTCAACCCCTCCACCCCTCCCTATTTACAGAGACTTTGTTTCCCGTTTTTCCTTTTCTCACATTAGTTCTGATCCCTGCTTTCCTTCCTTCCCCTGCCCTTCCCGTGAGACAGTCTTGTAAGCCGACTAAGCTGGCCTCCAGCTCGTGACCTTCCTGCCTCAGCCTCCTGAGTAGCTGGCATTACACGCGTGAGCCACCATGCCTGGCTAGGCCTGCTTTTATATTTCTCTTTTTTCTCAGAGTTTTGAAGAAAGCTGAAAAAATTATTCATTCAGTCTTTTTTACCTCCTCCCAGTTTCTGTTCTTAGAAGAGAAATGTGGGAAGTGAGACCTCAGAATTTCGCACAAGTGTTTTAGATTTCATGGGATGAACTTGTCCTACTCTGTCCCTCGGCAAATTGCAAATAGGAGAACATCACACTATGATTGCATGTTCCCTCCTGGTTTTTCTGAAGGTATTTTAAGGTTTCTCAAAACATTAGGGAAAATGTTGTATGGTAGTACAGTATGTTACTGGACATTTTCTTTCTTTTTGCAGAGTCTTCAGGCAGAAAAGAACAAACCTACTAAAAATATGATTAACATTAATAGCCGCCTTCAAGAAATCTTTGGGTGTGCCATTAAGGCTGCGTACCCAGACTTGGAAAGTCCTCCTCTCACAGTAACACCAAGTCAGCAGCCCAGATTTGGAGATTATCAGTGTAATAGCGCCATGGGTATTTCTCAGGTAAAGTAATGTTACAACTCACTCTGGGCAGTTAGATTTTATTAGGTCCCTTCATCATTACCATTCACACGAACAATAGCAAATTGTTGTATCCTTAGTGAAAAGGACATTTTGTGTAGTTTGAAAAATTTGAGAAAAGAGGTGTATGTTTTAACTTTTCATTATTTTTCAAAGCACAGGTTTGATTTTTCAATTAAATTTTATATTCTTGATAGGAAGGGTAATATGCACTACTGTTTTATTTTGGTGCTTCCTTCGTGCAGTGTCCATGGTTGTCTGTATTGTTAATAATTGTTGGAAAGTGAGAAACTAAAAGCCAATTACTAATCAGTATCCCCAGCAAATATTTAACGAAGCTCTGTTATCTCTGAAGCAGGCTTATGTATTTCCTTTGTTTTTTTTGGTACTGGTGATCAAACTCAGGTCCTTGCGCTTGCGCAGCATTCGGCGAAACCACTGAGCTAAATCCCTGGCTTTTCTTTTCTTTTTTTTCACCCTTCATTCTGGGTATTACCATGCTTCCACCAGCTTGAACCACTGCTGGTACATGCATGACTCCCCCCTGATGGGACAGTCATGCGTGTACGCTGGTCATCAAGCCATTGAGAAAGGGACACGTTCAAATCACGGCCCTCCACAGGAACTTTAGGGTTAAACCCAGGGCCTTGGACATGCTAAGCAAGGGCACAAACCACTAAGCTAAATCCCTAGCCCTTCTTATTTTATTTTGAAGCAGAGTCTCACTAAGTTACCCAGGCTAGCCTTGGACTTGGGATCCTCCCACCTCAGCCTCTCAAGGACCTAGGTTAGACCTGTATGCCTCTATACTGGGCCATGTGTGTTGTGTTGTTTTGTTTTCCAGTGCTGGAGATTGAACCTAGCCTTCTCACTGAGCTTTATCCCCAGCCCTTTTAAATTTTTATTTTGAGGTAGGTTTTCACTTAAGTTATTCAAATGCCTAAGCTGGTCTGGAACTCATGAGCCTACACGTTTCTTTTTTGTAGTCCTTATTTATTTGTTTGTTTGTTTATTAAACTTTATTCTTTTTATTAGTACA
This sequence comes from Heterocephalus glaber, assembly GCF_053883595.1. Classification (NCBI taxonomy): domain Eukaryota; kingdom Metazoa; phylum Chordata; class Mammalia; order Rodentia; family Bathyergidae; genus Heterocephalus; species Heterocephalus glaber. Next base: position 21,044,857 of record NW_028258377.1, on the reverse strand, counting down.
TATTTCTCATACATACTGATCATCATAGGGAATTTGTACCTGTAGATAACACACCTCAACTCTTTTTTTCTCATTCCCCTCCCCTCCCTTCAAACCCTGCTTCTCTTCCCCGTTCACACAAGCTTTGTTTCCATTCTCTTTTTTGCTTTTTCCCTTCCTTCCCTTACCCCTCCCCCTGCCCTTGTTCCCCTTCCCGTTTACACATTTTCTTCCTACTTCCCAATATCCATCGTCTATTATGCTCCTCAGTTACCTTTTGGGTTTCTCACTCAAGAGAAACAATTTGATATTTAAACTTGTGTGCCCGATTTATTTTGCTTCAGATTATGGTCCCAAGGTGCATCCATTTAACAACAAACATCCTTCATTATAGCGGAGTAGTACTCCCTTGTGTATAAAAACCACATTTTCTTTATCCATTCATTTTTGATGAACATATGAGCTGTTTCTAAGATTTGGTCATTATAAACTGCTATAAACATGAGTATGCATGTATCACTATGGTATGATGCTGTTAACTCTTTTGGGAAGATACGTAGCAGTGGAATAGCGGGTTCAAATGAAACTTGTAGTTTTGAGGAATTCCCATACTAACTTCCACAGTGGGTGTATGAGTTTACACTCCCACCAGCAGTGGAGAAGGGTTCCTTTTTCCCCACAGCCTCGCCAGCATTTGCTTTTGGTTGATTTCTTGATGATAGCCATTGTTTGTGGAGATGGAATCTGTGTTTTAATTTGCATTTCTTGAATGACCAGTGATGTTAAGCATTTTTTCATATATTTATTTGCTGTTTCTACTTCTTCATCTAAGAACTATCTATTCATTTCAGATGCCAATTTTCGGATTGGGTCTTTAAATTTAAGGGGTCTGATTTTTTTTGAGTTTTAATGCATTTAACCAGTGTTGAAAATTTTTTTAATTTTGAAGCAAAACATTTATTGGTACATTTTATATACACATAATGATAACATTCATCATAGGGAATTAATTTGTACCTGTACATGATATATCTTGCCGCTGCTTTTTTTCTCATCCCCCTTCTACCCCTCTTCCCCTCCTTATTTACAAAAGCTTTGTTACCATTTTTCCATCTATTCTTTTTTTCTTTGTTGCTTCTTTCTTTTCCTCCTATCCCTCCCTTGTTCCCCTTCTCATTTGAACATTTTCTTCCCATTTCCCATCTATTATACAATTTTAGACCTTATTTCCACTTAAGGTTTCTCACACCAGAGAAACAATGTGTTATTGAAACGTGTGTCTGATTTATTTCATTTAAGAGTATAGTCTCAAGGTGAACTATTTAGCTAGAAATGTCTTGAACTTATCCTTCTTTGTAGCAGAGTAGTACTCCATTGTGTTAAGAAAACCACATCATCTTTATCAATTCATCCATTAATGAGCATTTGGGCTGTTCCCAAGATCTAGCTGTTACGAACTGTGCTGCTACAAACATGGGTGTGCATATATCACTGTGGTATGATGCTTTTAATTCTTTTGGGAAGATACCAAGAAGGGGAATAGCTGGGTCAAATGGAACCTCTAGTTTTAGTTTTTTGAAGAATCTTCTCACTGATTTCCATAGTGGCTGCACCAGACCACTCCCACCAACAGTGGAGAAGGGTTCCTTTTTCCCCACAGCCCCACCAGTATTTGCTATTTGTTGATTTTTTTTTTTTTTTTTTTTTTTTTTTGGTACTGGGTATTGAACTCAGGTCCTTGTACTTGCGAGGCAGGTGGCAGAACCACTGAACTAAATCCCCTGCCCTGTTGATTTTTTGATAGCAATCATTCTTTCTGAAGTGAGGTGGAGTCTCAGTGTTGTTTTCATCTGCATCTCTCAAATGACCAATGATGTTGAACATTTTTTCATGTTTATTTGCTGCTTTTGCTTCTTTGTCTGAGAAATGTCTGCTCATTTCAGATGCCCATTTTTGGATTGGGTCTTTAAATTTGGGAGGTCTGCTTTTTTTAAGTTCTTTATATATTCTAGATAGTCCTTTGAGGAACAGCTAGTAAAAATTTTTCCCACATTATAGGTTGTCTCTTGGCTCTTTGCTGGTTTCTCTTGCAGTGCAGAAGCTTTTTAATTGGATGAGATCCCAGTTGATTTCTCTGTGCCTAGTTCCCATGCTGCTGAGGTTTTGTTCATAAAGTCTTTTCCTATGGCGCTGTCTTCAAGAGTTCTATCTAACCTATCTTCCAGCAAGTTTAGTGTTTCTGTTTCAATATTTAGATCTTTAATCCCCTTTGATTTTAGTTTAGTGCATGGTGAAAGATACAGATCTAGTTTTAACCTTTGGCAAGTTGAAATCCAGTTTTTCCAGCAGCATTTATTAAAGAGGCTATCTTTCCTCCAGTGAGGATGCTTGGGTCCTTTGTCAAAGATGAGGTGACTGAGTATATTCAGATGCCCATTTTTGGATTGGGTCTTTAAATTTGGGGGGATCTGAATTTTAAAAAAATTCTTTATGTATTCTAGGTAGTAGTCCTTTGAGGAACAGCTGGCAAAAATTTTTTCCCATACTGTTAGTTGTCTCTTCACTCTGGTGGTGGTTTCTCTTCTGTGCCAAAGCTTTTTAATAAGGTGAGATTCCAGTTGTTGATTCTTTGTGATGGTTCCTGTGCATTTGGGGTTTTATTCATAAAGTCTTTGCCTACACCATTGTCTTCAAGATTTCTGCCTATTCTAGCTTCCAGCAGATTTAGTGTTGTTTTAATATTTAGATCTTTAATCCATTTCAATTTTAATTTAGTGCATGGCGAAAGATACAGGTCTAGTTTTAATCTTTGGCAAGTGGAAACCCAGTTTGCTTAAAGTAGGTGGTTATGCTTCGAGTTCTTTCTGCATCTTCTATTCCATTGATCCTCGGGGTGGGGGGGTGCTTTATTTATTTATTTATTTATTTTGGTTCTTTTCTTTGTTTTGCCAGTGCCATGCTATTTTTGTCATAGTAGTTTGTAGTATAATTTCTAATCTGGGATTGTGATGCTCCCAGCCTTGCCTTTTGTTGCCCAGAAATGCTTTTGCTATTCTAGGTCTCTTCTGGTTCCATATGAATTTTAGGATTGTTTTCTCTAGTTCTGTGAGGTATGGTATTGGCATTTTGATCAGGATTGCATCAAATGTCTATAAGAGTTTTGGAAGTATGACCATTTTCACAATATTGGTTCTGTCTGTGCAAGAATGGGATATCTTTCCATTTTCTGATATCTTCAATCTCCTTAAGAGTACTGTAGATTTCAATGAATAGATCTTTCACTTATTCTGTTAGATTGATTCATAAGTGTTTCATTTTTCTTGATGCTGTTGTGAAAGGTGTGGTTTCCCTAAATTTTTCTCTCAGTGAGTTTATATGTGTACCGGAAGGCTATTGATTTTTGAGTATTGACTTTATTTACCACAATGCTGCTGATTTTGGTTATTAAATCTAGGAGTCTTTTGGTGGAGTTTTTGGGGTCTTCTATGTAGAGCATCATGTCATCCGCAAATAGTAGTAATTTAAATTTTGCCTTTCCTATCTATATTCCTTTTATTTCTTTCTCTTGTCTAATTGCTCTGGCTAATGTTTCTAGAACTATATTGAACAGGAGTGGTGATAGTGGGCATCCGTTGTCTTGTTCCTGATTTTAGAGTAAAAGCTTTCAGTTTTTGATAATTTAGTATGGTGTTGGCTGTTGGTTTGTCATGGATGGCTTTTATCTGATTGAGATGATTTTATTCCAGTTTTAGTTTTTATCATGAATTTCAGGTTTTTTCATCCACTTTGTTAAATGCTTTTTCTGCATCTATTGAGATGATCATGTGGTTTTTGTTTTCGGTTCTGTTAATATGGTATATTACATTTATTGAATTTAGTTATGTTGAACCATCCTTGCATGCCTGAGGTGAATCCTAGAAGGTTATACCTGGCATATAACCTTCTTGATGATTTGCTGTACTTTGTTTGCCATTGTGCTACTGAGGATTTTTGCATATATGTTCATCAAGGAGAGTAGTCTGTAATTCTCTTTTGTGGTTGGATCCTTTGGTTTTGGTATCAGGGTAATGCTTGCTTCCAGGAACCAATTTGGGAATATAGCTTCCTTTTCAATTTCATAAAAAAGTATGAGGAGTAGTGGCATTAGATCCTCTCTAAAGTTTGTCTTCTTGATTTAGCTTTGGTAATTCATATGTATCTAGGAATCTGTGCATTTCTTCTGAGTTTTCCGTTTTATTACAGTTTCTCAAAGTAGGTATAAATGATTTGGATTTCTACAGGATCTGTTGTGATTTTGCACTTTTCATTTCTTATTACATGGATTTGGGTCTTCTTCTTTTGGTATGATTGGCTAAGAGTTTGTCTATTTCATTTACTTTGTTTTGGTTTTTGAGATAGGATCTCACTATGTAGTGCAGGCTGGCCTTGGACTCGCAGTGATCCTCTTGCCTCCACCTCCTTAGTCCTGGGATTACAGGCGTGCCCCACCACACCTAGCATGTGTATTAAATCCTTCAAAGAACCAACTCTTGAATTCACTGATTCTTTGTATTGTTTTCTTTGTCTCCCTTGCATTAATTTCTGCTCTGATCTTTATAATTGCCTCCCTTTTATGCACTCGGGATATAACTTGCTCTTCTTTTTCAAAAAATTTCAGGTTCAACTTTAGGTTATTTATTTGTACTTGCTCTGCTTTTCTGATGTGGGGATTCACCGCTATAAATTTTCCTTGTAGGACTGCTTTCACTGCGTCCCTTAAGTTCTGGTATGTCATACTGGCATTATCTTTTAATTGTAGAAACTAATTTCTTTAATTTCATCTGTGATTCATTGGTTGGTCAGGAGGGTGTTATTTTTCATGTGGTTATATAGTTTTTGTTGTTTCTTTTGACATTAATTTCCTGTTTCATTGCACTATGATCTCATAATATGCATGGGATAATTTCTTTACTTAAGCATGTTGTATGAGCTAGTATGTAGTCTGTTTTTGAGAAAGTCCCACATGCTCCTGAGAAGAATGTGTATTCTGTTGTTGGAACACTTCGTAGATATCTACTAAGTCCATTTCTTCAAAGATTTGGTTCAGCTCTGATATTTCTTTGTTGATTTATCTATGTTATAGTGGGGTATTGAGGCCTCCCATTACAATTGTATTAGTGCTTGTCTGACTTTTTATATCCATTAGTGTTTGTTTTATATAGTGGGTTGTGCTGTTGATAGATATAGATATATGATTTGGTATATGTATATTTAGGATTGTTATCTCTTCCTCTTGGAGTGTTCCCTAAACAAGTATGTAGTGACTTTCTTTGTCTCTTCTGATCAGTCTTAGCTTGAAATCCACTTTGTCTACAAATAGAATAGCTACCTGTCCTTTTTTCCAGGTTCCTGTTGCATCAAAAATTGTTTTCCAGCCTTTGACTTTCAGTCTTTGAATTTCTTTTTGAGTTAAATGTGTTTCTTGTATGCAGCAGATTGTTGAGTCTTCTTTCTTGGTCCATTCTGCCAGTCTTTTTCTTTGATTGGTGACTTGAGACCATTCACATTGATTGTTGTAACTGAAATGTATTTACTTACCCTTGTCGTATTATTTTTCTTTTGTTGATTCCCTTTTTTCCCTTCTATTTAATTACTTGCCACACCTGGTGTATTCATTCTATTGGGATTCATGGAATTGTTGTCTTAGTTGTCTTTTTTAGAATATTCTTCAGAACTTTTTGGAGTACTAGTTTGGTGGTTATGAATGTCTTCATGTGTTCTTTATCATGGAAGTATCCTTTTTTCTCCATCAGCTTTAGAAGATATTTTGCAGGATACATCAATCTGGGATGGAGGTTTTTGTTGGTTTTTTTGTTTGTTTTGTAGTTTTGTTTTGTTTGGTGGGGGCTTGAAATACTTCACTCCAAGCTCTGATTTGCATTCAGGATTTGTGTTGAGAAATCTCCTTTAATTCTGATAGACTTTCCTTTATAGGTGATTTATTTCTTTTCTTGAATAGCTTTTAATATTCTGTTCTGTTGAATTTCTGAAATCCTGACTATTATATGCCCTGCTGTAGTTTTTTCAAATCATGGCTAATTGAAGTTCTTTATGCCTCACTTATTTGTATGTCAAATTCTTCCATACTTGGGAAGTTTTCTGCTATCTTCTAACTTTTCACTGATTCCAATTAATCTTATGGTATTCTTCTTTGCATCATCTAGCAGCTGTTGGATTGATTTTTCGTTGGCTCTATTTTTAAGAAGTCTTTCATTTGATGATCAGTAACCACAACCTTGTCTTCTTGATCTCATAGTCTGTCCTCACATTGCTTGATTCGGCTGCCTAAATTTTCAGTAGAATTTTTAATCTCTGGGATATCTGTTGGAATCTGGTTCTTTGCCGTGTTGGGCATTCATAGTTTCCATCACTTTCTTACTGTTATTACTGAATGTACAATCAGTACTGTAGTCAGTGTAACACAGTTGTTGTGATCAGCTGTTCTTCCTTGTATGTCAATACCAATATTGTCTACGGGTCATTACCATACAGCAGTATCAAAGAACTTGGTGCTAGGTCACATAGGCAGCAACCTCTCATCCCTAATAAACTGAAGAGTCAGGATCTTGGGACAGACTCAAAAGCCAAAAGCCAGTAACACCTGGAAGGCATCTCTGAAAAGTAGTCATTTCCTAAAGAGGTTTCGATACTGCCTACTACAAGCAATTTACAAGCATCAACACAGAAAACAAAAAATAGAAAATGAGAAGACATGGAGGCACGATGCAACCCCAGACAAATCCAGGTGGCATTGAGGCGGAAAAAATCAAAAGCCACCCAGCTGAACTTTCTGAAAGGTAGCAGTGGAAGTAAAGCAGATGAACGAGTCTCTAGAAATAAACAAATCAGAAATAATTACACAGATAACTAAAGAAAAGATGACCATAATGGACACAGTTAATGAAATTAGAGCAGATACAGATTTAAAAATTAGAGAAGCTTAGGAAAGTGATGGAAACTATGAATGCCCAACACGGCAAAGAACCAGATTCCAGCAGATATCCCAGAGATTAAAAATTCTACTGAAAATTTACACAGCCGAATCAAGCAATGTGAAGACAGACTATGAGATCAAGAAGACAAGGTTGTGGTTACTGATCAAGTCTGTGGTTATCTTCTGAGGTTTACAGTTTAGTCGTAGTAGCCAGTTCAGGGCATGACTCTTGTCACTGGTAGACAAAGGAGGCAAACAGAGCCCAGATACATGCTGGATAATCCCAGCTACCCTGCAGGTTTTGGGTAGGGTGCAGATTCTGGTCCTTTCAGCTCCACAAAAGTTCAGGCTGATCCTGGCCTCTGTTTGTGGGGTTGGGCCAGAGTTTTTCAGCCTACAACACTCAGGGTGTCTCTTGCCAGCCTAACCACATCTCCCATAGTTGTCCCTCACCCAGTATCTGTAGGATTTCAACACTGAGAGCCCTGAGATGAAGCCAACCCAGGCAGCTCCAAGTCCCAGGTTCACTTGGCCCCTCCCTAAAATGGCATCCAGCCAGGCACCCTTGCCAGGGGACACGGCAGTCACTTGCTTGGACTGGAGTCCCTCACCAGCTGTTGTGGCATCCACTGCTCCATTCCACTGGTGCCTTTTTTCCCTGGAGGCCTCTGGAGTCACCCACTTTCAATGTGTCTCTGTAGATTCAATCTCCTCTCATGCCATGAGCCCAGGAGTTGGGGAGAAAGTACAGATTGCCCCCTCCTTTTTTCTGCATTGAGGTCTGTCTTTATTTTTGTCTGTGGGCTCCAATTTTCCCTTCACATTCTTCCAGGGTACTGGGGATTCACCACCTTCCTTCCTTTCTCCCTCAAGTTATTTTTCAGTGACTGGATCCACATCTTGGAGAGGTTCATTTGTTGCTCCTTACCCCACGCCATTATCTTCCCGGAAGTCTCTCATGTTTCATTTTTAAGCAAAAAATTCCCTGATTTCAGTCTTTATCTTATGTTTCTCTGCTTGACTACCCCTGGCTTGAGTCTTTTTGTTTTCCTTTCTTTGGTAAATAGGAAAGGTTTACCTTAACAAGTTCAGATCTTTTTATGTACAAGTGCTATTTATTACTCAAGTATCAGTATTACAGACTCAAAAATTAAAAATTAAATGTGGTAGGATCTGGCTTTCTAATTATAGACTTTGTTTGCCTCATTCAAAAAGTTCTGAGTATATGTGTACAACTCACTTTGAAATGGAGATCATGTGGTCTTGTCACTTTTCCTATCAGAATTAATATTTTTTTTCCATTAAGTTTATTGGTAATTTTAGGTGTATAGTACAGTTACATTCATCATTGGGAACATGTAGCTTTACATTATGTATCTTGGTTCTTATTTTTTCCCCATTCCCCTGCCCTCCCCTAGAATTAATATTTTAATTTGTCTATCCACTAGGTGGTTGGACTGCTGTGCCCCTGCCTTTTGATGGATGTTTTGGATTTTTTTTGTTTACTTTTTGAGACAAGGTTTCACCATGCAGTTGGTGTAACCTGGCCTTGAACTCACAACCCTCCTGCCTCAGCCTCCTGAATGCTGGTACTATAGGCATGTACCACCATGCTGGGTTTGATGTGTTTTGCAAAATCTCTTGTATTTCATCAGATATGCATTTTCAAGTAACTTGCTAAAACCTGGTATGTAAGGAATTGCTTTATTTTGTGTTACAGATGCTCAAAGCTAAAGACCAGAAAGTAAATCCGAGAGAAATTGCTGAAAACATTACCAAGCACCTGCCTAACAATGACTGTATTGAAAAAGTTGAAATTGCTGGTCCTGGTAAGATACATTATTCTTCTTAATACTTGGATTGATGATGAGGCCTTTTTGGAATGAAAAAAAACAACTAAACCAGCTTTAAAGGTTACATCCCGTGCTCCTTGACACCATGTTAAGTGTATCAGACACTCAGGCTTCAGTATCGCATGGTTTCTCTTATATTAGAAGCCTCTTAAACAAATAAAGTGTAGAATAAGAGACAGACAACAGGAAAAAAGAGAGAAAAAAGTGTTACCATAACCTATCATGGACAATGTATCTAAAAGTGTACTTTGACCTAGTATAATTGTTTTAATGTGTTTTTTGGCCTGTTGGTCTGGCTGTTAATCTGTATTTATGATATTAACCTGATAATGGACTTAGAAAAATCAATGTGGTGCTGGCAGAAAATTATAATTTAAGGGGACAGATAGATGGAAAGGGGAAAAAATAAAGCATTAACATGTGTTATATACATGTATCAATTCCCCCACGATGAATGTAAACATAATGTACTGCAAAAATGCACTAATTAAAATTAAATATTTAAGGGGCTGGTGATTTAGCTCAGTGGTTCCACCACCTGCCTCACAAGCGTAAGGACCTGAGTTCCATCCCCGGTACAAAAAAAAAAAAATTTTAAAAATCATATCCCAGAGCTAGGTATATAGCTCAGTGGTACAGTGCTTGATAGAACTGCCGTCAGTCCCCAGCACTGCCAGAAAGAGAGAGTCAGAAACAGAGAGGTGTTAATAAAAACAAACTCATGCTGAACAGGATGGTAAAAGCACCTTGAGTTGGAGGTTTGGAAATTAGTTTTCATCTTGACTCAGCTGGCAGCTGGCTGCATGATCCTAGATGAGTTACCGTGCCGCCCAGGGATGCAGTTCTTTATCAGCACAAAGGGGATAGATAGTGGCTAAGTCTATGCAAAAGGGCCCTCTGTTTCATTATAGAAGTTGAACAAATCATTTGGTAAAAGTCAAAAGGCCCTGAATTAAGTAGGAAGCTTTCAGGACAATAGAGTTTGAAATAGAAGCTGAGACAAAGTAACAAGAAGGCTTTGGTGAAGGCCTGAGGTAGTGTTGGCTTGAAGAGTGTTGTCAGAACCCATCAACTGTGTGGAGCCAGCATAAACAAAATGGAGAAAATTCTTGGGAGTCAGCACAGTCATTCAAGATGGGAGATGATCTGATTTTTTTCTCCCTTTACTGTCCATTAGGTTTCATTAATGTCCACTTAAGAAAAGATTTTGTATCAGAACAGTTGACCAATCTCCTGGTGAATGGAATTCAGCTCCCTGCCGTTGGAGAGAATAAAAAGGTACGTGTACAATCTTCCATTGATACATTAATATCATACAAGTATGTGGAAAATCACAACTGGGAATGACTGTCATTTTTTGGTGTTTTCTTTTTTTTTTGTTACCGGGGATCCAACTCGGGACCTTGTACTTGCGAGGCAGGCGCCGGAACCACTGAGCTAAATCCCCGGCCCTGACTTTCATTTTTATACTTAAATTTAATCATTAACAGTCGAGCTTATGAATGTAATAGTGATTCATGATTTCCAATGGGTCTTGTGGGTTTTTTTCTCATTTCGTTCCATATGGCATTTGAGATAACTAACTGATATTTATGCAGGTACTACTGAATTAGTTACTTCTGTAAGTGAATTTCTTTTTCAGTTAAGAATATACAAGTAGATCCATGAGAAAATCTAGCACAGCTAAGTCTGAGTTTATTATTTTGTTAGCAAAACAAAATGTTTATGACCATTTAAAAAATCTTTTTATTGTCTATCTCAGGTTATAGTTGACTTTTCTTCTCCCAACATAGCTAAAGAGATGCATGTAGGCCACCTCAGATCAACTATCATAGGAGAAAGTATGAGCCGCCTCTTCGAATTTGCAGGATATGATGTGCTCAGGTGTGTGCTCTTGACTTTGGAAATTTCTGTAGAAAATGAAACATCTCACTTGAGAAGACTTAAGTCAGTGGTTCATATGCTTGTTCTGTCTGATGTGTTCATCAACAGGTTCACTCATTAACATGTTCAGAATGGGATTGTAATACGTATGTTTGGCTGACAAGAGGCTTGAACCACTGGCGGTACATATATGACTGTCCCATCAGGTGGTTTTTAAATTAATTTTATTGCTAAAAAGACTGATAAAAATTATCAGATTCGTTTGCACCACCAATGGTACAAGTTGCCCGATGGAACAGTCACACACGTACCTCTGGTGATTCAAGCCAGCAGGAATATGTTAAGCTTTTTAAATATATCCCGGGCACCTCCTGTGAACCAGTTAATTACTTTCTTAATACTTTCTTAATATTTGTAGTCTGTCATGTGGAACAACTATAAAGCTCCTCATTCATACCATGGATATTTTTGAGTACCTTCTGTATACCAGGGTGTTAAATTCCAGTGTGTGTGGACAGGTGGTTAGGCAAGAAACAAATTATATTGGACCTTGTAGGCCATGGTAGGAATTGGGATTTTATTCTACTAGCATCTAAAGATTGCTCTGGCTACAGTAAAGAACCTAGAAAAATGGTAATATACTTGAGAGGTGATATCGTAGTTTGGCATTAAGTAAAAGCAGAAAGGAATGAATTTTGTCCATTGACATTTAGGAACCATTGGTCTAAGATATACTAAAAAAATTAAAAGTTAAATTTTCATAAAATTTTGAGATTGATCACCATTGGCTCAACTGTCATTGTCCTGATTTGCTACATAAATAAACAGATTCCAGTTCACCGATAAATGTATTTATTGAGCAAATCTTAAGTGTCTGCCACATGCAGCTTCTGTTAATATGTACATAGAGCTGAATATAACAGATGAAGGCTCCTCTTCTTGGGGAGTTTGTACCCCAGTTGAGGAAATAGGTAAAGTTATTACTGAGCATGATGTACTAGCACTTAAGTGTTAGTGGTTTCTGATGGAATGTACTTCTCCCTTAAACATCTGTAATGTTTTTTAACTATTTCATGTTCTGTGCTTGGTATTAGGATAAACCATGTAGGAGATTGGGGGACCCAGTTTGGCATGCTCATCGCTCACCTGCAAGATAAATTTCCAGATTATCTGACAGTTTCACCGACTATTGGGGATCTTCAGGGCTTTTATAAGGTTTGATATCATTTACTGTTTGTGTATATACCACTCATCATAATTAAATTACTCATTTTCTGTAAGAAGTTTAAAATGGCATTTGAAGTTACTATGGAGCTAAATAGAGTTAAATGAAAGTTGATAAACTTCTGAGAACTATGGTTACACCTGTACATAAACAACACTTTATTGAACTTACTTTATGAACATGTTAACTTTTTATATATACTGGCTTATCCATAATGATATTGCATCACATGGGTAGAAATAAAAGCTGCTTCATTGTGTTTACCTACTTGAAAAACTGAATTCTTTTTGATTCGCAGATCTATGCCATTTGGTTGTATGAATAAAAACAGACACCCTTGGATCCATGGCATTTGGGTGTGTGCACAGACACAGTTGTCCTTAACTCTTAATTTGTCTTTGCTTTGTTTATTGTTGAACGGGAAAAATTGAATTCCAGTTGGGGGCACACTAGTAATCCCAGCCCTCTGGGGGCCTCGGGCAGGAGGATCACGAGTTCAAACCCAGATTGGCCAATTTAGAGAAACCCTGCTCAGAATAAAAACAAATAAAAAGGGCTAGGGATGTAGCCCAGTGTGTACCAACAAAAAGATACTGAATCCTACCAATTTAGGTATTCATTAATGAAAATACATTTTAGTGTTTAAAGCATTCTTAATATTTTGCAGACATTAAGTTTACATGTATATGAACAGCTTTTAAAAGACAAATTTGTGCATCATCCATCATGGCTTTTTTGCAGTACTGTAGATGAAAGCCAAGGCCTTGCACATGCAAGGCAAGTACTAAATCACAGAGCTTCAACCCTAGCCTTGTATGATCCATAATCCACTTTGACCAACTCTCTTTGACTCCTTGACTAGTACATATACAAATACAGAATCCATGAAAAGAATGTATGCACACAACAGAAAAAGAAAAACATATATAAATATTTTAATACTAAATTTATTCAGACATTAATACAAATTATCTTTGGCCTCTACAATTATAAGCGATGCTCAAAGTGGTGGCCATGAGCTTCCAGACATTTATTAGTATGGCAAACTACTGCTTTGGTAACCTTGGTCATTGAGATTGCTGCACGTGCGATTTCAATTTCTTCTCTAAAGGCCAGTGTAGTGGGTTTTCTGAGATACACGGCATCCTTTAAGGTCCTCCATGTGAGAGTAACACCATGTGTTGAACATACATCATACTGTTTTTCTTTTGCTAAAGTGTATATGCATTTTCTTGGCAGATTCTGTATTTATTAATCATTTATCAAATATAGTTTGTGTTCTGTGCTCTTATTGTTAACTTTTGCTTATTTATGGTATTGCTACACTTTGTTCTGCTGGATTAGTTTACCAAGTTTATATTAATCCCCAATTGAATTTTCTTTTCCATTTGATTGAGGGCACTATTATCCAGTAAATAATATTGTACATAGATTTTTCTCCCTTTCTAAATTGCTTCCTTATGATAGACAGCTCAAGCATAAAATTACTACACTAAAAGTGGAACTTTTTTGATATTTTTGTCTTTTGGTGTTTTCTAATGAAAATGTAAAAATAAGCTAGCTATTTGAAAGGAAGCTCTTGATAATGAAATTAGTAAAATAATGTTACAACTCCATCTGTTGGAATTTAGACTTTTGAATATAATGAAACTGATTTATTAATGCAAACAAATATTTGTCATACATTGCTAAAATTTACAGACTGCAGTTTTTCTTAAAACATTTGTGTATGTTTGGAAAGAAGTATCTGCAATTAAACATCAAAATGGTACTACTTGTTAGGGAGTGGGATTAATAGTTCTATTTGTTTTTTGAGAGGAGGTCTCTCCATACAGTTCAGGCTGGCCTTGAACTCACTGTGTAGCCCAGGCTGGCCTCAAACTCTAAACAATCCTCCTGCCTCAGCCTCCCAAGTGCTGGGATTATATGCCTGTGCCACCACACCCAGCTGTTAGCTGTTTTTGAGGCTATTTTAAATTAACCACACTTGAATACAAAAGTATTGGTGTAATATAGACTTTTGTGACTAGGGAAAATAGAAGAAAAACAATGGTTATAGTTTTGTATTTTCAGGAAAAATAATTTCAAGAGAAATAACAGGACTGTTTGGTACATTCATCTGTAATAATGCTATTTTTTGGTGGTGCTACTGGTGGTCCTGGGATTCAAACAGTGAGCTGTGTACGTGCTAGGCAAGCACTTGGCTACTGGCTGTACCTGGCCTCTGTAACAGTATTCTTTTTTTTAATTTTTAAAATTAATTTTATTGGTACATTTTAGGTATATAATATAATGATATTCATCATTGGAAATGTGCACCTTTACATAATCTCTCTTGGTTCTTATTTTTTCCCTCTTCCCCTCCCCTCCCCTCAACCTCTCCATTCCTCCCTATTCTTACTGTAATTTTTTTTTATCATCCCTCCCTATTTACAAAGACTTTGTTCCCATTTTTTCATTTTCTCATATTAATTACATTCCCTTCTTTCCTTTCCCCTACCCCTCCACCCCTTTTCTTCCTATTTCACATTATCTATTATACCTTTTAGTCCTTATTTACACTTTCAGTTTCTCACACTAGAGAAACTATTCTGTATTTACATGTGTGTCCTATTTATTTCACTTAAGAGTATCGCCTCAAAGTGCCTCCATTTAGCTATAAATGTCTCTAATTTCTCATTTCTTATGGCTGAGTAGTACTCCATTTATATAACACCACATTTTCTTTATCCATTCTCCAGTTGATGGGCAATTGGGGTACTTCCAAGCTTTAGCTATTACAAATTGTGCTGCTATGAACATGGGTGCACATATATCACTGTGGTGTGATTCTTTTAATTCTTTAGGGAAGATACCAAGCAGGGGAATAGCGGGGTCAAATGGGACTTCCCGTCCTAGTTCTTTGAGGTATCTCCATACTGATTTCCACAGTGCTTGCACCAGTCTACACTCCCACCAGCAGGGGAGCAGGGTTCCTCTTTCCCCACAGCCCCGCCAGCATTTGTTATTGGTTGATTTCTTGATAGCAGCCATTCTTTCTGGGGTGAGGCGGAATCTCAGCGTTGTTTTCATTTGTATCTCTCAAATGACCAGTGATATTGAAGATTTTTTCCTATGTTTATTTGCTATTTCTACTTCTTTGTGTGAGAAATCTCTCTTCATTTCAGATGCCCATTTTTGGATTGGGTCTTTAACTTTGGGAGGTCGGATTTTTTTAAGTTCTTTATATATTCGAGATAGTAGACCTATGTCTGAGGAACAGCTGATGAAAATTTTTTCCCACATTGTGGGTTGTCTCTTCACACTGTTGGGGGTTTCTCTTGCTGTGGAGAAGCTTTTTAGTAAGAAGAGATCCCACTTGTTGATTGTTTGTGCTAGTTCACAGGAAACTGAGGTTTTGTTCATAAAATCTTTTCCTACACCAGTGTCTTCAAGAGTTCTACCTAACCTCTGTTCCAAGCAGGTTCATCGTTTCTGTTTTAATGTTTAGATATTTAATCCACTTCGATTTTAGTTTAGTGTATGGTGATAGGCATGGGTCTAGTTTTAATCTTTGGCAAGTTGAAATCCAGTTTTTCCAGCACCATTTATTAAAGAGGCTATCTTTCCTCCAGTGAAGGTGTTTGGCTCGTTTGTTGAAGATGAGATGGCTGAGTGTGTCTAGAGTTGTTTCTGCATCTTCTAATCTGTTCCACTGGTCCTCGGGTCTGTTTCTTTGCCAGTACCATGCTGTTTTCATCACAGTAGCTTTGTATTGTAGTTGCAAGTTGGGGGTTGTGATACCCCCCGCCATGTCTCTGTTGCCTAGAATTGCTTTTGCTATTCTAGGTCTCCTCTTGTTCCAAATGAATTTTGGGATTGTTTTCTCAAGGTCTGTGAAGTATGCTGCTGTAATTTCAATTGGGATTGCACTGAATCTATATAGCGGTTTTTGAAGTATGGCCATTTTCACTATGTTGATTCTTCCTACCCAGGAGCAAGGGATGTCTTTCCATTTTCTGATATCATCTTCAGTCTCTCTTTTCAGGGTGCCATAGTTTTCAGAGAAGAGGTCTTTGATTTCTTTTGTTAGGTTGATTCCTAGTATTTCAGTTTTTTAGATGCTATTGTGAAAGGAATTGTTTGACCTATTTCTCTCTCAGTCTGGTTCTTGTAGAGGAAAGCTATTGATTTTTGTATGTTGGCCTTGTATCCAGCTACTTGACTGAATTTGGTTATTAAGCCTAGAAGACTTTTGGTGAAGTTCTTGGGGTCTTCTATAGAGAGTATCATGTCATCTGCAAATAATGACAATTTGACTTCATTTCCTATCTTTATTCCTTTTATTTCTTTCTCTTGTGTAATTGCCGAGGCTAATGTTTCCAAAACTATGTTGAACAGGAGTGATGATAGTGGACATCCTTGTCTTGTTCCTGATTTTAGTGTGAGGATTTCAGTTTTTGACCATTTAGTATGATATTGGGTGTTGGTTTTTCATAGATGGCTTTTATCAGATTGAGGTAGAGATCATCTATTCCAATTTTTTGTAGGGTTTTTATCATGAATGCATGTTGAATTTTGTCAAAAGCTTTTTCTGCATCTATTGAGATGATCATATGGTTTTTGTCCTTGGCTCTATTGATATAGTATATCACATTTATTGATTTGCATATTTTGAACCGTCCCTGCATCCCTGGGATGAATTCCACTTGGTCAGGGTGTATGATCTTCTTGTTGATCTTCTGCATTCTATTTGCCAGTATCTTACTAAGGATTTTTGCATCAATGTTCATTAGTGAGATTGGCCTATAGTTTTTAGGTCTTCTTCTTTCAACTTTGGTAATTCATATGTATCTAGGAATCTGTCCATTGCTTCTGTGTTGTCCATCTTACTGGCATATAGGTTCTGGAAGTGTAGGTATTGATGATCCTCTGGATTTCTGCTGGGTCCATTGTAATTTCATCCTTTTCATTCCTAATTGCATGGATTTGGGCCTTTTCTTTCCCTTTTCTGATAAGCTTGGCTAAGCGTTTGTCAATTTTGTTGATTCTTTCGAAGAACCAACTCTTGGCTTCATTGATTTTTTTGTATCGTTCTCTTAGTCTCCATTGCATTGATTTCTCCTCTGATCTTTATAATTTCCTCCCTTGTATGAGCTTTGGGGTTGTCCTGCTCTTCTTTGTCTAGAAGCTTGAGGTTCAGCATCAGGTTGTTTAATTGGGCTCACTCTGTTTTCCTAATATGCATATTCACTGCTATGAATTTCCCTCGTAAGACTGCTTTCATTGTGTCCCATAAATTCCGATATGTTGTATTGTCGTTGTCATTTAATTGAGGGAACTGTCTCATTTCTTCTTTAATTTCCTCTGTGACCCATTGGTTATTCAGAAGTGTGCTGTTAATTTCCATGCTGTAACGGTATCTTGACCGTGCAGGTAGAGCACTTGTTCTGGTGCTCTAACTTTTCACTTTCTCATGGTGTTTGGTGTATGTGTTTAAAAATGAATAAATTCTTTATCGACAAATACAGGATGGGCTCTTATTCTTTTAAAAACAGGAATCTAAGAAGAGGTTTGACACTGAAGAGGAATTTAAAAGGCGAGCATATCAGTGTGTTGTTCGACTCCAGGGTAAAGATCCAGATATTACACAAGCTTGGAAGCTTATCTGTGATGTTTCCCGCCAAGGTGAGTTTCTAGGCTTCATTCAATCCCCTCACAAATGCTGTTTGTAGTTTCCTTAAGTATTGATCTTCAATAACATTTTAAACATTATTTTATGTGATACTAGAGATTCAGTCCAGGAACTTATGTGTGCTAAGCATATATTTTACCACTGAGCTACATCCCAAACCCCTAAAATTTTGAATGTGGGCAAATAGATTTTTTTTTCTTAAATATTTTTCTGAACCAAAGACTAAGAAGATAGTTTACGAAGACAGGTGCAAAGTCAGCAAAATCAAAGTAGGAAAATCAAAGATCCTATTCATAGCAGCAACCAAAATTGTATAACTTAGGAATACATTTCTTCTAGAAATGTATAGGACTCAAAGGAAGAGATGTAATAAAATATGACTGCTTGGATTGTACAGGATTATATGTGTATGTGTGTTTATAGATATATGCATATTTAGATAGATGGATATATACATACGTGCATACATTAGACATTGATATTGTGCTGAGAATTGGACCTCTATTGAGGTATATCCCCAGCCTGTTTTTAAATTTTGAGACAGGGTCTCACTAAATTACCCAGAGACTGCATTGAGCTACCTCCCCCGCCATTTTTATATTTTGAGACAGGGTCTTGTTAAGTTAGTATGTTGCCCAGGCTGGGTTCAAACTTGTGATCCTCCAGACTCTCAGCCTTCCAGAATGCTGAGATTACAAGCATGTGCTACCACGCCCAGCTTCCTTTACTTAATTCAATTCTTTTCTTTTCTTGCAAACTCCCTACCTCAGCTTCCCAAGTAGCTGGGACTAGAGGTGTATATTACCACATGTGGCTTCATTAAGATGTCATAAGAATAAATTTTTTTAAAGTTACATAAGAAGTGTATATTCCACATAGATATAAATGCAAACAGGAAGAAAAATTATCAGATTACCCATTGTTAGTAATTGGATACTCATGATCCTTTTCCAGAAGAATGGAGGAAGCTGGGCATTGAATCAGGGCCTTGCACTTGCTAAGCATGTGCTCTACCACTGAGCTATATCCTCAGACCCATTATTTTGATGCCTAGTATGTCTCCCCATTTTTTCTCCACTTTTCAGAATGGCAGCATGTTTAATGTACTGAATCATACTTATTCTGAGTAATTTATTTCTTTCCATAAATTTCAATCTTAAAAGTATCTTTAATGTTAGATGCATGTTTCCTGCTTAAACTTTTATTCACTTTCTTTGGTTTTCACTGTAGAGTTTAATAAAATCTATGAGGCATTGGACATCTCCTTAATAGAGAGAGGAGAATCCTTCTATCAAGATGGGATGCCCCTGGTTGTGAAAGAATTTGAAGATAAAGGTAGGCACTATATTTTTTATTAAAAAATTTTATTATTGAAATCTTTAAACAAGTAAAAGTTGATTTACCATAACCTTCAAGTCTATGAACTTATCACCTGACTTCTACAATTATGAATACTAGCCAAACATATTGATTCTACACCTGCCCTGAAGCCATACATACTGCTTATGTCATGATTTCACCTATAATTACTTTGGTACGTATTTCTGAAAGAACAGATCTTTCCTTCTACCGTAAAACACAATACCGTCGTAACGCCAAGAAAATGAATAATTTCCTAATACTGTTAAATAGAGTTCAACAGGGTGGTTCATAACTTTTTAATCATTACTTTTTTTCAGTCTGCACATTACATTTCTTTGTAATCTCTTAAGTTCTCTAAGTCCATAGTTTCTCCTTTCCTTTTTATTTTTTGTCAAAGAAAGTGGGCCACGTGTCCAATAGAATTTCTTACGTAAGAATTATTTAACGTAATTCCACTGTCTGTTTTCTAATGAAACACCCTTAGATTCTGGTTTGCATTTGCTTTAGTTTTGGTTTTTTGGGGGGGGTTTTTTGCATGAATGTGAGGGTGAAAACTGTCTTCCAAAAATGTGCAACTATGGGTTAACTGTAACTATGCTTATTGAGAAAGATAATATTGTAACTACAGTCACTACTGTAATGCACACTCACTAGAGCAAGGCAATCTCAGAAAGCCCTCCCTTTTCTTTGCTTATGTAATTATGTTTAGATTGATACCTGTTTCCCCAGTGATTACAGTTGCTATTTCCCCCTCCCATAGAAACATAAAGGTATTAAAATAAGAGTAAACTTCTATTTGATGCTTTTGAAGTGATTTGATTCCCTTGAAGCCGCCAGCAGTAAAGCTGGTTTTTGCTCCTACTCCGTGTGGTCCATGGTCTGTCCAGAGACCCCCAGGCAGTTACACTTCAAATGCAAGCAGTGTCTGGTTGGCTGTCTTTTTGTAAAGCTAAGGTTGATTAGTGGGTGGCGCCGGGGATTTTCTGGCTCCTGCCTGGAAAGTGCAAAGTCCTGAGTTTGATCCCCAGTACCAAAAAAAAAGATTGATTAGTGGGTTCAGTTCTGTCAACCTGATCTACTATATATTTCTTCAGTAGCTATTGGTGGTCATGAGTTTGATCCATCAAACTCATCAGTTCATTAAAGATTGGAGAATGAATTGTGTAGTCATTCCTTTTCCATTTGTTACTTGAGATTTACATATGCACAATTTTATCACAATTATGTAGGTTATTCTGAGGTGCAGTTCATTAAAGACAGGTAGTGGAAGTGCTTGTAGTTTTCTGTGTGTGGTGTCTATCAGTTGTCAATAACAGGTTCATTTGTAAGCATCTACCTACATATTGTGAATGTGGCTTAATATATTTTATATTTTTCAATTAGTTATCCTTATTTGTTTTTATAGTGCTTAGATTTTTATGTTTTTAACTAATGATAGCCCCCCCAAATTGGCTTTTCTATTTTTTTGTTGTTAGTTTGTTTTTTCTCAACCCCTGTAGTCTTTGGTGTACAATATTCCAGGCTCATTTTGTGTATTTCTCATACAGATCTAGAATCAGCCATACCTGCAAGGAAGCCTGATTTACTGAGTGTGGGAACATGGTAGTTATTAATCAGTCTGAAGCCTAGGGACAATTTTTTTTTCTTCAGTATTAAGTATTGAGCCCAGGGATACTCTAACACTGAGCTGCATCCTCAGCCCTTTCTCTCTTCTATTTTGAAATAGAGTTCCACAAAGTTGCCCCGGCCTAGCTCAAATTTATCATCCTCTTGCCTCAGCCTCCTGAGAACTGGTATTATAAGTATGTGCTACCACACCCAGCTGTAAGATAAAATATAATGTGCTATTGGTTTGTTTGTAGTCCTGGAATCAAATTTAAGGCACTGTATCACTGGGCTATACTGCCAGTCCTTATGTTTGGTTTTTTTGGGGGGAATGCTGGGGATTGAACTCGCGTACTTGCGCTTGTGCAGCCAGTGGCGAAACCACTGAGTTATATCCCTGGCCCGCTCATGTTTGGTTTTAATGACAAGAAAATAGGCACAGAGAAACTTTAGTAACTTCCCAAAGTGATGTAGCTAGTGAGTCATAAATCTGGGGTGCAGACCTAGGCCGACCAGTTTCAGAGCTTATGTGTTTAACCCTTCTCTTACACGGCCTTGACCTTATCCAGCCCGTTTCCCAAACTAAGAAAGCATAGAGTTATTTACTGCACGGAGTTATTGGGACGTTAAATTTAAAATTTAGTATAGTATTTGGCACATTGTAGCACTCAAATATAGCTGTTTATTTTCATGTTCTTTCCTATCTCTTCTTATGGCAAAAAAATCTTTTTCATCATGAGGTGAACATGATTTCAGTTTTTTCCTCTTCTCATTCCAAATGCTATGGTTGAGCACATTGCTAAAGATCTATATCTTTCTCCCAGAGAAAAGTTAGGACTCCAGCTTGAAAACAAAGCACAGATGTTCATGTTTTGGTTAGGACTCCAGCTTGAAAACAAAGCACAGATGTTCATGTTTTGGGCCTGCAGAGCAGATGGGTTCCAGTGGGTTATTCTGTAAAAAGTTTGGGGCACCTGGTATGCGTCCACAACCCTGCTGTGATATTTGACCTGTGACAGCACCCTGTGCACTCAGATGTCCTTTTCGTCTGTTTTGTTTTTTGATTAGTTTTTTTGATGGGGTTTTGCCTTGAACTCAGTAAATAGCAGCCCAGGCTGGCCTTGAACTCTCAGTCCTCCTGAGTGCTGGGATTATAGGTGCACTGCTGTGCCCAGCTCCAGACATTCTAGTAAGTCAAGATGGGAAAGAAATTGATTTGCTCAGCTGTCTAGTGTGTCGTAAAATGTTCAGAGAATTTTGAAGTATTTATGTAGTTTTAGAATGACCTAGAATTTATGTTCCTTTAGGGTTCTTTTAGTGTTACTGATTTTTTTTACAGGATTCGTGCAAGTGGATGATGGCAGAAAGATTGTGTTTGTCCCAGGTTGTTCCATACCATTGACCATAGTGAAATCAGATGGTGGTTATACCTATGATACATCTGACATGGCTGCTATTAAACAGAGACTGTTTGAGGAGAAAGCGGATATGATCATCTACGTGGTAGACAATGGACAAGTAAGTTTGAAGATTTGGCTATGTTCTTATGTTGGCTGATTAGAGAGGTAGGTGGCACTTGATTCTGGGACATCAGTCTATTGTGGGAGAAAGAACACAGATTGGATCCAGGTTTCCAACTGGTCTCCACACACTGGAAAAGATGATTTCTCTGAGCCTCAGCAGTTGTTCCCATTAGTACAGTGGTTGTGATTCTTAAAACTGATTAAGATTATTGCCCGTGAACTTTTCCTTAGCCAATTACTTTTAAAGCATTTGAAAGTAGTGTGATATCATTCCTACTCTCACTATTTCTTATATATTAGCAATAAAAGAAGAGCCTTTATAGTAGTAGCACTTGCCTCACAAGATTTGTCAGTGATTGGAATTTTATAAAATGTGTATCCCTAGGCAGAAGAGCTTTAAGTCTTTTTTAAAAAAATTATTAGAAAACTAGCAAGTAACTTTCTCTCTGTTTTAATAGGCTGTGCACTTCCAGACAGTGTTTGCTGCTGCTCAAATGATAGGCTGGTATGATCCGAAAGTAACTCGAGTGTCCCATGCTGGATTTGGCGTGGTGCTAGGGGAAGACAAGTGAGTAGAAAACCTGAAGATGATACTACCTGATCCCCACGTTCCTTGGGAGAGGCTGTGTTTTCTTTGATACTCTATTAGACCTGAGAAAGCCCAGGCTCTTCTTTAGTCTATATATACTGTAATGGTAAACTTCGCTGAGCCTTTTATACCTATCTTACCATTGCCAGAGCACTTAGCCATAGGTGACATACATACTAAGGCTGAGTTATAAAGTCTGCAATGGTACACATTCAGATTTTAGGCAAAATACGAAGTAGTATAATCCAAGCAGCTTGGCATTTTGTAAGTGTCTGTTTTTTCACAGTTTTATACTTGGTCAAAAGGAGTAAGTTTATTGATATTCCAACTGAGTTTTAAGATTTTATGTTCATCTAAAATTACTGTTTATCAACACCTATGTGGTAATGTTCATACTTTTACCTTTTCTATCTTCCAGTCATTTCCCTACATTCTGCTCAGTGTTTATAAGAAAAAGTGTAAATATTATCAGATATTTATAGTCACTGTTCAACAGTTCAAAGCTACAGACTTTCACATTTCAAAATGTTACATTCATTGCTGCCTTAAGATCATTTTTAATCAGCATTTCTTTTAAAATCAGTGGCATCTTTTATTTGACAATGCCCAAATACTACCATCACACATCAGGAGGTTTGGCCTAATAAAAGACAGGTTAGGTGTGTCATAGGTTTTTGTTTTCGTTTTTGTTTTGTTTTGTTTGTTTTTTTAAGACAGGGTCTCACTATTAGTGCAGGCTGGGCCTGAACTCGCTATGTAGTGCAGGCTGGCCTCAAATGGGTGGCGATCCTCCATCCTCAGCCTCCCTAGTGTTGGGATTACAAGCATGCACCACCACAGTGGGCAACCACGGTATCTTTAAATACAAAGTATATGGAAGTCAGAGACCTTTTTTAGGGGGATTGAACCCGTGCTAGGCGAGCACTCTGCCAATAGGCTGCACACCTAGCCCCACTGGAAAGGAGCTTTAATCCTGTGATGAAGAACAAGCAGATGCTTTCTAAGGAAAGCTCTGAAAATAAAAACTTTAAAAGGAAGTATCACAATTTGGTAGGTTTTGTATTGGGAAGAAAAGCATGTTTAACATTAACGTTTGAAGGATTTTTAATCTACCCTCCCAAAAAAGAAGGCAGATGGTATACTTGACATGCAAACTTACTCTGTGTTTAATGAATTTAAAAATCCTGTTTTCTCAGCTATGCTCATCAGTGCTTTGTGAAAGTTTTGCCCCATCTGTGGAGATTGAATTCAGTAGATGTGAGTGGGGCCTTTGCAGCCTTCTGTTACAAACCTTTCCAGTTGTTTCAAATATACATCTAGGGTTGATTATCACTAAATTGTATTTATATGAGAAATACAAATAAGATTGCAATGTAGAATTCACTGACCTACCAAACAATTATAGAAGTAAACATACATTAGTAATTTCTCTGAAAGTATAAAGTAGGATGAAAATTATATTCCAGGAGAGTGAGCAAATTCCATGCACCTCGGCATCAAGCCTGTGATTGGGAACCACAAATTGCAGTTTGTGGTCATATCCCTCAAACCTTTATTTTCTAAGGTTTCTAAGTTGAAAAGTCTGTTGCTGAATCTCTGGTTGGCACTTTTAAATGTTTTTAGGAAGAAGTTTAAAACACGTTCAGGTGAAACAGTGCGCCTCATAGACCTTCTGGAAGAAGGACTAAAACGATCCATGGACAAATTGAAGGAAAAAGAGAGAGACAAGGTAATTCAAGCTCTTCTTGGCATAGTGTGTATCATTCATGATATTGTGATTTTCAGTTTTCATTTCTTGAGAAAATGGGAAATTATGAGGAGTCAGTCCACCTGTGGCTGGCTTAAGTTCCCCATGTTTTATTGCACAGTAGGATGTATGGTTTCCTTATAGGCTGTCTGTTCTGTTCCACTGGTTCCTTTTTATGGCAGTACTGTGCAATTTTGACTATTCCTATTTTATAGTATGCTGTGAGGTCATGCAGTGTCTTGCCCCCCGCTTTGATGCTTTGGGGTTTTTGCTCAGAATGCTTTTTTCTCCTGTACTTTTGCCATTGGGTTTTGGTTTTTGTGGGTTTGTGGTTCTATACATATTTTTTAAAATTCTTTGAAGGATGTCATTGATATTTTGATAGGTATCATGAATCTACAGATTGCTTAAACATAATGCCTTTCCATTTTTCTGTATCCTCTTCAATTTCTCTCATCAGTGTTTCATAGTTTCTCATGCTAAGGATCCTTCATCTCTTTGGTTAACTTTTTTTGTGGTGGTGGTATTAGATATTGAACCCGGAGGTTTGAGAATGCTAGGTAAGCACTTTAGCACTGAGCTATATACCCCAGCCCTTTTTATTTTTTATTTTGAGACAGAGTCTCAGTAAGTTGGCCAGGCTAGACTGGGAACTTAGAATCCTCCTGCCTTAGCCTCCTGAGTAGCTAGGATTATAGGTATATGCCATTATGGCCAGGTAGAGTTAAATTTATTTCTAGATATTATAATTATTTTTATAGCTGTTGTAAATAACTGGTTGTCAGTGTATAGTAACATTGCTGTTTTTTGTACATTATTTTATATCCTACAACTCACTAAATTGTTTTATTACTGGAGCCTTTGAGGTTTTCTGTGTATAAAATGATAGCATTTGCAGAGACAGCTTAACTTTTTTCAAATTTGCTATGCCTAGGACTTCTTGTACTATGCTGGGGGAAAAAACTGGGGAAAGTGGGCACCTTTGTCTTGTTTCAGATTTTAGCGAAAGCATTTACCTTTTCTCCATCAGGACTGATGTTCCTAGCTTATTATATGTGTGATGTATTATCATCTGGTGTGTTGTTTTTATATAAGAGAAACCATACAATATTTAAGCTTGTGTGTCTGATTTATATCACTTAACCTTTAGAGTTCAAGGTGCATCCATTTTTCTATAGTGGACTCAAGTTTATCCTTTATGGCAGAGGAGTACTCCATTGTGTATAAATACCACATTTTCTTTATCCATTCATCTGTTCATGGGCATATAGGCCACTTCCAAGATTTAGCTATTCTGTTTCTATGAGCATGAATGTGCATGTATCACTGTAATATGATGTCTTTAACTCACAAACATACCTAGAAGGAGAATGGCTTGGTTAAAGGAAATTTCTAGATTTTTTTTGTTGCTTTTGTTTTTAAGGATATGATTTATTTTTGGTAAAGGTATATTTGTCCACTTCTTCCACGTTATCAAATTTGTTGGCATATAGTTGTTCATAATGAGGTTTAATGATCTTTTGTATCTCTATGGTGTTGAGTTATAATGTCACCCTGTCTTTAATTTTGAATCTTCTCTTTTCTTAGGGGTCAATTTTGATCTATTGTATTTTGTGTGGTTTCCAGTTTTTCTTGTTACAGTTTGTTGTTTGTCTTAACTTATCGAGATTTGTTTTGTGGCTGGCATGCTCTGTTTTGCAGAATGTTCCATGTCCTGTATGGGATATGCTGTAGATGCTATCTGGGTTGGTCTGTTTGGTCTTGCATGCATTCTAACTCTCCTGTTGCTATAGACAGTTTTACTGTTTCATCACTAAGCCCAGGTTTCCCACAAGTCTACTGTGTGTGTGTTGTCACTATTTTAGCACTGGAGCACAATCCAAGCCCAGGTTTGTCCTAAATCCACAGTTGTTGTCTCATTGATCATGTAATACCTAAAAAGGTCCATCCAGCTAGCTACCTCACTGCTCTGGGGCTAGGATGTGACCAGACTCCTGATCCATAGTCACCAGCCCATGCATTGTAAGATTTTTGCCACGCGTATGGCCACCAGCAACACCATACCGTGTCACATCCTAAGCCTAGCATGGCATAGGGGCCAGCACGGCACTACAATAGCACTAAGGCCCTTACTGCTAGGGGCTGCCTGTAGAGCGATGCTGGCCAGATGAGTGAGCAGTCTGAAAGATTGGGACTACAGCTCTCCCTGGCACTGGGGTCTGTCTGTGGATGTAGGTCTGGGCATGGAGGCCCCTGTGATCTGCCCATTGTTAGGTTTCACTAGCTTGGCACTGAATATCAAGCCAAAGTCCTGTGCTTATTGTCTGTCCCGTCTTACCCCCAGCAGATGGAGTCTTCTTTGTTTTGCTGCCTGAAGTTAGGGTGGTGCTAACAAAGGCAGCCCCTAAACTGGGTCACACTTGAGTCTCACAGCCACAAGGACCTGCTCATATGCTAAATTTGGCAGTGTTACAGTCTGAAATGTAAGTTTGTCCCACCAGGATGTAAGTCTTTGCCTGGTGCCAGAGCAGGTTGACTGTCTGTAAGCATTGGCCTGGGGGAATTGCTCTGCTGCCTGCCTGCAGATGGGGAGTGGGTGGTAAAGACCAGGGCTAAAGCCCAGGGTAAAGACCAGCTGGGTCACATCAGAGACACAGCCATAGGGATTTGTGTAGTCTTGGAGCGGATTGTGCCCCAGACCCACTCCAAGGCCGACAGTGATCCAGGCAAGCACTTTACTACTGAACTACATCCCCAGCCCTTTTTTTATTTTGTGACAGGGTCCTGCTAAATTGTCTAGGATGGCCACAACTTTATGATCCTCCTGCCTCAGCCTCCCAGCTGGTTGGGATTACAGGCATGTGCCATCATGGCCAGTTCCTTACATGTATTATAGAATTGAGCCGCAACACCGTCAGGTCCTAGGCTTTTCTGTGTTGGGAGATGTTACTGATTCACTTTCATTGAATCATTGTGGGTCTTGTATTCTGTTTTCACGACTTGATGTTAGTAGTTAAATGCATCCAAACCTTTTTCTATTTCTTCCAGGTTTTCCCATGTGTTGTCATAGAGCTGTTCATAAGTCACAATGAAGCTTTGTGTTTCTCTGGTAGCTGTTGTAATGTCTTGTTTTTTAGCTAATTCTGTTTGGGTCACTCTGATTTTTCTCATTCTAAATAATAAAAGTGTCAGTTTTTTCGTAAAATTTCATGGAATTGTTTTTAGAGGGGAGGATGTGAACACTTACTATAAATTTCCCTCTTCGTGGTACTTGTGCTGTATCCCGTAAGTTTGGGTATGTTGTTTCCAAATTTCCCTTTTGATTTCTTCATGGTAATTTCAAGAGTATGCTGTTGAGGCTCCATGTATTTGTACAGTTTGTTCTGTGACCTAACTGGTCTTCCCTGAAGGAAGAATGTGAATACGCCAGCTGCTAGATGAAATGTTCTGTTAGATCTTGAAATGTTCTGTTAGATCTACATGGATTATAATTTAACTCTGCTTTTTCTGTTGACATTTTTGTGTAGGTGATCTGTCCATTCATGAATGTGAGGGATCAAAGTTCCCCATTATTATATTGAAGTCTATAAATATAAAAATATTACTTTATATAATTGGGTACTTTCACGTTTGGTGTTAATTTTTTTTGTTGTTTTTGCAACTTTAGGGATTGGACCCAGTACCTCACACATGCTTTCTCACACTGAGTTACATCCCCAGCTCCTTTTCTTCTGAATTTTGAACCAGTCTTGTTACCTAGACAGGCTTTGAACTTGGAGTCCTCCTGACTCAGCCATCTGAGTAAATCGGATTACAAGCATGTACCTTATTGTACATATACATTTAGAATAGTTCTCTCCACTTGTCTAAGTGAGGCCTTTGTCATTTTCTTTTTCCTTTTAATTTTTGTTGTGGGGAGAGAGAGAACGAATTATCCCGGGGATTGAACCCAGGTAGTACTGAACTACGTCCTCACCCCCTTTTTTGAGACTGGATTTTTGCTAAATTGCCTAGGCTGACCTTGAACTTGGAATCCTCCTGCCTTGGGCTCCCCAGTAGCTGGGATTACATGCATGTGCCGTTCCACTTGGCTTTGTTGTTTTTGTAGTACTAGGGCTTGAACTCAAGAGCATTAAGCAATATCCAGCCACAACCCCGCCCCCACTTTGAGACACAGTCTCACCATGTTGCCCACACAGGCCTGGAACTTGGCATCTTCTGTCTCCTGAGTACCTGGTATTAGAGTCATACACTATATGTCCAGCCCTTTTTACAGTTTCTCGCATAAAGTCTGTTTTGGCTGATATATGTGTAACTACTCTTGCTTGCTTTTGGTTTCTATTTACATGGGTTATCTTTTTCCGTCTGTGTGTCATTACTAGAGAAATGAGTTTCTTGTTGGCAGCCTAAAGTTCAGTTTTATTACTCTTACATTTGATGAGAAATTTTACATTCAAGGTTATTTTATTTTTGTGGTTTGGTGGGTTTCTGTATTGGTGGGTTTTGATTCCTTTATCTGATCTTTCAGTGAGTTTTCTTCTTTCTCCCAGTGTGCCTGCATGGTTCTTCACTTCCCAGAGGTGGGGCTCTCTTGAGCTTGTCTTGTATCAACAATCTAGTGATGATGAATTTCCTCAATTTTTAGTTACCTTGAAAAGTTGTTTCTGCATATCAGGAGATGTGGTGTGATTTGTAGTATTCTTTGGTTGTCCTTTTTTTTTTTTTCTTGAACTTTAAATTCCTTGAACTTTTAAATCCCTCCTGATCTGTAAGTTTTCTCCTGAGAAATCTGCTAATGGTGCTACCCTCATATGGCCTAGCATTTTCTTTCTGGTTTTATATTCCTGACTTATAGTTTTCACTTTGCTTATAATATGTCACCTTGAGAACCTTTTTGGTCAAATCGACTTGGGGTCTGTTGTGCCTCCTACACCTAGATGTCTATACAGTTCTTAAGATTAGGAAATTTTCCAGGTACCTTGCTTTTTTGGGGGTTTTTTTTTTTGGTACCAGGGATTTAACTTCGGACCTTGTCCTTTCGAGGCAGGCACCGGAACCACTGAGCTAAAGCCCTGGCCCCCAGGTATCTTGTTGAATAAGTTTTCTTTGCTTTTTTCCTTCTTTTTGCCTTCTGGATACTTCTGTGTACGTGCGAGTGTTACCGAGACATTTCAGAAATTGTTCTAGTGTTTTGTTGAGGCTCTCAACTGCCGCCTTTTAATGACTTAAATTCTTCACTTAGATTTCTGGGTCTTTTTTTATGATGTCTTCTAAATTTCTCATCTGTATCATGAGCTCTTTTCTTGATTCATTGAATTGTCTATATTGTACCTCACTGTGTTTCCTTGGAGCCATTCTTTTGAATACTTTATCAGGCATTTTATCAATATCCTTTGCTTTGTGATGTGTTGCTGCAGTTACTGTGTTCTTTGGAGGTGTCATGTTACAGTAGACCCTTGACTTATGAACTGGATCCATTCCCAAGGGCTGGTTCTAAGTCAGTACAGCTGAGATCTGGATGTTTACCCCATACACACTATAGATAACAAGAGGCAGATGAATCTTCCATTAACCTAATTAATCCAAGTTGTTTGTATGTCAGGCTGGTCGTAACTTGAGTGTCCACTGTACCTGCTTTTCCGTACTTGATGTGGATTGTACATTTGGTGAATCAGTTTTTTCTACCCCTTCTGTAAAGTGACACAGTAAGAGGCTTTTACCTACAGATGTATCTTAATGTGTTAGTTTTGGTTCCATTTAGGCACAATAGCATCATCACCCTTTATTTTGTGCAGTTGTAATCAGTGGCTTTGGCTGTTGGCCTTCTTGGGAATGGAGAGGGAACAATCCCCATGTCACAATTGGTTTGGTCCCTCAGCCACCACCACCCCTTCTAGGGCAAGGCACTGCTTTGGGCTGGGGTCACTAGATCTGGTTGGGTTTATGAACCAGCAGTGCTTTGTGCAAGTGTGGGGCTGTGCCTGAGCACCTAGGGACAGGGATGTGTGGAGCTTCTGTCTCCTAGGGACAGTATGAATTCTGGCGCGTTAGTGTTGTGCTGCATCAGGCTGTGCTCTGGGGAGACAGTGTGTTCCTTCCCTGAAGTAGAACTACTCCACGGATGCCAGGTAGCTCCACTTTCTGGGTCCAGGCCTTTGAGGAATATGGAAATCTCCTTGAGCTAGGAATTGCCAGCATCTGAAGCATAACCGTTGAGGCTATTCGGTTATGTAGTTGGGTCTCAGTTTCCCAGATATAGTATGTTGTATTAGCAGTAGCATAGCTGTTTAACCAATAAATAAGCTACAGTAATATTACCATTTGCTAGCCACGATTATATTGAATTAAGAGAGTGTTGAAAAACCACTGGTGATTTCAACGTAAAGGTACACTGGGGTCTGCCAATTGACCCACTAGGTAGACTTGAAGAGTTCCTCGGGTCAGGTTCTGTTAAGTTATTCACTGGAGCTATTGTTTGTTATCCTGCCAAGTGAAAAAGCAGTCATAAACACAAAATTGAGGGACAAGAGTCTTTTTTTTTTTTTTCCATTTTAATGTTCTTACAGTTTAATAATTCTCTGGATGACTACAGTTATAAAAGCTGTGGTATTATTCACAGTAATGGGGGTTTTCCTCATTGGTCTGTAGTCTTCAGTAAGTGTAAGAAGTTATTGTATGAAACATCTTTCAAACCAGTAAGACTGCATTGATGCATCCATCATTTTCAGGATTGTTGGTTACCTGGGCATATTTACCCTAAATAACCTTGCATCCTTGTGTCACAAGGCCCAACTCAGTCACGTTCACTTCAATCACTGTACCTTTGGTAATAACACCCAAAGTTGTATGTAGTGGTGTGAAGGATTTTTTTTCACACCAAGTATTAGCAGGCAAAAGGTGGCTTTCAGTTCAGGATGTGTTACATGGGCCTTCTTGAAACGTAAGCCCGTTGGCCTAATGAACCTTTAAAGCCATCTCCAACAAAGCACACTTTAGTAACCATCCTCTTCCATGCCTTCTTTTTTCTCTTTCCAGTTCGAATAACTTTCAATACTTCTGTCTCTCCCTGTGCACGAACTTTGGGGAGAGGGACTTCCCATTTTCCCTTTTCTTTTCTTTTCTTTTTTTGTTTAACGTGTTGGAAAGTACTTTTGCCCGAGACTGTCCCTCTCTGTCTAGCAGATACACTGGTACTGCTTCCTGAGGAGTCTTTTCATCATACTTTTGTTTGGTGTTTCTCTTTTCATGCATCTTGATAGTCGTCTTCATTTGTATTTTCTCAGCATGGCGCTGTTTATGGTAGAGCTTAGCCTTCAGGCCAGTCATATTTTTTGCGTTCTTTGAACGTTCATGAGCCTCTTGACTTTCCTTCTTTCTTTTTTTCTCACGGTAATCCAAACGATTTTATGGTGTAATTCAATATATTCATTTTGTGGCATGGTGACAGCTGCAGAGCGGTCGGGTGTGGCCTCAGGCACTGGAAATTTCTCCAACACATGACCTGACTCCGCGCAGCCGGAAACAGGAAAAAGCGAGGGACCAGAGTGTTAATGTGAAGTGGAATCTTGTTCAGACATCAAGTTGTCTGGTTCATAGGGCTTTAGGAAAGAGCAGTTCCTATTCTTAATAATTTCATAATAGTCACTCATCTAGCCAGAGTTGTAAGTAAAAAAAAGCCTTCTTGCAGTGTATCCTTAGGAGAAATCCATTTAAATAAGATGCAGTCAAACATATAATAGGCACTGGAAGAGTACATCGCCAAGGTTATAAATGTGCATCATATTATGGAGGAATGCAGACAACACAACTAGCGCCTCCAGCAGAGGAATGCTCAATAATTGCCTGGTACACAGAACAATTATGATACTTCAAGAAAAGCCAAGAGTAGAGAATGAAACTTATCTTAAGCCTGTAAGACAAATTTTTTTCATATCACACCACAATAGCAGAGCCAAAACTATGGAGGAAAATCTTGGGGAGTGCATATATCTCTATTGTATGCTTTTAATTCTTTCAAGAAGATACCAAGAAAAGTAATAGAAACTGGAAGCTCTAGTTTTAGTTTTTTGAGAAATCTCCATACTGATTTCCATAGTAGTTGCACCAGTCTACACTCCCACCAACAGTGGAGAAGGGTTCCTTTGTCCTCACATCCCCTCCAGCATTTATTTGTTGATTTCGTGATAGCAGCCATTCTTTCTGGAGTGAGATGAGATCTCAGCATTGTTTTAATTTGCATCTCTCAAATGACCAGTGATGTGAACATTTTTTTCATGTATTTATTTGCCATTTCTAATTCTGCATTGGGTCTTTAAATTTGGGGAGTCTGATTTTTTTTTTTAGTTCTTTTTATATTCTAGACAATAGTGCTTTATCTGAATAACTGGTAAAAAATTTTTCCCACTTTGTGGGTTGTCTCTTTGTTGGTTTCTCTTGCTGTGCAGAAGCTTTTAATAAGATGAGATCCCAGTTATTGATTCTTTGTAGTATTTCCCATGAAGTCTGGGTTTTATACATGAAATCTTTGCCTATTCCTATGTCCTCCAGTGTTCTACCTGTTCTCTCTTCCAGCACATGTAGTTGTTGTGCCCAGATCGGGAGGTCCCCAAAGACCACCTAGGAGCCGATTCCGATGCAAACACACGAGGGTCGTTTATTCAAGCTCGAGCAGGGACTCCTCCGACACCGACGCAGCGGGTCAGGATCGAGAGCCCCGACTCTAAAACACCAGGGGTTTTTATAGAGGTTACAGCAAGGCGCGGGGTTTCAAATCACACGCAAATCACACGATTGGCTAGCATTTAGCAAGTTTTGAAAGTTTAAACCTGATTGGCTGTGCCTTGTGCGCTGAACTGCAAACGGCTGCTCAAGTCATCGAAAAGAACATCCGGGATACTGGGGTATTGGGGTAACTACTGATTAGCTGTTGCTAGGCTAGTTGCTAGGGGACTGCTGAACATTATCACAGGCAGGTGGCCAAAGTACATCTTGTGGTTTTTCTTGGAACTAGCGTTTATGACCAGGCCACCTTACTCTAAGATGGGGCCAAATTTTAAAATGGAGTCACTCAGGCCTCACATAATGTTTCTGTTTTAATATTTAGACCTATAAATAGTTTTAATTTTTCTTAGCTTTCATCCTTCAGAAACCTTGTTCCGCTTTCTCAGCTCTTTTGTGACCTGCTTAAATCTTGAATTTGCCCTGTATTTCTTTCTTCCTATTGTCAAGCAATCCAGTCTTTTTGCTTTTAGGCAAAAAAGATAATTGTAGCACATGAAATTGTTTCTCATACTTTTAACTTCTTTGTAATCTCCCTCCTTTCTACCTGGCTTTTATTTCCTTTCTTAGTTGATGCTTTGAAACAATCCTTAAGGAAAAAAAATACTTTGAATTATACAGGATTACTCTTTTCTCCTAAAAAATTTTTTCTTTATTATAGTTATTAGTTACAAATTTTAACTCTAACCTGAATTTCTAGTGAAGAGCAAGTAGAAAGCAATCTTGAAAGCTTTGCTATGTACCACAGTGAGGAAAATTTATAATTTCTAAAAATGTGCATTCTCAAAAAGCTTTAATATGGAATAGTATATGTTTATTCATAGGTCCAAATACATATGCATTATCTTTTCAAGAGGAATTGAAAAACTTGTATTTAGCAATCAGTGTATATTTTAATTTATTTAGAAATTACTCATACCGTTAAGAATATTTCTTAATTTAACAACTTTTAAGTTATATGAAGTTTCCGTAACCATCCTATTTGAGGTAGTCCTTGTTTTAAAAAAGAATGCCCTAGATTAGAAGTTAAAAACTCAGTACTTGAACCAAGAAACATAGCATTGTACTATCATCTACATATTTATGATCTCAAACATTGAGAGGTAGATACAGCACTGTGTGATCAGCAAAGCCAGGCAGAACTGTGTGCTAACACTTCTGATGGCATTTTTTACTAACAGATGTAAAGCCAGCTTCTATTTTGAAGATTTACTTAAATTATATCAATTAAAAGTCACTTAGGTTAACTGTTATAATCTTTTTTTTTTTTGGTACTAGGGATTGAACTCGGGTCCTTGCACTTTGGGGGCAGGCGGCGGAACCACTGAGCTAAATCCCTGGCCCCAACTATTATAATCTTTATATAACTGCTCATTTATCACTAACATGTTCATATGTCTTGTTGCCTGGCAGCTTGAACCTTGTATGGTACATGCATGACTGCCCCATTGGGTGGCTTTTTATGAATTATTAATGGAAAGACTGATGAAAGTGATTAGATCCATTTGTACCATCAGTTCAAGCCAGCAGGAACATGTTAAGCTATTCTGACTAGAATTCCTTGGGAATTTTACCATGTAGACACACATACAACCTATATACACAGAGAAAGCTTTTAGAACATTCATCTTACAGCTGGTCACAAAACTGGAAAATATAGTAATTTCTAAAAACATGACCAGTTGAACCCCAATTATATCTGACAAAAACTGGTTAAGATCACCTGTCCATATAGCTGAACTTTTAAGATTTTCATTTACTTTGGTAGGTGGTTACCAAATTTGGAAGTAAAGCAGTTTCTATAGCAGCTTGGTTTGAAAAGTCTCTCTTGCCTTTCTTCTCAACTTCCCCACTCACTTTTTAAAAACTGTATCCAATCTCAAATGAGTCCAGGAGTTAACTGTTAGATGGATTATTGGCTGGACTAACAAACTTCCTAAGTGACCTTAAATTTAGTACCAAAATTATTTTGCTTTTCTGGTTTGCTTGACTAATCAACATGGGCAGGAAATATTTTTTAGAAGATCGCTTGCAGTGTTTCCTCCTAATAGACAAAGCAGTTCTTTTGGTTTGAGTCAGGGTCTCAATGTGTAGTGCAGGCTTGCTTTGAACTCATGGTGATCCTCCTGCCTCAGTCTCCCAAATGCTGAGATTATAGGCATACGCCACCACACCCAGCTAACAAAGCAGTTCTTATGCTGGACAGAGAGAGCGCTAGCCCTGAGCTCAGGATGTTGCCCTATACATAGCATGATTTCTTTCAAATGCCTGTTTGAAGAACTCTTTTCAGATTATTAATTGAACCCAGGATGGCACACATGCTAGGCAAGCACTCTGCCACCAAGCTACATCCCAAGCACCTTCGCCCCCTTGTTTAGTTTTGTTTTGAAATAGAGTCTTGCTATGTTGCCTAGGCTGCCTTCAAACTTTCAGGCCTCCTGCCTCAGCCCCCCCAATAAGCATGCACCACCAAGCCCAGCTACATTTTTAATCTTCCGGTTAACTGTTTTATCACCCTAAGTCATTGTTAGCTCAGGGAACCTAAATTTTCATTCTGAAAGAGTTGTGTTTAGGTATCACAGTAACCATGGAGCTGCTATAAATGGCAAAACTACTAGTTTGAACATTTCTTTTTCTTGACTAAAGTGCCATAACAAACTTTTGAGCAGGCTTTGCCTGGTTTGGTTTGGGTTTTTTCAATCTGTCTTTAAGCAAAAACTCAACAGGCTCAAAAGAGAGGAGAATAATGACAAAGAGCTGAAGTGCCTTTACATGTTCACCACCTACCTGTAGCTGCAGTTTAAGAATCTACCTTTTCATTTGAAGGAGGAAAGAAGAGAACAGACAAAAGAATGAACTGTCATTTAACCAGGTGGGATACAGAGGGGGACATTTGTATACTTTAGAGTTTAGGTACCCCATTTTTTTCTTACTCTCTAGAGCAAAAAGTAGTGATTTTAAAACAATTTTTTAAATCTTGTAAGCCCTTTTAGGGAATGTTAACAAAGCAGAACATCTTGCCCAAAACCTTAAGTGTACCTGGCATAGGATTCTTGTTTTCACCTGGTGGGTGGCCGAATTTGTCAGGTCAGTAACCAAGCTTTCTCAGGTCGCATAGAAGGGGCCCGCCTAATCTTGCCTGTCCCTGATTATGTGATCTTCACACACGAGAGAGCCTATGTCTTCAGAGATGAGGTTCTCTCTTGGATGGGTGGTGGTGGCTGCCCTAGTGGCTTTTAATTGACTGTTATTTAGAATGTTTCTGTTGGCTCTCAGAACCTTGTTAAGAAATAAGTAGGGAGTAAAAAAAGCCAAATCAGGGCCAGGGATTTAGCTCAGTGGTTCCGCTGCCTGCCTCGCAAGCACAAGGTCCCGAGTTTGATCCCCAGAACCAAAAAAAAAAGCCAAATCATTTATAGATGTGCATAACCAAAATTAAGTTGTTCACAAACACTGTCAATGTAAAAATAAATGCACAGAACCAGGAGTATTCACTAGAAGAGATAATGAAGGTCCTTGCAGATACGAGTTCTTATGCATTTGGCTACTCATCAGAACAGTGCCTTACACTACAAAGGAGGGCTTACCAGAAAAGCCTGGAGCTTGAACCCATGGTCTGCACTGGGCTGCGTCCCCAGCCCTCATTATTTATTTAGGATGCAGGGTCTCACTAAGTCACTTAGTTGCCAGGCTCGGCTCACACTTGCAATCCTGCCTCAGCTTTCTAGAGTGCTAGGAAGGTGTGCTGCCAGAAGGATACAGGGCCACCTTTGAAGAACACCTTACCAAGCCAGATCCTAAATACTTATCCTCAGCAGGCAGTGTTCAGCAAGCAGAAGGACTGTGGAAAAGAAAAAAAGTGAGCCATGGACATGGAGAGTGCGGAGGCTTCATGCCAGTACCTCAGCTGGTTAAAGGCTGAGTCACCAGGCCCCTGCAGGTCCCATCTCAGAACATCAAGTGTGCCAGCCTAAGTAACAGTCTCTAAGAAATATTGGGGAGTAGCGTCCTCTCACGATGGGAATATGTGTGCCACTGTCTTTGGCTTCTTAGGGAGAGACAAAGGGCAAAAATGAGGACTACATAAGAGAGACTGAAATAATAATACCTGGCCACAACAAGAGTGAGTCATGCCAACCCAAGGTTGAACAGTTTCAGGGCAGATGCCTTTGAAGGATTGCAGTGCCTTTGTGCAATTGTAAATTACACAAAAATTCTGACAGTTTTCTTGTCTGAGGGTCATAGGCAGTCTGGTAAGAACCCTTCCTTCATCCTGGCTGCATTTACTTTTTGGTAGGGTTGACACATATTCTGACAGCTTTTGAACAGTTGCTTTTAGTGGATGAATGGTTAGTCTACTCAGCAGTGGTGCTGCAGTGGGCACACAGGGCCCTGTCGGCACAGGAGCCTGTGTAGGAGTTGGGTTTGTTTTTTGGTTTTCCCAAGACAGAGTCTTTGTAGCCAAGCTGGCTTCAAACTCATGGCGATCTTCCTGCCTCAGCCTCAATCCTGAGATTATAGCTGTGCGACACCATGTCTGGCTAGTTGTTGTTTTCTAAATTAAAACCTCAGTATTTAGGTTTAATTGCAGTGTTGGCAAGCTTGGGGTTGAGTTTGAGCACTTCTCTCTAAAAAGTAAAAGTCACCATCACATGTCTACTACAAAGTAGTGCAGTGCATGCTGGCCTTGAACTTGTGATCCTCCTGCCTCTGCTCCCGAGTGCTGGACTACAGGTTTGCACCACCAGGCCCAGTTTTATATTTGTTTCTGTTTTACTCTACTCTTATCCCTCTAATCTCAGTGTTTTGTGTTATGAAATGGAAATAAATTAATTAGTGCTTTGGGTTTGTATCTGCTGAGGACTTTGGAAAACAGGCTTACACTTGACACTTCACATTTCTCACAGGGAAATTCCTCATTGTGCACAGGCGATGAGTGTCATATTTTCATTACTCTTCCTACAGTGGCCCATGTTGTTCTGCCTCAAGGATTATTAGCAAAATGGCACCATTCACACTCCCTACCCAGTCTTCTGCCTATAAGTGAACAGGTAGACACAGTGGTCAGTAACCACTGAAGTATTGTTTTCTTTTTCCCAAAGGTCTTGACTCCAGAGGAATTGAAAGCTGCTCAGACGTCTGTTGCTTATGGCTGTATCAAATATGCTGACCTTTCCCATAACCGGATGAATGACTATATCTTCTCCTTTGACAAAATGCTAGATGACAGAGGGAACACAGCTGCTTACTTGTTGTATGCTTTCACTAGAATCAGGTAATTGTTTTATTTTCAATCAAATGAAGGCGTACTGTACTTAGTTACTCCAACATGATTATGTTTTTTTTTTTTCTGTGTAAAACACCTTTGGAAATAAGTTCTCTTTTAGAATTGAAGGTTATACTTGAATCCCTAAGCCTAGCTATTCGCTCTGGCAGTTTCCTAAACACCCTTGGTGTAAATACCAGGAAGCTGTGCTGATCCTCTAAAAGAATTATATTTCCATTCTTAATGTTGTAAAATGCTTTAGACTGTATTATTAGTTTTGCCTAGTAATATTCCCTGTAGTAAAGTACCTCATCCATTTTATGAGAATCTCATTTTACTTGCTTTACTTGCTGATAATTTCTGATTTACATCAACCATGTACATGTTTGCACATGGAGAAGGAGTGTGTCTAAGAAAAGGGAACAGTAGGGCTTATCTGCTGTTTCAGGTCTATTGCACGTCTGGCCAGTATCGATGAAGAGATGCTCCAGAAAGCTGCTCGGGAGACCAAGATCATTTTGGACCATGAAAAGGAATGGAAACTAGGCCGGTGCATTTTACGTTTCCCTGAGATTTTGCAAAAGATTTTGGATGACTTATTTCTGCATACACTCTGTGATTATATTTATGAGCTGGCAACCACTTTCACAGAGTTCTATGATAACTGCTACTGTGTGGAGAAAGACCGACAGACTGGTGAGTGTCTCATCAACTGTCTTGTGTGGGAGAAGGGGCTGCCACAAAGCATTCGAATTGGGTGGAAATGCCTTTCCAGTTTGCAAAGAATTGCAGTGATCCGTAGCAAGCACAACAGAATTTGCACTAGTGCTAATCTGTTTCTCTACCCTCGGCCCTGTGGGAGGCAACCTTAGGATCCCAAGGCAAACAGAAGACATTTTCAACAAAAGTGGAGAACAGAGCCTGGAGATAGAGAACACCTGGAATACTGAGGCCAGAGGCTTGCAAGTTCAAGCACAGCCTGGCCAAGTTAGTGACACCCTGTCTGGAAATAAAAAAGGGCTCACATATAGCTCAGTAGAAAGGCCCTGGATTTAATCCCCAGTACTACCGAAGTATCTTTGCGTATTCTTGATAACAGGAACTGCCTTTGGAAAACAGCTGGTATCTTTTCCTGCCTTAGGCTCTTGTGTTACATAGAAAGTAGCTATTTGTGAGGGTCATGCCTGGGAACTTAATTTTTTTAATCTCACCAGTACCATATTTAGGTTTATAGTTTTTTCAGATCATGAGGCTTTGAAAAGAACTCTAACTCAGGAGGATCACCCCACGTTCAAGGCCCAAACTACATAGCAAGGCCTTGTCAGAAAAGAAAAGGAACTCTGAATTTACAAAGTAGTACAGCATAAAATACATACTTCTAATCACCAGAGACCTCATACCTTTTATTAGTTAAAAACAGTTCTTGCATAGAAATACAAACTGTTTCTTAGATTAACTCAGTAGTTGAAGATGTTCTGAG
The DNA here is from genome assembly GCF_053883595.1 of Heterocephalus glaber. Classification (NCBI taxonomy): domain Eukaryota; kingdom Metazoa; phylum Chordata; class Mammalia; order Rodentia; family Bathyergidae; genus Heterocephalus; species Heterocephalus glaber. Next base: position 21,004,919 of record NW_028258377.1, on the reverse strand, counting down.
TTCTAGCTAGACTCATTTTTAGGTTGGGCTGCTCACTTTAAATAAAGTCAGATACAAAGATTCTGTAATGTTGATTTTTTTTTTTTTCAAGAAGAAAACCTCGGTACCTTTTTCTTTTCAGGAAAAGTATTAAAGGTGAACATGTGGCGTATGCTGCTGTGTGAAGCGGTGGCTGCTGTCATGGCCAAGGGGTTCGATATCCTCGGAATAAAACCTGTCCAAAGGATGTGATCCCTCTTAGGTTTGAACACTGTTTTTACCCATTGTCACTCTTTGCTTTTTTACAAAGAAAAAAGTACATGTGCAGATGAAACTATTAAAGATAATTTCTCTACACAAAATGTGGTGCTTTAACAAGTGTCTCCGTTAATTTTAGTTAGATAAGCATTCCCATTTATGGAGCACTATATGTTTATTTGTCCTATTTATTCTTCATTCTACTGTTCTTTGATCGATACCGTTTTGCAAGTGACAAAAAGTGAAGTTCCACAGCAGTACCCTAAGCTGCTTTGGAACAAAATCAAGACTCTTGGTTTCAACCTCTTTGTATTTTAGCAAAAGATGCCATTGGCACAGTAACTTAACCAGGGACAGGGAGTAAGAGGACAACAGATCACAAGTTTCCTGAAGCCTTAGATTAGCTCTCATCGTAGTCCCAGTTGCAAGGAAATCTAAGCCAAGGACAGAATTGCCATGATTTGCTTAGAGCAGTCGATATACCAATCCCAAGGGATGAATCTTGTCTCACTTCCTGAGATTGAACTTTGTTTGGCAAATATACCATAAAATAAAATATACCATATTCATAGAATAAAGGGAAAAAACCTGCATGAGCATCTCAGTAGATCAAGAATAAGACAAAGATGTCTTCTCTTGCTGTCTATTCAATACAGTACTGGACGTTCCAGCCAGGGCAATTAAGTAAGGAAAAGAAGGAAAGCACTTTAAGTAAACTTATCTGGAAATAGAGCTCCAACATAATCTTATATATAGAATACCAAAAAATGCACACACAAAGACAGAGGTAAGATGACTGAAAAAGAGATCCCTCCTCTAAAAGAACCAGAACCAGAATAGTAAGTGAATAGCTACATTTCAAGGTGACTCAGCACTGGAGAGAGAGGAAACAAAAGAGTAGAATAAAGCATACTGGCAACCATGACCTTGGTTCTCTTGGTTGGCAGACTTGCTGCAGGAGAGTCCCAGCAGTCCACATCAGTGTGGGTGTTGATACCTCCCTAGTGACAGGAGGGACACGTTCAGAGTCTAGTTCATTCAGCTTTCTGGAGTCTGCTTCAGAGAAAGAACTGCTGCCTTGATGGGCAACATATCACCCACCACTGACCCCATGCTGCTTGTCCTGAGGGTACCCAGTCCGCTGGGCAGACACCATGATCCACCCAAGTGTGAAGTCAGCTGAGCCACCACCCTAGTTGACTTCAACTACCACTGGGCCACCACTGGGCCCAGAAATGCAATCCACACCGCATGGCACCACTCCCACCATAGGTGGCTCTTAGACAACAGACTTCTTGTAGGCCCAAGTCATGCTGCTGCTGAGAGAACATCCACCATGCTCCAGGTTTCTGGCACTACTACTTGATTAACAGCATGGCTACATAGTGTATAGCCAACCCCACCTGCCTGGGCTACTTGAAATACAGCGGACCCTTGACTTACAACCAGCCCTTGTGAGCAAATTGAGTTTGTAACTCAGGTTGGTCAATTGAAGACTCAGGCTCCTCTACACAGCCTTCCAAGTCTCTCCTGCACCGGCAGATCAGTGTCCTGAGACCTTGGCCTAGGATTTCTCAACCCCACACAGTAAAGGACGTTGTAATGTTCCTTCCAGAACTCTTTGGATCTGAGACCATCTGGAAGCACAAGCGGTCGGCGTTCAGATCATAACTGAAGACTTTGTTCTTAAAACTAAAATTGCAGTTATAGCCCAAGTTGTTTGTAGGTCAGGCCAGTGGTAACTCGAGGGTCCACTGTACCCACTTCCCCCATCTGGCCCCTAGAGAAAGACTTTCTGACACCACCACCACATGCACTGTGCACAAGCACACTGATCACAGGTGAAGAAGCTACAGGTAAACCCTACTGAAGTGCCCAACTGGAAGCAAAGCCAAGGTAGCTTACCAGTGAACACCCCTGGCACATCTTTACTGTGGAAGCCACCTTAAAAAGTGGAAATGATAACCGATCACCAGATGCACAGATCTCAATGTTGAGTTACAAGAAATGAAAAAATCAAGGTAATATGACACCTCGGAAAAACCCAGCAACAAACCTTGAAGAAAAGGATATTGATGAATGAGTATGATAAATGTATGGGTTTCAATAACATATATACACTTCAATGAAATTAGAGAAAAAATGGTATGAAGTTCTGCAAAGAAAACTAGGAAATAAATCATGGAAGAACTCGGTCAAGTGAAAAGTTAACTGAAAACAGAATCAAGCAGTTTTTCTGAACTGGAAAATAGGTCTTTTGAAGTGTTTGAGGCATGTGCGTGTACACACACACACTAAGCATGAAGGAAGCAGAGGAGGCAAAATGGAGGAGCAGTTTACATCCTCACTGACCTGGAATCGAGCCAACTGGGAAACAGCTACAAGCGAGGTAAGTGCAGGAAGGAATGTGCAGACGTTCAATATTGTGCAGATGGGGATTCTTGGAAGAGCCTACCAGGGCAGTGCCAGTCGGTGCCACAGCAGTGGGAAGAGAGGACATGCAGAGGGAAAAAGACTCACAGTGGATGAAAATGAGCAGATCTGAACACAAACTTCCACATTTCTCAACCTGTAAGCATGGACCTGTGGCAGGGAACTACTTTGTGAAAATTACACCTGAGCTTGCTGGATACGGAAACATAAGCCCCTGCAGCTTCCCTTCCCCTCAACCCACAACAAATATTTCCATGCTGATCCAGCTAGACTCTGCTTGTGGCTAAATATGGTCATGGCTGGACACTGCTGCACATGCACAAGGTGATACTCAGGTCAGAACTAGGAGAAAGCTGAATTGTTTACCCCTTTTGAGCTGATGACCTTAGTGGATGGCAAGAGGGTCTAGAGATGGAGCAGATGTGTGTGAATGTACACAGGGATGGCCGTGGAGAGACAGGTCCGGGGAGTGGATTGCTGCAGTCTCCCACACGAGCATTTGAGTGTCATGTTCCCCACCCGCTTGGGGCTTCTCTGGGGCCACTAGAAGCTCAAGCAGTGCTTGCCAGCAGCCTGCAAACTAATGTGCCCGAGTAAACCCCAGCCGACACAGTGTCCTATCTCTTGAACCCTTACACTTGGCGGGCAGGGAGACCGAGAGTCACTCCAGCCGATGCTGGCCCCAGACCTCTGCAGCTGGCAACTAACAAAGCAGCATGAGGAGGAAGACAGAGCCACAGCCGCTCCTAAGGGCTTCATAGCTCAAGAAACCAAGGTCTAAAGTAGAGTTGCCTAAGTAGTGAATATCCACATTTGTTCACCTCAGCAGAGAGTTCTATCACTTTTAAGTTGTTTTTTTTAAAAACTGGTTTGTATCTGCTGATTAGTTTTCAGTATACATTTTTTTTCTCTATATTCTGTTTTTTCCTTTGCTACTCTCTCTTTTGGTACCGGGATCCAACTCGGGAACGTGCGCTTGTGAGGCAGGCGGCAGAACCACTGAGCTAAATCCCCAGCTGCTTCTCTCTTCTGACACTCAGATTATTTAACTTTTTATATTTTCACTACATTCATTCCTTTTTAAGTTTTTATTTGTATTACCTATTTGCCTTTGATTTGTGTGTATGTGTGTGTGCATATATATGTGTAGGTGATGCTCAGAATTGAACCCAAGGGTATTCAGCTACAACCCTAGACCTTTTCAATTTTTCTGTCCTGAGACAGGGCTTTTAAGGTTTCTTGGGATGGCCTCAGGCATGTAGTTCTGCCTCTGGCTCCTGAGTTACTAGGGGTGTAGTCTTGTGCCACCATGCCCAGATTTTTTTTTTCTGTCTTCATTTTCTACTTCTCTTGTGTTCTTTTGCACTTTAAAAAAAATATTTTGACTTTGCTTTTGGTTCTCCATTTTCTTCTCTCAATTGTATTTATAATCATCTGTAAAAAACTTTTAGTTTATATGACTTTTGCCCCCACCATTCCTGTAGTGGTTATTAGAATTTTGGATGTCATAGCTGGTACTTTTTTTTTTTTTTTTTTACCCTGTTATCATATCCAGTTCACTGATCCCTGTTTTTGTTACGATCCACGTCCATGTAACTATGGCTGGGAAGAGGAAGGGGCTGAAGATCTAGATCTCCATGTAAAAACTTCAGAGAGAAACAACACAAAGATTGGGGCCCATGAGGGGCCTCATAGAGAACACAAATTTTGACAAGACTCATCACACAGGTTGTAACCTGTGTATGCTGCAGTCTTCAACACAGTTGCCTGAGCCAGTAGAAAGACTACTTCTATAAAACTCAGAGAAAAGATGACCCTCAGGCTTTGACAAAGTGCACACTAATCACCACCAAAGAAGTACAGCAACAAGGAAACCACTGTGAAATCACTTGTAAAAACAACAACAAATCTGACATCCCAGGGCACATTTTTAAGAGAAAGTTGTTACTTAAAAGGCCTTTACATAAAAGCAGAAGAGATGCCCAAACCAACACATGAGCAAATCTCAATATAGAAATATAGGAAATATGAAAAAAACAAGACAATATGACTCCTCCAAAAGTTAATAACAGTACCTCCATAATAATTGATTCCAGTAACCTCAAAACAGACAAAATATCAAATATTTCAAAATAATTATAAAAATAAAGAGCATACAAAAAGATGTAATGAAATGAGGCAGTGCGAGATAGAGAACAGTTTGATACAGAATTAGAGATTCTGATGGGAAAAAACACTAAAAATCTTGGAAGTGAAAAGTTCAATAAGCTATATAAATTCAGTGGAAAGCCTCAACAGCAGGTTTGATCAAACAAGACAGACTCTTAGGGCTTCAATGTAAAATTGGCATTATATTTATACAGAAGAAATAAATGATGAAAAAAACCTTGCAAGACCTCTGGGATACAGTTTTTAAAATCAGATTTGAGGGTCTAGAATTTAAGAGGGGCTCAAAATGCAGACCAAAGGCATGGAAAATCTATCAAGTGAAATAGTAGAAAATTTCCCAAACCTTAAGATATGGACATCCAGGTATTGGAGGCATTCAGAACTCCAAACAAACATGACCAAGAATCAGCCCATGTCATGTAGTTAAAATGTCAAAAGTACAGAGCTATATGACTTAAGTTATAAAGATAAACCTATCAGAATGACAGATTTCTTTTCCAGCAGAAACTCCAAAGGCCAGGAGAACATGAAATAATGTATTTCAAGCTCTGAAAAAGTAACTGCAACCTAGATTATATCCAGCAAAGCTTTCCTACAGAATTTAAGGAGAAATAAAGACCTTCAAAGATAAGTAGAAAGTAAAGGAATTCATGACCACTGTTCCAGCCCTTCAGAATATACTTGAAAGGAATCCTACAGACAGAGTAGACTAATGAGTATTCAGAATCAAATGTCACAAAAATTAAAACTTGTAGGAATTAGTACCTTTTTTCAATAATAACCATGATTGTAAATGTTCTTTGCAACTGAAAGACACAGATTTGCAAATTGACACAATTCAACTACATACTGTTTGCAAAAAAAAAAAAAAAAAAATACAACTCACATGCAAAGAAACACAAAATAAAAGGAGGGAAAATGACATTCCATACCAATGGAATCCAAAAATAAGCAAAAGTACTCCTACTCATAGCTGCCAATGCAGACCTCAAGTCAAAATTAGAAGAGACAAAGGTCACTACATATTGGTACTGGGAAATGTCCTCCAAGACATAATGATTGTAAGCATATATGCACCAAACATCACCACACCAAATTTCATAAAACAAAGTACTCAACATAAAGGGACAAGTAGATCTCAATAGAATTACAGTTGATAAATTTGATACTCACTTTCACAAATACGTAGTTCACTCAGACAAATAATCAACAAACATCAGATTTATACTACACCATAGGCCAAATGGAGCTAACAAATTATCCCACACAAATTATTCCACAACAGTGGAATTACACATCCTTTTTGGTAATTCATCTTTCTCTAAAACAGACCATATATTAGCCCACAAAAGAAGTATTAATACAAAAAAAATTTCTTTTGAAATAATCTCATGAATCTTGTCACCTTAGCAGGTCATAATGGAATGAAACTAGAAATTAATAATTAGAAACCACAGAAACTACACAGATACATGGAGATTAAATAAGACTTGTGAATGATCAGTGGGTCAATGATGAAATCAGGAAATTTTTCAATAACCACATTTAGGGATACATTCATGGGACTGCTTAGATAGTCCAAGTGAAATAGTTATAGAAATAGAGGTAGTGTGGTCTGAGAAAATTCATTTATATATCAGAATCTATTTTGATATCTGGAAGTTTACAAAAAGGCTGAATTCTTCATGCTAATGACACTCTTTGTAACTCAAGTACTCTTCTCTTGGCAAGAGCAAGCTGAAACATCCATGAAGGTAAAGGTGCTCAATGTTAAATGTTTCTTCTAAGCTTGGATTTGGATTAAGAAACAGATACCAAAGAAACCAGCATGGTCTTTCTACATTTTCACTAACATTAGGACCCTATAGACTCATTCATCAACTATCTTTCTTAAAAATTTTTCTTGGCCCTCAAGACTGAAGTCTATTTTACTTTGTACTTTCACATTTTTAAATGAAAACTTAAGGTTATAAGTGTGTACAAACATTCTGTAAAGTAATTTTACTATGTAACTTATTTGGAGATGAGACTTTTACATATAAAGGTAAATAATACAAGTCAAATTTCCTTTTAAAGTCAAATGACAGAAAACTCAAGTTTTGTGCATTTCTTAATTCTACCAAGAACATTTCTTGAGCCACCACCGACAGTCTAAAAAAACTGCAAATATTAGAGATTGGACAACTGGAGGAAAACATGAGTACTTCAGGTGTCTCATCATATGAAAAGTTATCACCCTGTCAGAGCCACTGCCTACTTGCCAGATAATGATCTAGCATAAAACCAGTCCTGTCACTAGAGGAAGGAGGTCACAGTGATACTAAGTACATGTTATTTAAAGACAGAAGAAAAATATTCAAGTTTGAATTCATTGAGTAGGCTTCCCATCATTGTAGTTTCTTTTTCTACACTAGTCAATGACTTAATCTAAATTCTTAGTGTTTGGAAAGGGTTAATTGTCCTCCATCAAACTGGTATTAAATAATTTCACTTATAGAAAGGAAGATGTGGAAGAGGTAGAAACTGGGCACTACTAGTTCATATGTCTTTGAGTCAATAAAGACTAATAACCAATGTTGAGTTGGTTATTTTGACAAATGGTAAAAATAATCTTCGAGATAAATCAGTAATTCTGTTTACTAGAAGATCACAGGATATATCCATCATACTTTTCAGGATAGATGGTTTTTACTGTGGGACAAATAGGTTAAAATTATATCACAGGATAAGTTGCATTTAAAAAGAATCTGTAGAGAAATCTATGCAATATATAATTTTTCCAAATTAGTTTCCATTTGGGGAAAAGAGTTCTAAAATAGTTCCAAAGCAGTTTTCTCATCAGTTGAAAAATCCTTCAAAAAGAGAGCTATTGGGAAACCATAGTTTGTGGTGGTAGAAATGAAAAGCTCCCTCTGTTTTTGGAGGGAATAACTAAAAATACTTAAAGTGGTTAAGTTTACTTGGTACAGTTAAAAATTTAACTTTTCCATTTTAACATTGCTGTTACATCTGAAATAAACTTATGTGACGTTCTGGGAAAAAAGAAAAGAAAAAGGTCTTAGAATCAAATTATAATGGAAACACAACATGCCAGAATCTGTAGGATACAGCAAAGGCAGTTTTAAAAGGAAAATTTATACCTATGACTGCCTATATTAAAAAGACTGAAACAGAGACAGAGACTAACCTAGTGATGCATCTCAAGGTCTTAGAAAAACAAGATGAAAATCAACACCTATATAAGGATGAAATAACAAGGATCAAAGCTGACATTAATGGAGAGTACAAGAAAAATAAAAAAGCATCAATGAAAGAGTTGGTCTTTAAAAAGATAAACAAGATTGATACAACCTTAGTCAAACTGAGAGCAAGCTCAAATAACCAAAATTAGAGATAAGGCTATATTACAACAGATACTACTAAAATCCTGATGATTATTAGGAACTATTTTATTTCAACAAATTGGGCAGTCTAGAAGAAATACATAAGTTCATAGATACATATGAGCTACCAAAATTGCACCAAGAGGATATTAAAAACCTAAACAGATCAATAACAAGGAATGAAATTGAAGCGGCAACATCTCCCGAAAGAAGAAAAGTCTAGGACCAAATAGATTTAACCAAATCTTTAGAGAAGAACTAAGACCGATGCTTCTCAAACTATTCTGTAAAAGAGAAAAGAAAGGAATGCTTATAAATTCACTCTATAAAGCCAGTACCACCCTGATATCAAAATCAGTTAAGGGGGCCAGAGATATAGCTCAGCAGCATAGTGCCTGCCTGGCAAGCTCAAGGCCCTGAGTCCAATTACTGGTAAGTAAAAAAAAAAAAAATCAGATAAGGACTCAAAAAGAAAACTACACACCAAGTCCTTGATGAATATAATGAATCACCAATAAAAGTCTTACAAACAGAATCCAACAATATGTATATATTTTTTGGTACCAGGGATCGAACTCAGGACCTTGAGCTTACAAGGAAGGCACAGCATCACTGAGCTAAATCCCTGGCTGGCCCACCAACAATATATTTTAAAAAATCATACATCATGTTCAAGTTGGTTTCATCCCAGGGATACAAGGATGATTCAACATACACAGATCAATAAATGTAATACACCACATAAATAGAATAAACACAAAAAATAAATAAATAATATGATCATCTCAAATAGATGCAGAAAAAGCCTTCAACAAAATTCAGCAGTTCTTCATGTTAAAAATACTGAAGAAACTAAGTATAGAAGAACATTACCTCAATATAATTAAAGCTGTATGTGGCAAACCCACAGTCAACATCACACTGGGAAAAAATCAAAAGCATTTCCTGTAAAATCAGAAATGAGACAAAGGTGTCCAGTCTTACTACTTCAGTTCAATATAGTACTTGAAGTTTTAGAGCAATTAGGCAAGAGAAAGAAATGAAAGGGATACCAACAGAAAAGGAAGAAGTAAAAACCCTTATTGGCAGATGGTATCAAACTTCACAAGACCCTAAAAACTCAAGCAGAAGACTTTTAGATCCGATTAACAAGTTCATCAAAGTGGCAGGATGGAAAAATCAACATACAGTTTCCCTGGCTCCAAAGCCCAGATCCTGGGCACAGTGCTGAGAGCCAGCCCACCTGGGTAGATCACCTTGCTTTAGGATTTCTGCAGGCTGCAGGCTGTGCAGGAAGGACCCTGAGAGACCCTCCAGCCATGCAATGATTTTTAAAGAATTTGTTGGGATTCAACATGGCTGAATAGAGGAGGAGCCATGTTGGAGCTACTTAGAGAAAATCATCTAAAACCACAGGTAATCAGAAGAAGGGAGGGACATACAGCCTAATGCCAAAATCAGTCTGAAATAAGAGACTTGTAGATCATACAAAACACAACCACAGGACTTCATAAAACAGCGTACCAAGCCCACAGGGCTGCCAGCCGCGTTGCTGCCTGGGCGCTGAGCAAGAATGGCTGTACTGGGAAACCTCCAAAACACTGATAGACTGCAAAGGTGCGGCTAACTCAAGCCGCAAAGGATAGATTTGGGATAAGAGGACCCTTACCTCTTTTGCCTTCCTCCACAGAGGACACTGCAGCCTGGCAGCAAATGTCGCTGTCACACACAGAGCTGAGTGACAAGGAAACTGCTCCCTCCCCTACAGCTTGACAACAAAGTTAGGGACCACAGTGCAGTGGAGGTGGTGAAAGAAGTGGTGACCAGTAGCTTAAGAGAAAGACGCAGACATGTGAGATTTAAAGAGCCTTGTGAGATTGGCACTCAACCAGCTGAAGAGATTGAAGGAGAACCAAGCAGCCTTGGGTTGTATCCGCATTAGGGACAACACCACCATCACTACCCAGCCCTGCAACAAGGCCATGACAGAATAAATACGTGCCAGTGAAGGTAGAACAGAGGAGGCTGTGCAAAGACTGGGAAGAGCCAACTGTACCCAGGCCCAAGAGCAGCCTGGCAGTCCCTGGCCGAGGGTGCCACAGCAACTGGAGAGCGGCGTGGAGACAGTCACGTTAAGGAGACATGGCCAGCCACCAAGGGACGTCCAGAAAGCTGCTGGCTGAAGACCAGCCCCAGCCCCACATCCGGAGGCCGGGATCAGCCCCGTGCCCAGTACTAATCCCACTGCAGACTTGATGGGGTGGCAGCACAGTTTGGGTACACTACCTACCTCGGACTCTACCACAACTGTGGACACCAGAGGAATTTATTATTTTTTTTCTTTGTTTTGTTTTCCTTTTTCTGTCTTGTTTTGTTGGGTTTTTTTACATTGTTTAGGTTTTTAATTTTTATTTTGTTTTACTCATCTTCTTTCTCCCCTTTCTCAATTATCTCTCTGGATTTTATGATATTTTCATGTGAGTAAAAATTGTCTGTCTTTCTGATTCACCTTGATATTCTTTTGCTTTATCCTTCATTCTTTTTCTTCTGCCCTCTTCAGTTTCCCAAAGCTTGGACGATCATCCTTTGTCCTTCAGCCTTGCCTCTACTATATTTCCCTTCATTTATCTCTATTTTGTCCCCTATCTCTCTTAAATTTCACCCCCATGGTGTAAAATGACCCCACTAAGGGAAAACTCATTGCATACAAGTTCCTGGTTTATGTTGGCTTGTGTTATATAACTGTACATCTTGCTCCTATGGTTAGAGGTACCAAATTAGTAACTATCACACTTTGTCAGTTTCTAGGCTGTGCTTTATACAATTGTTACTGCTAATTGTACTATTTTAGGCAGGATGTCATACCTGTTGTTCTCCCTTGTGTGACAACACTGTGATTCCTTGAGGCTATAACCATCACCATAGTCCAGTACCAAAGGACTGGGTGCTGAGCCAAATAGAAAGCAACTTCTCTTCCTTAATAAATTGAGAAGGTAGGATCTTGGGACAGACACAAAGACCAAGAAACACAAATGGCCAGAAGACATCTCTGTCTGTTCTGAGCAACAGACATTTCCTAGAGAAGCCTCGATACTAGTGATAAAGCTATCTACCATAAGAAATTTACAAGCATCAACACAGAAAACAAAATAAAATAAAAAATGACAAGATGCAGAAGCAGAATGCAATCCCAGACCTCCAGCCCACCCAGGGCAAGTCCAGGAGATGAGAAGGCAGAGGAAATTGGAAGTTACCCACCTGAATTTTCTGAAATGATAGCAGCAGAAATTCAAAAAAACCAGATGCATGAGGCTATTGAGAAAATAATCTCTCTGGGAAAAAAAAATCAGCATACAAAAAAAACTGGTTTATACACCAATAATGAAAGTGCTGGGGGCCAGGGATTTAGCTCAATGGTTCTGCCACCTGCCTTGAAAGCATAAGGACCCGAGTTCGATCCCTGGTACCAAAAAAAAAAGTGCTAGAAAAGAAGTCAAGAAAACAGTTCTATTCACAATAACCTCTATTGGTCAATCAATAAACAAATTTAGGAGTAAACCTAACCAGGAAGTGAAAGACTTCTACAAGGAAAATTACAGAACACTTAAGAAAACACTGAAGACAATAGAAGATAGACATTCCATGCTCACGGATCAGCAGAATTATTGTTAAAATGGCCAAATTACTGAAAGTGATCTGATCACAGTGCAATCTCCATGAAGATACCAATGGCATTTTTCACAGAACTAGAGAAAAACAATACTAAAATTTATATAGAAGCACAAGAGATCTAGAACAGCAAAAGCAATCCTGAGAATAAAGAGCAGTGCTGGAGGCATCATAATTCCTGATTTGAAAATATACTGCAAAGCCATAGTAACTACAACAGCATGGTTCTGGCACAGAAATAGACAAATAGACCAATGGAATAGAATACAGGACACAAAACAAACCCATGCAATTATAACCACTGGATTCTTTTTTTTTTTTTTTTTTTTTGGTACCAGGGATCGAACTTGGGACCTTGCTCTTGCAAGGCAGGAGCTGGAACCACTGAGCTAAATCCCCGGCCCTAACCACTGGATTCTTGACAAGGGGGTTGAAGTATATGCTGGAGCAAAGACAGCCTCTTGAACACATGGTGCTGGGAAATTGGATAGCCATGCGTAGAAGATTGAAGCTAGATCCTTATTTCTCATGCTGTACAAAAATCAACTCAAAAAGAATCAAAATTTGAAACCCCTGGAAGAAAATGGGAAACACCTGAAATCATAGGCACTGGAAATAATGGTAAGAGTCAACAAATGGGATTCTATAAAATTAAAAATCTTCACAGCAAAGAGATCAATCAGCAGACTGAAGAGACCGCCTACAGAATGGGAGAAAAAAATCTTTGCTATTCTTTGCATCCAAATATAAAGAGCTCAAAAAAAATTTTTAAAACCCCTAGCACATACACTTTCTCACACAAAAGCTCGATCACTAATGGGGCAAATAAACATAAACTTCTCCAGAATTACAAATCTCCAGTAAGCATATGAAAAACATGTTTACTATTCTAAGCCATCAGGGAAATGCAAATCTAAACAGCACTGAGATTCAATCTTACCGCGGTCAGAGAGGTTACCACCAAGAACACAAAAAGCAATAAATGCTAGTGAGGACACACAGAAAGGATTATAAATGAATACAGTACAGGGAAGAGGAGGGGGGTCCTGCGGAGCTGGGGTCCCAGGGCTCTGTCTGGAGGAAGCGAGGCCGCACTGGCTGCGTGGGATATGGGCGCAACAGGCCTGGCTACCGGTCCCCTGGATGAATCCACCCACGAGCTTTGACCGGAGACTGTCCCCACTGTCACCCGGCTGGCCTGGCCCCCAGACTGCAGTTAGCGGCCCCTCTCCTTGCCCGGTGCGTTGCCCGATGCGATGCCCGATGCGATGCCCGTCCGCGGCGCAGTCCACCTCCGCCCGGAGTCCCCCTGGCCCAGGCCAGGAAGAGGACGCGAGCCCACGGCTGGGCCCTGCCCGCCCTGCCGTGTTTGGTGGGACCTGGTGCCCAGAGGGCCTGAGGTGTTTCTGCAGAACTGCTTTCCTGGGCTGAGGAAGAGCTTATAATCAATGGATAAAGTGGAGAACTGTGGAATACCTTCAGATCTGGTGCCAGAACCTTTTCAGTCATGGTGGAAGAAGCCATAGTGAAAATGTGGACACCAGCTCCAACATACGTATGTTTGTCAAAGACAAAAACGTCGGTCTAGGAGACTCGGCTCCTCCGCGCCAAAGGAGCCCCTGAAGAGAAAATGTTGCCTTACAGCTGGGATGAGGCCTGTTGAGGAATTCTTCAAGTAGAAACCAAAATTGCACTACTGAAATCCCTCAAATTGTCAAAATAAGCGTAGAGAAGGGTAATGATTCACGGTCTCCCCAGGAACAATACTCGCTGGAAGAGATTCCTACTCTGCACTTGCCCCAGGGGGTGGGGAGAAAGGCATTCCTGTTCCACAGAAAGCCAGGATTCATTGGATTTGGCTACAAAGGCTGGCAGAACTCCACGTGGCCTGCAAGAGGGAGGGAGGCGCTGGGAGCGAGCTCAGTGTAGGGCGCACGCAGCGCTTCCAGCACAACACCGGGAGGGAGCCGCTCGGCAATGGAGGCTGCGGGACACCGCGGGCTTGTGTTTCCCAGGAGAACTTACAGCTAGCAGTCGGAGCCCTCTTTTCCAATACAAAACAAACACGCCTTTCTGCATTAACACTCGAGAAAGGCCCTTTTCCTGCTGGCTCAGATTTAACCCAAAATGACATCTGATTAAACAGCATACAGCCCCTGTGAGCCCACATTCAACCTTTTTTGGACACGTTTGCTCTGTCCTTGGTTTCTACAGAAGATGAAGATGGGCTCGGAGAAGATGGCCTAGCATTAAAGAAGGAGTGGATGCCTCCCAATGCACAAAAGCATGCATTATATAAACTGGGACCAGAGTTAGCTCTGGGAATGATGGAAATGAGCGGGGACAGTTCTGCAGCTCCACAAGCTACCGGTGTCTCAGAAGAGGACACAGCACCCTGTGTCTGCACCGCTGAGGCAGAAGCAGCACCCAGTGTCTGGAAGCAGCGAGTGTTAGCACAGAGGGAGCCTGAAGTCCACACAGGGATCGCGTACACACTGCCTCCTGCCGGATCTGCTTCAGATGGCAGGGAACCCCTGTTACTGGGGCGTGACGGACCACAGGAAGCAGAAGACCTGGAAGGAAAACCTGAGCCACATTTTCACTCGGGGACTCTGTGTAAAGACTACCTATTCCCTGCGAGCTTCAGCTTCTACAACAGATCCCTACACACTGAAACTGAGCAGTGGAAACACAACTGCAGCTTTGATGCCCACGCGCCTATGTGTTTCACCTCTTCCACTGTAACAGGACTTCTAGGACGTTATAGAGATCCCAGCTCTTGCACGTTTTTTGAACCATTGCTGACCCTATCTCTGAATAGGCCCTTTCCTTTCAGCTTGCAGTGTATCTGCCCTGCAGTCTTCTCCAAGTGCACTATGTACTGTAGAATCGATGGGTTCCCTCTACCATCAACATCACAGGACTTTTTAAGAGTATCATTATAAACGAAAAGCTAGGGCTCACTGGTTAGAACAAGAACCAGTCAAGGCAAAGCATACTCTTCTGTCCCTAAAGTGCATTATCTAGGCTTGCTTTCAGGGCATCTCTCTCAGACGCACAGTATCAGTGCGAAGATTTCTCATACAATCCACAAGCTTAGTCTCTGTCAGATGCAATCTGCTGTTACTCAGACAAACATAGTGACTTGAAAACAACACGAGAGAGCCAGCCACAGGTGTTTGGTAAAACTGTGAAAACATTTGCCAATTTAGCTAGCAGTTTGGTTTTTAAAAGCTGTAGTAATTGTGCAAGGCAACTCCAGGGTATTTGCTACGAAGAATTCTACTTTTTACTAAAGAACAAATTATTACTATTGGATGCGGATTTCAACAGTGTGACTAATGTTTGAAATTATCTTTGTAAGAATTTTTCTATAACCTTCCAAAAGGAGTAATGTTTGTACAGTAGGTACTATAAATCAAGCTTTGGAAGTCCAATCAATCAATCAATAACAGATTGGTTACCTTTTAGGAGAGAAGAAAATAATTCACCTTTCTGGCCACCAGGGCATAGAAAGTGTTGATGTAGTTTATAGTGTGCCTCCTTTCTCTTCTGCAAAATGTACTGTTAGGTAAACCAGGTTTTCTAAATAGTCATTCTTAAAATTTCAGACTTACAAAGTTGGTAGTAGAATTGTATTTAAAGGTTATAGGTATTAGTTTTTTTGATGAGTGCTTTAACTTAAAATATGCATTTGGAACAGCTGCTACAATTGTAGTCCTGCACCATGATTTTTTAAAGTTCACAGAAACAGTCAAAACACTATCTCATTAAAATTGGATCATTTTCTGTGCCCAGGATGAGTTTATCAACCATGAAGGAAATGAAGACATTGCCCCAACATGTCAGGTAGAAGTAACTACAGTGGTTGCTGATATTAAGATTATTGTTGAACTATAATTAATAATTTGGGTGGCAGTATAGTATTTATCTCTGTTGTAAACTCTTATGGCTGAATTGCTTAGGTATGATTCATAGAATTTAGTGCGGTTAATTCTTCATGAAAAACCTGAAACCTAATTTGCAGATTTAAATGGTCATTACAATTATTATATCTGTAAATAACTTTACTTAGCACATTTTTGTCACTTAAAATAGTATGTAATACAACTTGAGTGACCACTTTTGGAAGTATTACCAAATTGCTGAGTTTGCTTATTACTGAATTGAATTTTCATTTTTGTCTTAGACATTTGCACTATAGTAGCGCAATCCATTCTTATGTCCTTTTGTTGATGTGCTCCACACAGCTAGTTCCCTTACCAGCTGTTCCAGAAGGTCATTTGATATCCCTATGGCAATTGCCAAGGCTGCAAAAGAGAAAAACTGTGTTTGTGTGCAACACTAACCCTTTGACTGATAATGCATGTTTCTGCTTGCTGTGCCTTGTTATGACTGATTTTTTTGGCTGATAATGTTTGTTGTTCTCCTTGTATATCTGCTGTTTTACACATTTGCAATTATTTCTCTTGTACATGGAATGATTTAGGAGTTTTAAATAAACAATACCTGAAAACCTACTATAGTTAATTCACATTTACCTACAGTCTAATACTGATTCACCTGAATGGTTTTCTAATAATATAGTGTGGAACAGTATAGTGAAATTTACAGTGCAGTTTAGGTTACAACAGAAAATTCGTAGAGAATTAATAAAAAGTATTGACTTAGTTACTTGTTACTAAAAGATTGAAACTGTATTATAGTAAATGAGTATTTATAGCAGTTTCATTAGAAATAGACTAAATAGGGCCAGGGATGTAGCTCAGTGGTGCCACTGCCTTGAAAGTGCAAGGTCCCAAGTTCAATCCCCAGTACCAAAAAAAAAAAAAATTTAAATAAAGACTTATGAACTAATAATACATCAATCTGCACCATTTATTGGTTGGGGGACCATTTTACTGATAATAAATGCCCAAAATGTAGAACTTTAATCAAAGACCTGTCCATTTTAATGCAAAAAGGATTGAAGCAACTTAAAATTTATTTCTAGTGGAAGTCCCTAAAGAACATATACCAAAGTGTTTGAGAACTTCATCCAAACCTACTTTAAAGCATGGTGTGAAATTAAATTATGACATAATTCTATTGCATAATTGTTGGATCTATTTTCTTGAGCATACTATGTAGCTAGAAAACAAATTTCTTTTTTGAGGCTGGGGATTTAGCTCAGTGGCACCATGTCTGTCTCACAAGCACAAGGTCCTGAGTTTGATCCCTGGTACCAGAAAAAAAAAAGAAATTTCTTTAGTCTAACGCTCTCCCAGCTGAGCTATCTCGGCAGCCTGGGCCTGAAAAGAAATTTCTTGAGAGAAAAACATTCATACCAATTACTGGGGAAGGACTATATATGCAAGCAAGATGGTGTTTTGAGGAGGTAACTTGACAACAAGAAAGCACTTGGTGTTTTTACATGCTGGTGACAAATTGTTTTGACTGTAGTTTTATAGAAAATATTAATGTTTTTATGTATTTCATACCTTTCATATGTTAAATGGAAATTGCTTTAAATGTGTAACTATAAGTTGTGTAAGCATTATACACTGTGCAAAAAGTCTCTTCTCTTTCAATTTGTGTGTAATGTTAATATATAACTTTTGTTTAAATTTCTTCTTCAAATATTACTGGCTTACATTTTTAAAAAGAAAAACCACCAGCATGAAAGTACACCAAAAAAATAAAATAAATTAGTACAGCTATTATGAACATCACTTATGTGGTCCTCAAAAAACTAAAAATGGAGCTACCATTCGATCTAGCTATACTACTCCTTGTTATATTACTGAAAGAATTAGTCAGTATTCTGTAAAGATAGCAGCATATCCATGGCATAGCCGTGTTTATTGTAGCACAATTCATAGTAGCTAAGCAGCCTAAGTGCCTATCAAAAGATAAAATGAGTAAAGAAAATGCAGTATATATACATAGTGGAATATTATTCTACCATAAAGAAGAATGAAATTATTTCATTTGCAAGGAATGGATGGCAATGAAGACAACCATGTTAAGTGAAATAAGACAAACTTAAAAAGTCAAATATCACATTTAAGAAGGAAAAAAAGGGATTATATGAAGGTAGAAGGGAGACTATTAGAGAAGAGGAAGGGGATTGTGAGATGAGGGGAAGGGTGAGGGGAGTAACAGGGGTGAAGTGATCTTTATTAGTTACTTTTCTTGTTGCTGGGACAAAACACCCAACATCCACAATTAAAGGAGAAAAGGTTTACTTAGCTCACAGTTTGTAGAGGTTTAAGTTCATAGTTGGCTGGCTCCAAGGCAGGGTGGCATTGCAGAGGAAAAACCATTCATGGCAGGCAGAAGGTAGCAAGGCAAGTAACAAGCCATGATGATAGTTTTCTGTCTCTTGTATCTTATCCAGGCTACTTGCCCTTAGGGAAAACTCACGGCAATCCTTCTGCCTCAGTCTCCTGTGTGCTAGGATTACAGGTGTGCATCACCACTCCAGATTAATATGCATTTTTTTAAAAAGTGAGCCTTCATAATCTTTGGGACACCATTAATGAATAAATACACTTTGGGGGTACCAAGAAGAGAAAAGGGGGAAGGTACAGAAAACTTTTCTTTTCTCTTTTTTTTTTTGGTACTGGGGATCACACTCAGGAGCTTGTGCTTTCAAGGCAGGTGTGGTGCCACTGAGCTAAATCCCTGGCCCTGTTTTTTTTTTTTTTTTACAGGGTCTTCCTGTGTATTCTGGGCTGGCCTTGAACTCACTATGTAACTGTCCTCACTATGAAGGCTGTCCTCAAAGTAATGGCAACTCTATTGCCTCAACCTCTTGAGTGCTGGGATTACAAGAATGTGCCACCATGCCTGGCAGAAAATCTTGTCAATGAAATAATAGTTGCAAGCTTTGTTAGTCTTAGAAAAGACATGGACATCCAATATAGGAGGCCTAGAGGACTCCGCACAAACATAACTGAAAAAGAACCTTCCAACATCATAGTATAATCAAACTGCCAAAAAACAGAAATCAAATTGAGAACTCAAAAAACCACAAAAGAAAAGGGGTCAGTCTCTTTGAAGTGCACACTCCTTAGACTAATATTGATTTCTCGGCAGAAATCTTACCTGTCAGGAGGGAATGGAATAATATACTCCAAGTCCTGAAAGTAAAGGTCTGCCAATGAAGAATACTAGAACAAGAGTTCAGAGTATATCTCAGTGGTCCAGTGAATGATTAGCGTGTGCAATGCCCTGGGCTCAATCCTCAACACTATCATCAGAAAAAAATAAGAAATAAAGTTCTTCCAAGCCTAGCATAAACTTAGGGTCATTCACTCAACCAGACCAGTGTTACAAGATATCCAGAAACAAAACAGAGAACTACCATCATGAAAATATATGAAATTATAAAACACCCTAGAAGAGCATATACACAAAAAACTAGAAAACAATAAAATCTTAGCAATATAGTAAACCACCAAACCCACAACAAAGAACAATAAAGGAAGAACAAAAATATTCAAAACAAACAGAAGAAAATTAACAAATCATCAAGGGCAAATCCTTACCTATCAATAATAACCTGGGATGTAAATGGACTAAATTCTCCAGTTAAAAAGATTCAGAATGGCTGAGTGGACAAAATACCAAGACTGAATGATATGTTGTCTACAAGAAAGTCACTTCACCAGTGAAGACTCAATGTTAAAAATGAAAGAATGAAAAAAGATAAACCATGCAAATGGAAACCAAGAGTGAACAGGAGTAGTATTTATGTCATGTAAAATGGATTTTAAGACAAAAATTATAATAAGAGACACAGATAGTCACTATGTAATGATCAATGGGTCAATCCAGTAAGAAGACAATGATTGGAAACATACAAGTACCCAATGCAGCAGCACCCAATTTTATAAGACAAACACTATTAGATCTAAAGTAACAATGAATACCAGTAACATTGGGGGATTTCAAACACTCCACATTCATCAATGGACTATGCACACACAGAGATCACACATACACACACACACAAAATGTTAATGTGAAACTGTACTATAGAGTTAATGGACCTCAAAGACATTCATAGAGCATGTCATCCAAGAGCTTCAGAACATACATTCTTTTCATCAGCACATGGAATATATTATATTACACAAAACAAGTCTTACCAAATTAAAAAAGATAAAATCATATCATGTACCTTCTCTGATCACAATGTAAAACAACTAAAAGCTAACAACAGAATAAACTTTATAAATTATACAAATACATAGAGATTGAACAACACATTTCTTAACAAAAAATGAGTCACTGAAGAAAATCAAAAGGAAAATTTTTAAATGTTTTAAAGACAAATGGAAACATAACCTACAAAAATTTATGAAATATAGCAAAAGCAATGTTAATAGGAAAGTGATGCCACATAGAGTGGTAAACACCTATAGTCCTAGCTGCTCAGAAGGATTTCTGAAGCCTGCGCAATTGAGATCAGACTAGGCAACAGAGTGAGGCTCCATTTAAAAAATAATAAAGGGAAGCTTATAGCAATAAGGACCTATATAATAACATAGATTTAAAATAAACCACCTAACAAAGCATTTAAAGTACTTAGAAAAGCAAGATGAAACCAAACCCCAAACTAGTAGAAATAAATAACAAAGATCAGAGCTGAAATAAACAAAATAGAGATTAAGCAATTGATAACAAAGACCAATGAAAAAAAATTTTTTTTTGGTACCAGGGATTGAACTCGGGTCCTTGCACTTGTAGGGCAGGGGGCAGAACCACTGAGCTAAATCCCCAGCCTCTGAAAAAATTTCTTTAAAAAGATAAATTTAATAAAATTTTAACTACGCTAAGAATAAAAGACCCAAGTAAAATCTTAAATGAAAAAGGACATGCTACAACTGATACCACAGAAATACAAAGGATCATTGGAGCCTATTATTGAATAACTATACATGAACAAATTGAGAAGCTAGGAAAAACTGATAAATTCTTGGAAACATAAACTACCCAAACGGAAACTTACGGATATAAAAAATTAATAGACCGGGCTGGGGATTTAGCTCAGTGGTTTCACCGCCTGCTGCGCAAGCGCAAGGACCTAAGTTTGATCCCTGGTACCAAAAAAAAAAATAGACCAATAGCAAATAATGAAATTGGATTAGTAATAAAAATCCCATTATAGCTTATGTCTAGATGTCCCCTCAAAACCTCATGTGTTCATAGTTCAGGCTTTTGAAGGTGGCTGAATCATGGGTAGGTAATACTGTATCAAGGGTGTGATAACTGGATAACCTATCAGTTCACTATCAGTTCTGGATGTGACTCTGGTTCTGGATGTGGCTGAATGGATTTATTGAAGACAGAAGATCTATCCTGGGTATGAGTGCCACCAACCAATGAGCTTATAGCCTGAATGGAATAAAAAGAGAAGGCTCCCTATTTTGCTGCCTCCTGCCTGCCATGCCATGGACTGTTTCTCCTCTGCGATGCCCCTCTCTGACATGTTGCCCTGCCTTGGAACCAGCCAACTATGGACTGAAACCTCTACAAACTGTGAACCAAAATAACCCTTTCCTCCTTTGACTTGTGGGTGTCAGGCATTCTGTGCTAGCAATAGGAAAAGTAATTAAGACATCCCCCAACAAAGATAAGCCCAAGATTAAAGGTGTCACTAGTTACTGCTGAATTTTGCCAAATTTTTTGTGTATTTTTTCACTTTTTGAGTTGGAGGCTCACAGTTTTGCCCAGACTGGTCCTGACCTCATGAACCTCTTTTTTTTGTTGTTGTTGTTGTTGTTGTTGAAAACTGGTTTATATTTTATTTTCTAGTTGTAGCAGTTTGCATCTGATTTCTTTACAGTATTACACATGGTGAGAAAAGAAACCTCTAAACCAGTCAGTACTAATTAGTTGTCATGATTCTATAGTAAAAGAGTTCATTAAAACTTAAAAATGAGATGCCCATAGCCATCAATACTAGCAAGTATAAACTTTCTATAAAGAAATATAGAGCAGTTAGTATTCTATAAAATATCTTCAAGCAACTTTGAGACTTCTTAGTCTTACACTGAAATTTTAAACAAGGTTGGAAGCAATTATGTGTCCACATGAATATACAAATATAAATTCTACTGTTCCTTCTATTATAGGAATCAAAGACTGCAAGCAAAAGATATGGTAAGTAGAGAATTCAGAAGACATGCATTTTCTTACACAGTCCTGGACATCAAAGTGAAAAGAGGCAGACACTGTTCTAAGTGTATCACATATATAAACATCTACATTACTAATTCTCCCAGCAATTCTGTGAGGCAGGTACTGTTCTGATCATCTGTATCTTACAGGTTTGGAGCCTGAATCTGAGATAAGCTGTAGAAAGCACTTGTGGTTACTGGCAGCAGAGGGCAAAGTGGGGCTGTGGTATAGGCCACTGGACCCTAGGGACCCCTGCTCTTCCCTTTCTAGCACACTGCCTCAAAAGTACTGGGGGTGGGGGCAAAATCCAATACACTCTCCAAATTGCTCAGTTCATTTTATACCTGAGAGTCTAGTGTTTTCTCACACATGTACTAAGCCTTAATTTAGAAGTTGTTCTTTCCTGAATAAGAAGGGAAAAAAGCAAGGACAAAAAGCTCAATGGTTGCCCTCTGAGAAGCTAAGGCAGGACTGCAAGTTTGACCTTAGCCTGGGCAACTAGTAAGACCCTGTCTCAAAATTTAAAAAGGGGGAGGGGGTTTAAGGTAAACCAAAGACACAAAGTAGTCTGCAAAAATTTGTGGGTGTTCCTAACAATATAAATGAAACTTACCCTTACTGAGCAGTATAAACATCTTAAATTAATATAAATCCTTTTAATTATTTGACAGTCAGGTAACACAAGGAACCTCATTTTCATTCTGATACTTTTATCTGTCAGGCCACAATGCTGGATGTTGTTAAATCTGTACACAATACAAATCAAGTAGAACTCCACCTATTTTACTCAAAACATGCTTTTATCTATTTGATTACTCAGAGTTTCTCTGAAGTCAAGACTGACAGCAGTTTATTCCTACTAAAGATGTTATTCAACATCATAGTGTAATATTTATGTAAGAGATGAGATTAAGTTAAATTAGAAGTCACACAGTTTTTAAGCAGCTATTTATAGCCATGATTCCATAGATGTGATGAGTAAACCAATGGCTGTTTTTCAATAAAATATAAAAAATTTTCATCATGCATAGTTTATGAGCTTCTTAAGAAGTCCCTATAAAAGCTGGATGTTCAAGATTCAACAGTCAAGTAAATTTTGGCAAGTCTTTTTGCACAAATCCTTTGTTTGGTTATTTAGCTACTTTAGTAACATAACACCATATATTCTAAGTGGAAGTAGAATAGACTGCATTAAAAATGTATCCCTATCAAATTGATTAGTAATAATTATACCTTCTTAGCAGTAAGAAGTATTATTTTTAGACTTCAAATATTTTATTTTCTGAGTATTGCTTATAGCACTGTATTATGGGAATAAAAAATATAACCAAAAAAACCAAATAAAGCAAAAAACAAGTGGGCCGGGGATTTAGCTCAGTGGTTCCGGCACCTGCCTTGCAAGTGCAAGGTCCTAAGTTCGATCCCCGGTACTAAAAAACAAAACAAAACAAAACAAAAAAACCCAAGTTTTCTTGTGGATCACTTCCATTCCTTACTTGAAACATAAATCAGTGAAATGATACAATTTCCACATCAAATACTAGTTAGTCAAAGAATTTCTCATAGTAGCACTGTGTATGAGCTACAATTGCACCTCAACTATTTTAATAATTACTAATCTAGATTTTCCAGGATGTAAACAGCACTAGATTTAGCTGTTATTACCAACAAATGAAAAAATATACCACCAGCAGGTACATGATTTGGGGTCATAGTACTTTTTAAAAAACTCTTAAACCATATTTGTTAGAGGCGGTACGTAGAAAAACTTATTTTTGAATTGTACTATCGCTACCAAAACTGTATCACATATGCAGAGTTCAAACATTCTTTGTAAAATCACATGTAAGGATATATATATATATATACACACACACACACACACACACACACACACACACACACTGTAAATTCAGCAAAAACACTTTTAGGCATACAAGCATAAATACCCTAGGTTTAGGTTACTGAGGAAGACAATTGCCAAGTAAATTCTTCAAGGATGGTTTCTTCTGAGTTATTAAAAACCAGCCCTTGGTCTTAGATGCATGCACCTAGGTAAGTGCACAGAAATTCCACAGGATAAGAAACAGGAACCACAACAATGCACTGCAGTAATGTTTATAGTACCTCATAGTTTGAATTCAGAGTTTGCATACCTAAGAAAGAAAATTAGTTAAAAGTGAGATTTTAAAAGATCTTGTTCATTCCTTTGTGTATTACTTTCCATCACTGAAAAGTTCTCTGGAGACCAACATAGTAAAAGTTCCACAAGCTACATATGCATCTGCTTTAAAAAGGCATATTTTAATGTAGCTAGTGAAGCTTGACTAGCTCAGCCCTAACTTCATTTAATTAGAAAAACTGATAAACTAAAAGGAAAGGTAAACCTAAATTCCCAATACAAGCAAAAACAGAAACAAAAAACCCCACCAATCCAAATTGCCCATATCGAGCTCACTTTGGCAGCACATATACCAAATTGCCCATATCATAAAACCTTATTAGAAAGTGAGGATATAATATATTCTGCAGCATGACATTTTAGCGTATTTCACACAGTAGCTCTCTCTTCTATTCAGAAATTGAAGACCATCTTTTTTTTTTCTCCCAGCACCGTGCTGAGGATTGAACCCAGGGACTTTTCACTGAGCTACACACCCAGCCCTTATTAAATGTTTATGAAACATTCACTATTACAACTACATGATGACTTCTGAAAATAACATTGGGGGGGGGGGGTCCTGGGGATCAAACTCAGGAGCTTGCGCTTGCGAGGTAGGCAGCGGCACCACTGAGCTAAATCCCCGGCCCTGAAAATAACATTTTTAAACAGTCTTTTTGTTTTGTAAAAATAGCCTACATAGATATGATCAAAACAGTCTTTTCTTGTTTGGGAAATTTTCTATGCACAGTAGTTAAAAAAAACACCTCAAGGAGGATACCAGTATCTCCACTGTTAAGGTAAGTGGGTGCCACCTAGTGTTTAATTTCTGCAACTAAATTTATAAATTCAAAACTGGTATTAAAACCCAGGTTCTAAAAACTACTTTTGGGAAATGCTTCCCCCAGCCCGTATGTTTATGATGGCAAAGTAAAATCATGAAAACAATGTAGTGATATAAAAATTAGTATAAAAATAGCCACATGCTACTAATATATGGAAAACAAACCTACTGTTTTTTAATTCAAAAGCAGATTTAGGCCTCCTTTAAATTGTATCAAAATCTTTAGGGAACATCTAGGTAACCAGAATAGAGAGAGATTCTGTATAGTCAACAGGCTAGTTGGAAGTTAGGAATTAATCACAATCTGTAATGAATACAAAGCAAATGGCTTATTCAAAACGCCCATTTACTTAACTGGGAGTGGTCAGAGCAGGAAAGACAGTAATGCACTATTTTTGAAATACATGTGGTCTTCTACCCGTGAGCTCCATTACATCACAAGAATGAAGTGGGCTTAACATTTCACTTCAGATAATGCAGCATTAACAGTTTTTACAGAAACAAATACCTTAGAACCAAATCAAACTGCCTTAATGAATTACAATCATGCTAATGAAAACTTTTTCTTGGAGGGTTATGGCCAAAATCCACACTGTAGGACAATCTTCCGAAAAACTGGAATGTAGAATCTTGGGTTCAATTTAGGTATCATCAGTGTCTTCATCATCATCCCCGATGTCATCAAACTGAATTTCATCATCATCTCCAGGACCAAATGTATCAGTTTCATTGATCTTAGCATGCTCAGGAAGCTCGCCATATGCTTTTAGACTTCTTGCTTCATCTGCATTGTATTTTAGAATCACATCAGCTTTGTCATCCTGGTAGTCTCGGAGACCAACCAATATGATGTCTGAGGTATTTATCCAAACCTTTTTTCTCAATTTCCCTCTGACGTGACATAATCTCTTCACACCATCAAAACACATCGCTTCTAATCGTCCATTTCCCAACATCTTGATTACCTGGGCATATTCTTGCCCATCCTCTTTGAACACCAGTTCTCTTTTTTCAGATTCATTCTCATTCTTACCTCTACTTCTATTTTCACCTCCTTTAGCTTAAGGGCCGGGGATTTAGCTCAGTGGTTCCACCGCCTGCCTCGCAAGTGCAAGGACCTGAGTTCGATCCCCTCTTGGGCATGGAGGTTACGACGGCCGCGCGGCTTCTCTGACTTCTTCCCGGGTGGCTCCGGCGTCCGCGACTCCTTCGAGGGGCGCGACGGGGGCTAAGAAGAAGCGCGTGGGACTAAGCTTGCGCTGGAGGCCGAGTAGCGTGCGCGGCACGGTCTCGCGACCCGGCTCTACTGAGAACCGCCTGCACCCACGCTCAGCACCAGCAAATGGCTTCGCGGCTGCTTGCGTTACTCTTCCCGCCTCCCCCCGCTACCCGCCCTGCCCTGGCTCCCCATGAACCTCTTGCTTCACCTTCCTGAGTAGCGGAGATCACAGTCATGCACACGCATTACTCTGATACCCAAACTAGACAAAGATACAGTAACAAAGAAAACTACAGACCAATATTACTGATGAACATAGATGCAAAAATTCTCGACTAGTAAATTGAATCCAATAGCACATCAAAAAGATCATTCATCATAATCAAGTTGGATTTAATACCAGGCATACAAGAATGATTT